>NC_140168.1:11102337-11182086 GCF_963971535.1 Notolepis coatsorum | reverse complement strand
ATACTGTACATGGCTGGACTCCACTCACACTGTGAACCTTCAGCTGCGCGCCTGGTATGGCAGCTATCTGACTGCCCCCCCCCCCCCCTCCCTCTTCTCTGTTTGACATTGAGATTCTGACATTTCTATTCCTGTCCCAGGCCTAGAGCCAAGCCTTTGCACCCCACCCCACCCCACCCGTCCCCCACAAATAACGCACACATGCCATCATCTCACGTCTCGTCTCGTCTGGTTTTCATGCAAGATAATACGCAGCGCGCGCGCGCACAACCCAGAGAGACGGACGAAGAACCTCTCTCCCTTCAGACCACGCTTCATTTTTAATGTCGGCCCGGCCGACGTAGACCTACGAAATAATACATGTGCACAATTGCACTTAAAACCACAGTCACACACACACACACACACACACACACACACACACACACACACACGCACGCACACACACACACACACACACACACACACACACGCACACACACACACACACACACACAGAGTAGCACACTAGCTGCACAGTAGAGAGAGAGAGGGAGAGAGAGACCGAGAGAGAGAGAGAGAGACAGAGGAGAGAGAGAGATGAGAGAGGAGAGAGAGAGAGAGGAGAGGAGAGAGAGAGAGGAGAGAGAGAGGAGAGAGAGGAGAGAGAGGAGAGAGAGAGAGAGAGAGAGAGAGAGAGAGAGGAGAGAGAGAGAGAGAGAGAGAAAAAAAAAAGGCAATTGCATAACAACTACCTTTGATGTCTTTGCGTACAGTCAGCTCTTAAAGCGACAGCGGCGGCTCGTTCTGTCGTGATGTGGTTGTAAATACTCTGTGAGCAGCGCAGGTTTACACCCCGCTGTGTCAAATAAACCATCGCTGTACAGTGTAAACAGATGAAGAATATGGCAGAGAACTGACTTCCTCTGGTGCCACTTATTTCTCAACGAAGTAGCTCTGTCTATGCTATATATACAAGCTACAGAAGATGGCCACAAACGGATATACGATGACGAAATGGAACATGTCATTGCCCCGGAAGAAAAAAAACGTTTTTACTTTTACTTTTTAGTACTTAAGTACATTTAAAAGTAGAAACTTTTTGACTTTTACTCAAGTGTGTTTTTAGCCAGATACTCTGACTTTTACTTGAGTACGATTTTGAGACGGTACCCATACTTTCACTTAATAAGTATAATTCTCTGGGTACTTTTTACACACCCCTGGCTATATGTTACTAACTAACCCACGATGCAGAGAGGACGGGAGGAGCAGGAGAGATGTCACTAACTAACCAACTAACTAACTAACTAACTAACTAACTAACTAACTAACTAACTAACTAACTAACTAACTAACTAACTAACTAACTAACTAACCTAACTAACTAACTAACTAATGATGCAGAGAGACAGAGGAGCAGGAGATATATATGTTACTAACTAACTAACTAACTAACTAACTAACTAACTAACTAACTAACTAACTAACTAACTAACTAACTAACTAACTAACTAACTAACTAACTAACTAACCCATGATGCAGAGACAGAGGAGCAGGAGAGCTATATGTTACTAACTAACTAACTAACTAACTAACTAACTAACTAACTAACTAACTAACTAACTAAACTAACTAACTAACTAACCCACGATGCAGAGAGACAGAGGAGCAGGAGAGCTATATGTTACTAACTAACTACCTAACTAACTAACTAACTTTTTTTTTACATTTGAAGCTTCTATTGAAGTTTTCGTATGAAGCTTTGAATGTCTGTCGTCATATTTTATGACGTAATCATAAAAAAAAAATATATATATATATATAAAATATCCTCAAACTAAATCCTCAATTTGAATAAAGTGATTAATCTGATTAAATGACTATTTTCTTTTTATTAAATCAACTTTCTTTAATGAATATAACTCGTCAGTTTCGTCGACATAAATAATCCAATAAGGGCACGGTTGGTACGAAAGTGATGATGACGTCTTGATTAGATGGAGCGCCGAGCGCCAAGCGGATGCAGACAGGCTGCATCCTTTATGATGAATGTTTTATTTTAAATTTGTATGACGAGTCATATACTATAATAGTATAATACCATATTATTAGTGTAGCCTAATCTTTATCTGCAAATGTGAAGAAAAAACCCACTGGTTTAAAACAGAATGAATAGACACGTAAATAAAATAAAGAAAATGTAATAAAAATTAGAATGTTGATTTAGAATTCGAATGTCAACGTTATGAATGAAGCTTCAAAGCTTCAAACTATTCGTACAGCCCTACTAACTAACTAACTAACTAACTAACTAACTAACTAACTAAACTAACTACTAACTAACTAACTAACTAACTAACTAACTACAACTAACTAACCCACGATGCAGAGAGAGACAGGGAGGAGCAGGAGAGATGGACAGCGGTGACAATGCCATTCACCCGCTCAACTCAACTATATAATTATAACCATAAACCTTCACCTTAAACCCTGGACCCTCAACCTTTGACCCCTGACCTGAGCCAAGAGGCCAGTCTCTGGAATCTCATTTGACCTCTCCTCTGTGCCTAGATAGTGAGAGAGTTCACATTCCAAGCCGGCCCAAAACAAAGTCGATTCTGTATCAATGTTTCACATTAACACATTTGGACGCCAGACCCCGAGATAAGTCGGGTTAACTCGCCATCGCTTGAACGCCGTACCCGAGAAAAGTCGGGTTTTGGTCGTTATTTCTTTTATTTGCTATTTCCATTCATAATCCATCGAGGGAGCCTGATGTTATCATTGGGAATGGGTCTGAGATCGCAAACGTCCAATACCGCCGCCTGCCGCCTTGCGGCCGGTATTGCACATCCTTGGAAACTCTCTGGCTTGGCCTGTACGTCGATCTAAAAAGTCCGGTCCGGGTTTTCCTAGTCGGGCAGGAGTAACGTTTATAACACATGGATTGAGGATAATCAACTACTCCCGATTCATGTTCTTTGGTGGATTATGTTGGCAACACGATCGACAACAATACTTGAAATGGCGATCAGATAATTGGAATATTCTTTTTGCAGTACATCCTAGTCAAGGTAAGGGCTATATGGTATCAATCTTGTGTTGATTCGAGCATGCCTTCATTGTGATCCGAAAGTGTTACTGTAACGTTACTCCGCAACGTATGCCGTTGGTGACGATCGAAGCATAGAAACTACCCCCCCCCACCCTTTCATGCATGCATGATGAAACATAAGACCGATAATATAGCGTTGATTTCAGAATGATTGTTGATACAGGCGAGGAATGCCACGGTTTCTAGTGAAATGCACTAAACGCTGCATAGCGGCGTTTCCTGGGATTAGACAGAATTACTCTATAGAACTATACTCATAATCACCATGGTATAAAACGGGAATGTATGGATGAAATTTGTTTTTCTTTTTCACAAATTGAACGATAGATACTCGATGTCAAATGGGCAATAGTTTTATATCCATAGCTATGATATTTAATATAGTTTTTGTGAGGTTTTGTCCGCTGCTCACCAACTTTCTCTGTCTTCTTTAAGCCTACTGTTAGGAATTCCCTACTCACTCTCTCTAGCCCCCACCCTCTCGTTCTTTACTCTCAGTGGCCACACCTGTTCGATTATCAATTACCTCTCGCACCTGTGGTGGCAGGCTAATTAGTTCCCCTGTGGGCTTTAAATACCAGGGCGCTTCCCCTCGTTTCGGCGTGGGGTCGTGTTGTAAACATGCCGTATCATATTCTCAAACATCTAGACTCTTTCGGGAGGTCCTCTGTTCTGCCTATGCTGTATTGATTCTCCGGCGTAGAGATGTATGCTCCAGCCTTCGCCTGCTGTCGCCGTTGCCTGAGAGTGGGACTGGTCTGCGCTCCCTAGACTTCCACGGGAGGCATCCCAGTCATCCACTTCAGACCCCCCGCGCAGCTGTCGTCCTGACGCACATCCAGACCAGCGCAGACGCTCTCCAGTCCTCAGCGCGCAACGCGCATCTTCCAAGGACGCTCGAGCTTGGCACGCTCTCCAGACCAGCGCGCAACGCGCATCTTCCAAGAACCTTCGAGCTTGGCACACTCTCCAGACCTCAGCGCGCAGACGCGCATCTTCCAGACCTTCGAGCTTGGCACGCTCTCCAGACCTCAGCGCGCAGATGCGCATCTTCCAGACCTTCGAGCTTGGCACGCTCTCCGGACCAGCGCGCAGACGCGCATCTCCTAGACCTTCGAGCTTGGCACGCTCTCCCGACCAGCGCGCAGACGCGCATCTCCTAGACCTTCGAGCTTGGCACGCTCTCCCGACCAGCGTGCAGACGCGCATCTCCTAGACCTTCGAGCTTGGCACGCTCTCCCGACCAGCGCGCAGACGCGCATCTCCTAGACCTTCGAGCTTGGCACGCTCTCCCGACCAGCGCGCAGACGCGCATCTCCTAGACCTTCGAGCTTGGCACGCTCTCCCGACCAGCGCGCAGACGCGCATCTCCTAGACCTTCGAGCTTGGCACGCTCTCCCGACCAGCGCGCAGATGCGCATCTCCTAGACCTTCGAGCTTGGCACGCTCTCCAGACCAGCGCGCAGGAGCGCATCTTCCAGACCTTCGTGCTTGGCACACTCCTCTACGCAGACGCACCCCGATGCGTCTCTCGGTTCCGGTGCGCACTCAAGCAGTGGCGCACCACTCTGTTCCTCGGCTCCGACAGTCGGCTACCCGGTGACGACACCCTCGCCACCGCCGCCTGTTCCAGCACTCTGTTCCTCTGCTCGGACAGCCAGCTACCCGGTGGCGACACCCTCGCCGCCGCTGCTGTTCCTGCACCATTACGCATACGCCTGGGTGAGTTTTGATTGTTAAGTCACTCATCCAGCGTGTTGCCTCCTGGGTGAGTTTTGATTGTTAAGTCACTCACCCAGCGTTGTGCCTCCTGGGTGAGTTTGACTGTTAAGTCACTCACCCAGCGTAATGCCTCTGTTTTGTTCTCTCGTGGATATTATCACTCCAAGTTGTGGCGCACCACTCTGTCCTCGGCTCGGACAGCCGGCTTCCCGGTGGCGACACCCTCGCCACCGCCGCCTGTTCCAGCACCACTCTGTCCTCGGCTCGGACAGTCGGCTACCCGGTGGCGACACCCTCGCCACCGCCGCCTGTTCCAGCACCACTCTGTCCTCGGCTCGGACAGCCGGCTACCCGGTGGCGACACCCTCGCCGCCGCTGCTGTTCCTGCATCATTACGCATACGTCTGGGTGAGTTTTGACTGTCTAGATCATCTCCGTTTTCGTGTGTTTCTAACACTGAAGAATTACCACCTTTTTAATCTGACAGTCACTCACCCAGCGTTGTGCCTCTGTTTGTTTCACTTGGATATTATTTTGGACGTTACATCTCCCACGGTGTGTTTGTTCACACCAAAGATAGTATTCTCTTTGTATTTGTTTTGGTACTTTGCTCTTTGTGTATTTTTCACGAAGATAGTTTTACTTTGTTTAACTTTGGTATTTGGACTGGTCACCTCTCCTGCATCTGCTCTGTTTTTCCCCTTTGTACATTAACCCTCTCCTCTCTCCCTCTCGGCCGCCGTTACCCACCTCGGAGATCTGCCGAGAGAGTTCTGCAGAGCGGCCCAGGTGTTCCCACCAGTCCTCCCAGTCCTCCCTGTCCCCAGCCCGCCTCCGCGGGCCTCTGTCCCTAGTTTCTCCCCTCTCTAGTCCTCTATCCCTAGTTCTCCTAGTCCCTAGTCCTCTATCCCTAGCTCTCCTAGTCCCTAGTCCTCTGTCCCCAGTTCTCCTTGTCCCTAGTTCTCCTAGTCTCTAGTTCCTCGGTCCCTAGGCGTTCCTTTATACCTTCCCTTAGTGTTCCCTTTTCCTGCCCGCCTCTTAAAGGCACTTTACCTTCCCCTCTTGTGTTATTCCAGTGTTTTGTGTTTTCTCCCTTAAAGGGACAGTGCCCTTTTTCCCTGTTCTCAATAAATATCTGTTTCTTGGCAAACCATCATACCTGTCTTGTGTTGTGCGATTGGGGTCGGTTACAAACCATAACAGTTTTAGCCCTGCAAACACCGGCATGTATCCCCATTCATTAAAGCGCTGGCATTCTTGCCACACGGCCCACAGCGACCTCTGGCGCTGAAAGTGTTAACAACAACAACAACAAAACAAACAACATCCAGTCATCTGTGTGTCCCCGATACACGGACGTATAAGTCAGAGAGAAACACTATGCGAGCGTGAACTTCACGCTAAACAAAAGACGGTGTTCGAGAGAGATCATGGGGGAGAATAAAGGGTGTACAGTTTCTTTGTGTGACACACCCAGGCCCTTTTTTTTTAAAGAGAGAAAAAAAGAAAAAATTTGCTAAATTAGGAGCAGAGAGGAGAGACGTCAACAGCAAACCGGCCCCAGCCTGTTTATCAAGAGGGCTAAATGTGTAACTTTGTTATCTTCTTCACCACAGGTTAACCCTTCCACTACCACACACTACAGAAAGTTAATTTAAGGTGGGCGTAGAAGATCACTGACTTGGACTTTATGGCTCCGGCTTGTTTTGTTTCTTGCTAGTCGACACGGAACGGCTTGACGGATAACCCGCCACATCATTCCGTCGGTAGTGTGATAGTAAAGGGTTAACCTTCTGTCGTGTGTCAGTGAAAGGGTTAACCTGCTGTCGTGTGTCAGTGAAAGGGTTAACCTTCTGTGTATTGTCGCAGTGAAAGGGTTAACCGTTTGGTGGTGCGGCAGTGAAAGGGTTAAACCCTGTAAGACCTTCGGTTGCACTTTTAGCTTTTGGATATTTCAAAAAAAGTCTTTAAATGTTTGTTTTTTAAACACATTTACTTTACATAGTCAATGGGTCGTGTTGTTCAGCCTCACAATGCTATTGGATAGTAAATGTGTTTATATACATTCTGGCCTCTGAAGTTGATAATGTCAATTTAATTTGGGCCTTACGGGGGTTAAACCCTCCACATATTCAGCACCACACACACACACACACACACACACACACACACACACACATGTATATTTAGATATTATAATATGTTCATCTCTGATATAGGTTCCAAGCAAAGGTCTCACCCAGCAGAGAGTACAAAGTGTATCTGTTTTTAATTTTTTATTACACCAATCACAAAAGCACCTTAACTTTGTGTGTGTGTGTGTGTGTGTGTGTGTGTGTGTGTGTGTGTGTGTGTGTGCGTGCGCGTGCGTGCGTGCATGTGTGCGTGTGTGTGTGCGTGCGTGTGTGCGTGTCTAAAACCCCGTCTGGATGAATATGTCATTATGTTTGAGTTACTACAGTCTATCCGATAAAGCATTTGTTGGTAACGTTAGTAGAAATGAGTCTCTGGGGAGACGTCGTTTGAAAAGTGCAGCATATAATTTTACTACTTCCAGTAGTATTGCTAAGAACTCAAAAAAATAAACATGTGCAAGTGCTTATCAGACACACTGAAATAACTCTGACCGGTCACGGTGAATCAGTCAGGCTCCTTAAAAAGAAAAGGTGAGCCATCCAGAGGTGAAGCGCCATAAGGTGACGGCCACACACACACACACACACACACAGCATCCATCGAGCGATGGACCAGGGTACGCGGGGGGGGGGGGGGCAATTTCCCCCTGCCATAAGAGTGAGTGACAGACGGACAATGTGGTAAGACAACCAGCATATCTCTATCTCTCCCTCTCTCTCTCACACTCTCTCTCTCTATCTATCTGACTATCTCCCTTTCTCTCTATATCTATCTCTCTCTCCCTCCCTCTCTCTCTATCTCCCTCTCCCTATCTCCCTCTCTCTATCTATCTCCCCCTCTCTCTCTATCTCCCTTTCTCTCTATATCTATCTCTCTCTCCCTCCCTCTCTCTCTATCTCCATCTCCCTATCTCCCTCTCTCTATCTATCTCCCTCTCTCTATCTATCTCCCTCTCTCTCTCTATCTCCCTTTCTCTCTATATCTATCTCTCTCTCCCTCCCTCTCTCTTTCTCTCTCCCTCCCTCTCTCTCTCTCCCTCAATCTCTCTCTATATATAGCTATCTCTCTCTCTCCCTGTCTCCCTCCCCCTCTCTCTTTCTCTCTCCCTCCCTCTCTCTCTCTCCCTCTATCTCTCTCTATATACTGTATATCTATCTCCCTCTCTCTCTCTCTCTCTCTCTCTCTCCCTCTCTCTATGTCTCTCTCTCTCCCCCCCCTCTCTCTCCCTCTATCTTTCTCTATATACTGTATATCTATCTCCCTCCCTCTCTCTCTCTCTCTCCCTCTCTCTATGTCTCTCTCTCCCCCCCTCTCTCTCTCCCTCTATCTTTCTCTATATACTGTATATCTATCTCCCTCTCTCTCTCTCTCTCTCCCTCTCTCTATGTCTCTCTCTCTCCCCCCTCTCTCTCCTCTGTGTACAGGGCAGGGCTTTGTGCTGTGGCTCCATGCTTATCTAAGAGCAAGCTGTGTGGTGAAGCGCATGTTGTGTCATGCCACAGTAAGAAGGTGCAGGCGGAGACATAATGGGCGGTGATTCTTCACCTCCTCCAACACTGTGGGACAAACGCCGGGGAACAATAGTCGTCGCCTCCTCTTCCCTCTTATGCAACCTGTGCAAAATAGCACACGCAGGATCGCAGTTTTCCAGAGGACAAAGAGTGGAAGTCACTCATAGGGGTTGGGTACCGTTCACATTTGAACCGATACCGGTACCGGTACCTGTGAATCTATACCGGTACCCAACGGTACCTTTTTTCTGTACTTTAGTCTAAAAAAAATTGTATCTACCTACCTCAGTTGTAATAAATGTGTCCAAACTTCAAATTATTTATTATCATTTACTATTTATTCAGAACAATTTGTTAATATATATATAATATTGCAGCGAGCGTTGTCTGCATCTAGCTTTGTAAAGTGTAACCACACTTGCTTGCCATTGCCCCGACTGCTTTGTTGTTGAATCAAGTCAAATCCTAGGTAAGCGTGTATTGTGCGCGTGAGCATTGACGTGAACGTGCGGCACACTTCTTAGTTTTCGTTTCGCGGTAAACGAAACGTTGACGTCATCGGACTTAAAAAAATAAAATAAACGGTACTCAGTAGTACCGACGTGATTCGGTCGATACCCTTAAAAGTACCGGAATCGGTACCCATCCCTACCCATACAGGGCCACACTATGGCGATTTTTTAATACCACTTAACCCTTTTTTCGCCAATGACGGATTAAGCTGCCATTCCTCGCCATGCTTAATCTGCCAATGACGGATTACGCCGTCATCGAGATCAATATTTAAAATTTCTGTCATGGCAATCATATTTCACCCACGGAGACTTGGCTGGTCCTGTAGATCTCCGCTCAACTCTCCAACGGTTCAAGACCGCCACCTGGTGGCCGATCGGCGAGTTGCCAAAACCGGAAGTGAGCGGCCGGAAGTGGTGCTCATCCATATTCGGTCCGGCTACTCGCTATCGCTTGCGGGACTCCATCTTGACACACTGGACAGGGATCCGTTGCCATAACTCGATAAACAACATGATTGGACGTATATTAGTATTATACAATCTGAAACTGGGTCGCCTAGATCGACATCCCATAATAACAATCTTTTTGCTCCACTCTCATCGCCCAACGCTACGAGGAAGCTGTGGTGAGTTTCAGCGTGTTTGATTATTATTATCCATACAAACTGCTCTGATCTATATATCACCCATACTACATAAATGATTTAACGTGGGCCACGGAATTATAAACGACCCCCCCCCCCCCCCCCCCCTCCGGTCAACATCAGATGATAAGTCATAATGTCTAGGATCATGTACAGTTGAAATTTTTAATCTGGCGTCGATCGCTATCAAACTGTATTTGATCATCAATATATGCATTTATGGCTATAACTCACGTTCTGCAGAATGCTGCAGAAAACGATAAAAACATATTTATACTTTAGACCGTATTTTAGTATGAATGTGTGAATGAAAAAGTAGAACGTTGCTACATCCTAAACGATAGATACTTGATGTTGAATGGGCCATAGTAATGTCAATTTAGCAATACAATTTAAAAAGTTATAGCCCTGCAAAGTAGATGAACATCTCCATAGACAAATAGAGCTGGCAGAGGGTGGTTTAGGATGGGTACAATGCTGGCAAAGAATGGGTTAAGAGCAACCTTTTATATTACGACTGTAATAGCAAAAAGGTTAAATACCTAGCAGATGTAAAATGTCTGTCAAATGCATGCCCTCTCTTTGTATAGCATTTTAGAAACTGAAAGATTAGCTGCATGGAAAAACAAGTAACTGACAGAGTTGTCACCTTAGTGCATGAAAAGATTGCATCACGTTCAAGGTCATAAAAAACTTAATTTATAAAATTTCATTCCAATTATCTTTTTATGAATACCACTATGAACCTAACTCAACATATCTATCAAAGATTCCAAATATTTCCATTTGTAGGGTTATGGTTAGGGTTGGGGTTAGGGTTGGGGTTAGGTTAGGGGACTGTGTTGGGGTGGGCACGGGCACAGGGTTGAGATTTTACCTTCTCCTAATCTTTCTGTCTGTGTAACCCTAACCCTAACCCTAACCCTAATGGCAAGAAATAAACCACTATGGACGGTTTGAAAGCTAATATTGTTAACTTTTGTGTTAGAGGGTTTCAAAATCTAATCTTTTCAAATTCTGTGAATAATATATGGAAAATAAGCAAACAGACACAATTTCATGACATAATAATCAACACAGCCATCGTTGTACACAGAAACACAAAAGAATATAGGCAAAAAACACAAACTAGTCGCTAAGGGGGCAGAAGATAGAGCCATATGAAATCCGCGATCACGGAATCGCGGACGGAATCGCGGAATTGAGCAATAAAAATGGAGTCAACTGTGTGTTTTTTTTTTTTTTTAATATGTTGTGGGACTTGTACAGCACTTTGTTCAACTTTATCGGTGCTGTAAAGTTTAAACCTTTTTAAATCTTAGACAAACAAAACACTTTGCTTTCATGAAATATTGTAAGCCGTCATTTGAGGCTTTATAAAAGCAGCACAATGAACACAAATCTGTCAGTGCCGAGTCCGACCTCATCTTAAATAACAAACAGCATTGCTTGTTGTAATTAACAAAGAGAGGCAGAGTTGATTTTGCAAAAAAATATATATATATCATTTATATTTTTTAATAATCTTTCATATTCGAATCCCATGCCCATCGAACGAAGCTTTGAAGCTTTGAAGTATTTAAGACAGCCCTATTAAATGGACTGTTATATCTTATTAAATTGTGGACATTTATTCATTCCCACTTATTAGACACTATTTCTGATGGTAAAATGAGCGTACAAAGCAAAATACAGAATTCTGAAATATTAAAACGAAAAAAACGGAATTTGGAAAAAAATAAAATGGAATTTGGAAAAAAATAAAACTGATTTCATATGGCTCTAGCAGAAGAGTTAAAGGAACACGGCGACTTTTTGGGAAATTAGCTTATTTAACATCTTCCCTGGAGTTAGACAAGCAGATACATACCCTTTTCTTCTCTGTGCATGCAGTAGGCTTAGGGAACAGCCACACCGTTAGCCTAGCTTAGTGTCATTCACTGGAAGTAGGTGTGCCAGTGTAGCCTAGTTCCCAAATACGTGGGCTTTTGAGGTGATAAAATCACTGCACCCAGGCAGCAGTGGTTCGGCAAAAAGAAATTCTGAGTATATAACATCTGCTTAGAAAACGAAAATGTCTAATTATTTCTTTTTTTATTTCTCTGTGTGGTAAATACACGGGTCACAACATGTTTACAGGAACATTTTGGAGTTGTATTTGGAGTGTATTTCATGACCGTTGGGAACTATAGGCTACACTGGCACACCTACTTCCAGTGAATGACACTAAGCTAGGCTAACGGTGTGGCTGTTGCCTAAGCCTAATGCACGCAGAGAAGAAAAGGGTATCTGCTCGTCTAACTCCAGGGTAGATGGCAATTAAGCTAATTTCCCCAAAAAGTTGGCGTGTTCCTTTAAACTCCCGCGCTCCTTGGTTGTGGGTAAGCAATGCATTCAAATCAACCTGCTATGCTTTGTCAAAACATGCAAATGCCAGGGAGGCCGATACGGGGGGGGGGGGGGGGGGGTTCTGCACATGAGAATTAGTGCTGTGAACTCCTACCGGTTACGCTGCTGGCCAGTATGACTACTAGCATAGTGTCTTCATACCTGTATCACTGTACATATTAATACTACAACTCTGTACATACATCTGATAACGCACTTATGTTATTATCTATAGGTTTTTAAGGGCTGAGAGAGTGCCAGGGCAAAGTGCATCTCATTGCATTGAATGTACACTGTACTTTTAACTCAATGGCCAACAACCGCTGAACGCCAACCACGTATATATACGTTATTTGATCGTTTTTCCTTTTTTCCCAGATTTTAAAATCCTATTGAAGCCAGATCCTTCCGGGTGGCGGTATCGAGCACCCTTTGAAACCTTGTATCATGGCCTGTGCGTCGATCAAATGTCTCCGAGTCGTTTTTTTCCCCCTGTGCAAGCTGAGCGGTTATAACGGTCGGATTGAGAAGAATCAAATGCTCCCGATGCATGATGTGTGGTGGATTATGTTGGCGACACGATGGACATCAATACTTGGAATCGCGATCAGATAATTGAAATATTCTTTTTGGGGTACATCCTAGTCAAGGTAAGGGCTATATGATAGCAATCTTGCGTTGATCCAACCATGTCTTCATATCGATCCGAACGTGTGTGTTACTCCACAACGTATGCCGTTGGTGACGATCAAAGCATCAAAAAACTACCCCCCGCCCCCTTCTTTCATGCATTCATGATGAAACATAATACCTATGATATAGATTTGATTTGAGAATGATAGTGGGTCCAGGCAAGAAACGGCAACGGTTATAGTATAATACACGCATAAGGCTATTCCTCAGCATTTCGGGAATTACCCCAGACCAATCTAAAACCATACTCATATTCACCACGGTATAAAACAAATGGGCCATAGTATTGTATCCATAGCTATAATATAGAATATAGTTATAGCTCTACAACAAGGTGACTCACTCCTATCTTTTAAAGCATGGCAGTGCTACCACAGGGCCAAGGCTAATAGCTGGCAGTCAATGAGTTAATGTATGTGACAAAATAACTTGAAACTTGATTAGCACTATACTCAGTAGTACTAATTTATATATTTTATACCCAGTTTAATCACCTGTACATTGTATATTACTATTGCACTCTGGGTTGGATGTCAAACTTCTTTTTCGTTGTACTGTATGATGACAATACATTTTAATCTAATCTAATCATATAAACTCCATGCATCTGGTGTGTGATGTTTGCCTAAACTCCATGCATCTGGTGTGTGATGTTTGCCTAAACTCCATGCATCTGGTGTGTGATGGTTGCCTAAACTCCATGCATCTCTCCTGGTCAAGAGTCAAGAGTCAAGAGTCAAGAGTCACTTTATTGTCCCATCAGCTGGGACATTTGTCTTGGGCTTACACCCACACTGCAGTCACAGGCACATACATACAGACATGATGCAACTGACTCCAAACAGAGGAGATAAACAATATAAAAAATACAATAAAGTACCTGCACAGCAGGATGTCTGGCAACACCACATATATATATAGTAAATAGTAGGGCTGTCCCCGACTAAGGATTTGGATGGTCGACTATGATTGGCCAAAATTTGCCGTTGGTCGACTATTGGTTGGCAAAAAAAAGAAAAAGAAAAAAAAGGTATAATTTTTTTTTTTTTTTTTTACATTTTTTTATCATTCCATTTGGGCTGTGGGGGGTGCTTAATGTCTGAAGGAGTCGACTGAAGGCTTCTTGTCCTCTGCAAAAGCATGCAATTGGTCCACTGATGGATACATCTTGATATTTGTCTAGTCTAGTGTGTTCATTAGATGGGTGAAATCCTCTTTCAGTGCCTCTGTGCCTGTTTTCGTAGGCAGTTAGCCTCTGGTATGCGTGCCATTAGCGTTAGCCACGCTTCTAGGCCTCTTTTCTTTTGGAAAGAATGATAAAAAATATTATAAATTTTTTATTTATTTTTTTTACTAAGAGGTTGGCAGTCGACTACGGCTCATTTCGACCGATTAATCGACTAATCAACTAATAGGGGTCAGCCCTAGTAAATAGTATTTATAATATAACGACCAAATATCGGTTATTCAATAATTGCCGGCCATTTATCTGGCACTATTTAACTGGTGTGTGATGTTTGCCTCTAAACTCCATGCATCTGCCCTGTTGTGTTACTAACTTTTTTATATTTTATATTTGCTTCCACTAGCACCTTAAGTTTTGAGTCCCAAATCTCGTTGTATGCAAATATAATGACAATAAAGTACAATCTAATCTAATCTAATCTAATCTGGTGTGTGATGTTTGCCTACACAGAGGTTTCTAGTCAAGTCAAGTCAAGAGTTTTAATTGTCACGGCATACAGGTATACAATGAAATGTGGGTGGTCTTGCCCGCAACGATGTGCAATACAGTGGTACAACATATAATAGAATCAAAAAAAGAAAAAACAACATTGTGCAGTAAACAGGTAACATGGAGTGACATCTCGGTATCTGTACATAGTTATTTACAGAGCATATGGGACATGCTAGTTAGCTTTGGTAGTGCAATACACTGTTATTCTAATTTAAAGTGTCCTTTCCTTTGGCCATAAGTGTGCGTGTGTGCGACATGAGTGTGTGCCCGCTCATGTTAAAGTGTTAAGTGGCTGCTCAGACTGCTCAGACTGCTCTATCTCAGACTTGTGAGCGTGAAAGAGGAAGCTGTAGCAGAGGAGACCGGCGGCGCTAAATATACACCGGGAGGAGGCCCCCCAGAACGTCCATCAGTACGACAAAAAAGCTGTCAAAAAATCACTAAGCAACTTTATGGATCCTGCAAAAACAAACAAACAAACACGTCTCTGTTCGAATTAGGCTGAAAATGCTGACGCAGTGTTATTATTGTGAATCTATTTCGAGCAACGAGAGAAGTTGTCATTTGATGTAACAAACCATCAAATACACTCACAGCACACACATCCACACACGCACACACTCACTATAAATAAACAACTCACTGTAGCACCCACTTCACCCACTTTAGACACTTTAACACACTTTATTTATTGGTAAAGAGATTTGCACAACTCATACCTCATTGCACCTTACCCTACGTTGTACCTCATCCCATTTCTGCATTATACTTTATATTAAAAAAAAAATCTACTCTGTATTGTATAATATATGTATATTGAACACTTTTGTTTTGAACACTTGTTTACACTTGTTACGTACTTTTGACTTCTATTTTTTTTTTACTTATCTATTTTATTTTTATCTAGCGCACTCTCAGGAGCAGAACAGGAAAAAGCATTTCACATAAAAGTATTCTGTATTTTTTGTATGACAACAACTAATAGAGAAACTTGAAACTTGGGTCTGCTAACCTCCCAGTCAAGAGAGCTGAGAGGGAGGGGCCTGGCCTTGGCTTGTTTACATTTGGATATCCTGCCAGAAAGGGAACCTCCCTCAATCAGAGGCCCCCCTCTGCTCCTTCCTCCCTCCCTCCCTCCTCCCCTCCTCCTTGCTGGCAAAGTTATTCCCTCTGCAAAAAGCCCCTTTTTTGTCTATCCTGCACAACAAAAGAACGAGGGCCTCACTGAGAGCAACGCCCGGAGCTATAGCCTATACACACTACAGGCCCAATAGTTTTCCATGGAACAACAATTTCTTAATTTTAGACACAATGGTTATTATTATTACTCTGTAACAAGCCTCAGTATATTAGTATATACATGTATATCTGTATGTCATGTATGTCATATATGTCCTGATGAATTGAAAATGGTGGGACCCTGATGTAAACAAGACGAAAGTCTTTCTCAGGTCTGCATCCCCTTAACAATTGTGTGTATTGAGCTGTACTGTATTGTACCCATTCTGCAATCTGTTAATAAAGTTTTCAATCAATCAATCAGTGCAACAAGTACGGTAGTCAGTATTTGCCAAGGCTACCGTGTTAGTCATTTGACCACAGTTTGTGGGAGTGAATTTCAGTGCACACACACACACACACAAAAAGTATAAAATAATATCATAGGCTTTGCGTAACTGTACAGTATATGGGGAGGATACGCCTATAGATGTTTGTGTCAGAGTTGTTCAAGTGTTTGTTTTTAATACAGTAAGTAGTACGGTAGCCAGCACGGCCCAAGTTCAAACTCAAGATCGTACACGCTCTCTCGGTACACGTTGAAGGGCGCTGTCCACTGCCACCGCACATGGTGTTGTTACACGTCCTCGACACACAGCCCTTCCCTCAGCCGCTCCCCCTCCCTCCCTCCCTCCCTCCCTCCCCGCATGCTGTATAATGTGCTGTGACATAACGGGGTCAGTGGAACAGCCAAGTTCCTCCCTCCGCTGTGGACTCAACACAGTCGGCCATGCTGCTGACACAGCCATCATCATCATCACAACAACATCAAAACAGAACGGACATCATGATTGCATTTTCGTTTATCGAACGCAACGATCACGACTTGATAAATAAAATAGGTTGTGTGATTTTAGCAAATGTTTTTTTTTTAAACAAAATAGCCTAACGCATACAGTTATTCCTTCAGAACGAATTATATAAATGGGTTAATATTGTTTTTACTTATTATTATTATTCGTAAACATGCTTAACAAATAATGTTATTAAACAGTGTTGTTTTTGTATATCGCCTGGCAAATATTAATGTGATTACATAATTATGGTCTTGGTCTAGTGGCCCCTCCCTCTCTCCCCTCCTTATTGCATAACTCAACATGGATCCCAAGGCAAACTGTACGGATGAGGAGTCCCAGGTGGCATGTTGAAGAAGACTGACATTTTCTCCAAGGCCTGCTATGGGAGAAGGTTTTGCTCAACCATAAATTATGCCTTTGAAGTGAAATTATGCATTTTATATATAGACTAAATAAATAAGTGTTTGATCCGCATAGATAATATGGATGATGATGATGATGATGATGATGATAACAAAACTATACCTGGCCTTTATTCAAAAGACTCAGTCAAGTCCACGGTTGCACCATGTCATGTGTGTCTTTAGTCCAACTTCCAAATCGAGCAGCATGCAGATTCAAGCGGCTATAATCCAGTCATGAGGGATTAATAAACGTAATGATACGCGCACTATAGGAAAACCACAGGCAAGGCGAAATGCATTGCATACAGTATAGCAGGCTATGTGCGCACATGTCATGACAATCTTATTATAGTACAATACAATTTTTATAATAACCTAAAAGTTCACATTAATATGCACTGGTCTGTCCTGTTTTGCACTTATTTATTTATTTATTTATTTTATTAATTATGTTTATTCCTATTTGTGAAAAAATCATGCAGCTGTAATGTCAAATCACGTTCCATTTGTACCTGTACTCTACAATATGGTGAATAAAGTAATGTGAATCTGAATCTGAACGTAAATATGATCAAAACAACACACTGTATTTATGATCTGTCATGAACTTACCTCTCATATTGATGTTGTTCTTGTTGTTTCGGATGCCGAAAACTCGCCTGCATGTGGTAAATATACAACAACGAGGATAAAACGCTCAAGCCAGCAGCACAAACTGGCAACTGTAAATGTAAACTTCCTTCCAATGCAAGATAGCTCGGTAAACAAACACGACAAAAAAACGAAAGTGTTAATCCCCTTATCGTTCGACGAGAAAAATAAAGGTAATAAAGAGAGTAGATTTCGCTCGCATGTTACCCGCCTCGACGCGCTGTATTTTATGATTATCAATTTTGACAGAATGCTCCACCGGTGTTTATAGTTTGGCTTGCAGGATCTCTCTCTCTCTCTCTCTCTCTCTCTCTCTCTCTCTCTCTCTCTCTCTCTCTCTCTCTCTCTCTCTCTCTCTCTCTCTCTCTCTCTCTCTCTCTCTCTCTCTCTCTCTCTCTCTCTCTCTCTCTCTCTCTCTCTCCTGCTAGGCGCGTCTCACATGATCTCACGGAGCGCCTCTCGGCCGCGCGCAATCGGGCGCGCGTTTAAGGGGGGGCTTGGTAAAGAGTGACAAGGGGCTAGATCCACACAGAATGGATTTCACGGTGCTAATTGCACCCTTTACTTGTTACAATTCATTATGAATTGAAAATGGGGGACCCTGTAAACAAGACGAAAGTATTTCTCTGGTCTGCATCCTCCAGTCTTAACAATTGTGTGTATTGAGCCGTACTGTATTCCCATTCTGCAATCGGTTAATAAAGTTTTCATTCAATCAATCACCTGCGCGCACCATGTGCAATCCATTCTTTGTGGATCTGCCCAGGGTGTCCGCATAATAATAAATAATACACGGTGTTGGTGAAAGCTACTTTTTGATAGCTTTTTTGCATAGCTAGCTACTACCATACCAGGTACTTCACAGTGGAAGGAGTTGAACCTGTCGACCTGGCATACCGTGCGAAAGGGAACCGCTCCGAGAAGCATCCATCTGCAGAACGTCAGCCCAGCACTCTCAGTCCCCACGCTGTCAGGCCCCGCGCTGTCAGGCCCCTCAGGAATTTGGGTCACGAGACCGTCACAGGCCCGCTCAGCAGCGCCACCCACCCAATGGCTGAATTGGAGTATTGCACTGTGCGGGATTGATTGATTGATTGATTGAAAACTTTATTAACAGATTGCAGAATGGGTACAGTACACAGTACAGCTCAATACACACAATTGTTAAGGGGATGCAGACCAGAGAAAGACTTTCGTCTTGTTTACATCAGGGTCCCCCATTTTCAATTCATAATGACATTTATGACATACTCAATGCAGTACTGTTACATTTGTGACATAGAGTAAATATATACAAGGGGGAGGGAACTGTACATTTATGATGAATTGAAAATGGGGGGACCCTGATGTAAACAAGACGGAAGTCTTTCTCTGGTCTGCATCCCCTTAACAATTGTGTGTATTGAGCCGTACTGTATTGTACCCATTCTGCAATCTGTTAAATAAAGTTTTCATTCATTCATTCATTCATTCATTCATTCATTCATTCATTCATTCATTCATTCATTCATTCATTCATTCATTCATTCATTCATTCATTCATTCATTCTGTAGTGTACCCATTCTGCAATCTGTTAATAAAGTTTTCAGTCAATAAATCAATCAATCCCACACAGTGCAATACTCCAATTCAGCCATTGGCAATTCAGCCAATTCAGCTGAGCGGGCCTGTGGCGGTCTAGTGACCCAAATTCCTGAGGGGCCTGACAGCGCGGGGCCTGACAGCGTGGGGACTGAGAGTGCTGGGCTGACGTTCTGCAGATGGATACTATTGACCGCTCCCGCCTACCTCCGGTCAATGGTCTCTAACTACACACCAGTGTTGCGTTGCTGATATCATAACTGGTTGCACGCACGCTAATGACGCCACGTGCACGCACGCTCCCGGGTGCGTGCGTGCGCACGCTCCCGGGTGCGTGCGCGCGCTCCCGCGCATAAATGTTCCCTCGCATGAGCACAGACTAAAGACAGTGCCTAATTGCCTCTACGAATGTCGAATGGAATGTAACACATTTCATTCACAAGTTTTGTGTGAATGTATCTGAGAACATATTTGAACACACCTGATGACCGGCGCTATTGATATGCAAAGTAGCCTGCTGGGTATTTAGCGAGTTGGCGCATCAGTCGAGTGCAGCGCATTCCTGTGTGCACGCGCGTGCACATCCGTGCACGCACACAAAAATACGTTCACAACTTTCACTCGACTCGTCGCGCCATGCGCGGCGCACCAAGTACCGGTACCGGTACTCACCTATCACCTATAGTCTTTGCATAACAATAGCATAGCAATAGCATAACAAAGAACGAGAAGTGCAAAACCAAAATACAAGCCCTGTACCAATTGGTGGGGGTTTGCTTGAGCTGTGGAACCTGCCACTAATGGTCCCGACTGGAAGGATGAGACATTTCTTAAATTGTGCTTCAGAAGGAAACTGTCCTTCTGTAAACTGTAAGTTACATTGTTAATTTAGTTTGTATTAACTTGTCTAGTTTAGGTTAATTCAATTAAAGAAATTGTAACTGAAACATTGTATCTACAATTACATTTAAAACATTGTTTGTTTTTCAACCATATCTGTTGACAATATAATTTCTTTATATATTGAAGGCTACATTCTGCTACCTTTTTCAGCTTCTCTATTTCAAGGCAATATTTACAAAAACTAAACTAAAACTACTAATTTCCTATACAAACATGTTTCCTACTATTTATGCATAATAATCATCTGTTCTGTGTTCAGGGAACATGTATGCGCATGCGCGCGCGTGCATGTGACGACATTTAAACAGAGTACAGGCACTTCTGAAATTACGACTGCACCCCTGCCCCTACGCTCTGCATCTTCTGGCCGTCTCAGACCTACTCCTATCCAAGCTCCGGGAGGGTCATCAAAGAGAAGTCGCCTATTCTCAGTCCTTGCCCCACAATGGTGGAATGAACTCACCCCAGTTAGGAGAACCGAAACCCGTCCAATCTTTCGCCGTCGACTAAAGACGCACTTCTTCAACCATTATCTGAAAAAAAATTATAATAATAATCTAACCCTAACTAACCTTACTGTCATGCACTTGTCCTAATAAACTAACCTACACTGTAGCACTCAACACTTTGATGAACATTGTTACTCAGCTGATAGAGTTGTGCCCTTCCTGATGACTTGTCGTACAGAACTTGTAGGCCTAAGTCGCTTTGGATAAAAGCGTCAGCTAAATGAGTAAATGTAAATGTAAATGTAAACTACAGCGAATCTACCCTGGGGATATGTATACCGTAGTTTCCGTACTTAGAAACAAGTATACCGATAGTTCCAAATAGCCTACTTGATTTTTTATCATATCCCTATGCAAAGCGATACAAAATTATTACAAAATATAATACAATGATGAATTGATGAATTGAAAATGGGGGACCCTGATGTAAACAAGACGAAAGTCTTTCTCTGGTCTGCATCCCCTTAACAATTGTGTGTTTTGAGCTGTACTGTATTGTACCCATTCTGCAATCTGTTAATAAAGTTTTCAATCAATCAATCAATCAATTAATCAATCAATCAATCAATCAATCAATCAATCAATCAATCAATCAATCAATCACAAAAGGAAGTCATGCATGACTGCATGATATAACAACACTATAACGCTGAGTTTATTCCAAAAGCTATAGTGCACTTGTTAATCACAAGGAATGTAAATTTTTGTTGTATGTGCCTGCCTTGCAGCCATAGCAGTTAAAATAGTGAACAATTGTACATTAACTTGTTTATCTTGAACGTTCACTCTTTTTGACAATTTAACAACTTGATTAGAACAATGGTCTAAGAATCGGCCTTCCAGCTTCATTGTAAAAGCAGAATCTCTGATTTATGATTTATATGACACACAGGCAGACTCTCAAAGTTCTTCTTTTAGAAAGTATATAGGCTACACACATTTTTGTATGTATATCTTTGACTGTGTATTCTTATTCGTATTCTTACTTCATTTTTGATTACCGAAATGTTTATGTGAGCGATCTGTGGTGCTGAATTTCTCTTAGGGATTAATAAAGTACTTCTATTCTATTCCATTGTTCCTTTATTTGATACAGAAATAAATAGTTTGTAGTTTCAAGATTCAAGATTCAAGAGGTTTATTTATCACATACATACCAGGGCATACAGTGAAATGCGGTTGGCCATGCCCGCTTCGATTGTGCAAGAATACAATAGTAAATAAAATAAGTAGAAGATGATAAAATAGACATAAAATAGACATGATAAAATAGACATGTAATAAATCCTGAGATAAATGCAATACAGTGTTGAACTACGAATTAAAGGCACTGGGTCCTATGTACACTACTATACATACAGTTTTACTCTATGTCCCTATGCTATACTTGCTATTATACAACGGCATGCAAATTTCTCGATTCTGATTGGCCATTCACACGTCTTTATTGGTAACAATCCACGGTCCTGGGCTCAGGACCCGCCCACAACCAAATCACATAACCCTCCCCGGCTCACTCCGGGAGAAAACAGGATCGCGGAGATCAAATGGTTATGTTGAAAGCACCATAACGACTAAATATGAAGCGATTCTGTCAAGGGGAATGTGTTAGTATTTTAAACAATGTTGGATGATGTAATTGATGGGTCTTGACTCAATCTAGAACAAAAGAAAAATCGCGGATTGATTGATAGATTAATTGATTGATTTAAATTTCTTCCTTCCTACTTTCTTGCAGCGTTCTCTCTCACACTGTCCGACGCTGGCGTACCCACAAACACACACACACACATACACACACACACACACACACACACACACACACACATACACACACGCACACACACACTGTGACACACACACACACACACACACACACGCACACACACACACACACACTCCTGTCTGCAACAGCGGGGGAGTCAGACTGAGAGAGAAGCAGCGCTGTTTTAAGTGAGCATGGTCTATTGAATTGATTGATTGGTTGATTGCTAATTTTATTACTGTACCCCTGGTTTCCAACTGGTTAAGTTTAGGCTAAAAGAAATAAATAAAAAAATAGGGCGAAGAAAACGTTTTTTTCCTATAGGGCAAAGAAAACGTTTTAATAAATTTTCAATCAATCATTCCAATAATACACAGTTGGATGTGTTAGTTGGTTGGATGCACTTCAAGCTGCTTCCACATGAGGCAACTTCTCTCAATCATTCCAATAATACACAGTTGGATGTGTTAGTTTGGTTGGATGCACTTCAAGCTGCTTCCACATGGAGTTGTGGGAACTACTTTTTCTGGCGGATGGTTTTTTCAATAAATCTTCGATTAATGTGTGTTTATTGTATAGAAATAAGGTTGGATGAATCTGGCAGTTGTATAAAAGCTTTACACCACGTGCAGTCGTGATTTGTGACCAATAAACCATGCCTAGGGGGGTCTAACGACCCTCGGCTGCGCCTCGGGCCTAACAACCACCCCTAGGCATGGTTTATTGGTCACAAACCACTCCTGCGTGTGATGTAATGCTTAAGTACTAACTATACTATACAATAATCACAACAAGATCTTTCCTTAATGTTTTTTTCCCCTTCCTTAAAGTGTAATTTTCTTATGTGTAAATAATAATAATAATAATTTAGAGGTCATCAATCGGCACGCATGCGATGCATGCATGTGATTCGTCTCTGCGATTAACCCATCCCGTCATTTTCTTATGTGTTTAAAGTGACCTGTGGTGCATTTGTGTGTGAGCGAATGCAGAATGTGTGTTGTGTGTGTGTATGTGTGTGCTCATGTGTGCTTGTGTGTGGAGAGATCAGTGTTCAATGTTCTGATGGCCTGGGGGAAGAAGCTGAGCCTTAGTCTCTCTGTTCTTGCTGCGTATGTGCGTTCTTGCCTGACACTGCAGCAGCTTGAACAGGCTATTGTTGGGGTGGTGAGGGTCTTTCATTATTCTGCAGGCTCTGGATTTGCACCTCCTGTTATATAAGTCCTGCAGGGGTGGTAGTGCAATACCCGTAGTACGCTCAGCTGAGCGCACCACTCTCTGTAGGGCCTTCTTGTCCTGGGCCGTGCTGTTTCCATACCAGGCAGTGATGTTTCCAGTCAAGATGCTCTCTACAGCTCCGGAATAGAAGGAGTGGAGTATCTTCCCTGATACTCTGAACTTCCTTAATTGTCTCAGGTGGTAGAGGCGCTGTTTCGCCTTTTTTTTACCACAGTGTCTATGTGTGTTGTCCATGTCAGGTCCTCTGTGATGTGGACTCCCAGGTACTTGAAACTGCTCACCCTGTCCACGATAGCCCCGTTCATCCACAGTGGCGTGTGTGTCCCCTGCTGTGTTCTTCTAAAAATCCATGATCAGCTCCTTGTTTTTACCAATGTTCAAGAGTAGGCTGTTATCCCGGCACCAGCATGCCAGTACATCAACCTCCTTCCGGTTTAAGTAGTATAATAAAAAATAGAAAAGAAAAATGTAATTAATAACTACAATAACGTAGCTAAACCACTCTTTTTTTTGACTGACATGTCGTGAAGCTCCTCCCCCTCGCCCCCGACACCGGTAACACCAAGAGCAGATCTGCCACTCAAAGCACGTGCTTGAATACCATTTCCATGAACGGATCACATACCAGTCTCACAGAGAATTGATGACATAACCTCCGGGGTGGCTCTTCTTTCAAGTTAATGGCCTGGCTGCTTTTAGGTCGCGGTATACAGTATACTCTATCCTGAGTGAGTCGGTTTCCATAATGTAAAAGAAAAACATAGACCCCTCTGTGACAGTCTTACATAAATGATTTCTAACGACACTGGTGTGGGATGACCAGAGAGTTTAGTAATAGATCGGCCCAGTGACCACGATCAGCGGTCAATGTCCACAAGCCTCTAGGCTCTGACCACCTTGACTTCAATCAGTCGATGAATATTATGTCATGATCACTCTTGTGTAAGAGACCCTTCAATGTGAATGAATTAATTAATGAATAGTTTATTTCGGTCTTTGTTTACAACAAATCAAAAACACACTTGTAAGCTCACACACAAAATCCCAACTCAATGACCGAAAAAAGGAATAGGCTGAAGCACATGCTTATTTTTTGCCTATCCTTTACAATTCTTAAAAATAAAATATATTTTAATATTAAAAAATATGCTGCAAGATAAGAGTACTTACTGAATTATTTTACTTTTTGTGTCAATGCTAATGATTTGTGTCAATGCTAATGATCATCTATTTACATTGTGATATACATTATTCATTATCTGGGACTTTAACACTCAACCTATACCTTTTCTTAGCCTATACGCTTGAGTTTATTCACTGTTTATAGATCATTAAAAATACACCATATGGGAAATCTATTTGTGAAAGAACTCAATAATATACCTCTATTGCGGAGCTTTGTATATTATGTTGTGATGGATCACGGTTTATGTGGGTTTTATTCTAGTTTATTCTAGTGTGCTTTGGATGTATTTTGGGTTTTCTCTGGTGAGCTGTTCGGATGCTTGTTGTCCATTTCATGTTTTTCTCTCAGTAGTAGAGGAACGTGTCCCAAGCTCATGCTTCTAGGGTTTTCTCTGTCTCTAGTGCTGTTGTTTTTCTTGTTGTTTTCAACGGCTAGGCAGTGGTGGTTACTTTTTTTTTTTTTATTATCTTTTTCCCCCCCTTTCTTTTTCCGATTTTTCTCCCATCCCACTGTTAGTCGTTATCCCAATTCCCAACCCCCTTCCTGGTTGTTGCGCACTTTCCCCTACTGTTGGTCCGAGAGGCCGGAGACTGTCACATGCTTTCCTCCGACGCATGTGCAGCCAGCCGGCAGCCAGCCTGGCCGCGCAGATTCTCACCGGGAGGAGAGTGTAACGTGTGGAAGGTCGCACTACCTCTCTCCAGATCCTACCCTCGCTGAGCAGGCGCCCCGACCGAACTGTAGGGGTCGCTGTCCACAACGCCCAGGACCCACCCACGGCTCCCCTCCCCCTAACTCAGCCAAACAAGTTAGTATAGCGATCAGCCCGAGCCAAGGCAATGCTGACTCTCCGGGACAGTGGTGGTTACTTTGTTTTTTCCCCCCAGTTATTTTATACTGGTGTTCTGTGTTTCCTACAGTTTTTATTTTTATTTATTTTATTCTTGTGTTTCCCCCCACCCTCTCTCATCACTCAGCGATTCCGGTGGTTACCTCTCTGGGGTAACTTTAAGATCCCCCTCTTTGTGTGTGTCTGCGTGTGTGATGTCCTACACCCCCCCATCGGCGTATTTAGACCACTATCACTAGGGCACGTGCCCTACTGATGATCATCTGTGCCCCACTGATAAAAATAAAAAAAATAAAAAAAATAAAAATGTTTTTTTTTAACGTTTTTTATTTTCCCTTTTTTAACATGATCAAATGATCATTTAACATGACCAAATAATAATTATAATATTTCTTACTTCGCGTTGAAATATTATAGTGAAATATTTTGCACTGCATTTATCTTGTTGAAATCCTCCAACAGGCTATTTTTTGTAAGTTGACTGGTTTGCACACCAATAATACAGTGCAATAATAGAATAGTAGAATAGATAGTAAAATTATGCAATAGAATGGCCAGAGTAAAATAGTGCTACAGTACAATCAACAGCGGGGTGTATTAGAAGGCTATGGTGAAGAGGTACGTTTTTAGCTTATTTCTGAAAATATTAAGAGATCTAGCTTCCCTAATGTCCATAGGTAGTGTGTTCCATAACTTTGGTGCATAGTTAGCAAAGGCTGCATCCCTGATTTTCTTTAGACTGTGGCTTGGAACCTTCAATAGACCAGTAGTAGATGATCACAATGTTTATACTTTGTATATAAGGAGGAGGACCTTGAAATCAATTCTAAATGTTACCAGAAGCCAGTGTAGGTTACTTACTTGTAACTTCGGGTTTGATCCAAGGAGTAAGTTGCCCCATATTGCTCTGTAACATTTCTCTTTTTGTTATAGGACCGACTAGTAGGATTTCAGTTTTGCCCTCATTTAATTTTAGGAAGTTGTTCGTCATCCATTTGTTTATTGCTAAGAGACAGGCGGAAATGGAGTTTATAGCTGTGTGATCATTTGGTTCAGCGGAGATGTACAATTGTGTGTCATCTGCGTAACTATGGAAACATACATTGTGCTTTCTAATGATGTCTCCTCAATGTTCAATGTTCAATGCAAGTAAAGCACTTTAAACTTTAAGTATGACTAAATGCTTTCTTGACTATATATATAGTAACTGTTCCAAAATGCATAGATTTCTATGTATTTTAGGGGTTTGGGGGGCTGGCTCCCCAAAATAATTAAATAACATAACCCTAACCTAACCCTAAAACCGAAATAAAGTTAAAAAAAAATAGTTACAAAATCCACCCATTTTCGCCCACAAACCGGCCAAATTTTTTTCGCGCCGCGCTGCTTTTTGGTGCCCTTCTGTGCCCTACTGAAGTGCTGGGTCTAGATACGCCCTGACCCCCCCCCCCCCCAATCCTGACATATGTAACTCTGTAACGAACCATCATTGGATTCTTAGGGTTAAGTCAAAAACTCGTCCTGACTGGCGGCTGGGTGGTGCAGTGGACATTGCGCTTGTCACCAACGCAAGAGAGACCGGTATCGAATCCGGCTGTCGGCGTTACCTCCGGCTTGGGCCGGCCGCCATACTAACTCAATTGGTAGAGTTAGCGGGTGGGAAGTCGATGGGTGGTAATCTGGACGCATGTAAACAGCGACTCCTACAGGTCGGTTGGGGCGCCTGCACAGCAGACAGGAAAATGGCGGGGGCAGTGTGAGCCTCCTACACGTTACTCCTCGCCAAATGAGAGTCCGCGCTGGCAGGTGAAAAGATGTGACTGGCTGCCTCCACATGTATCGGAAGGGACACGTGATGCAAGGCTTCTATCCTCCCTACAACCGTCCAGTGGGGGGCACATGCGAGCAATGTTCAACGACAGGGGAGGGGAGAATTGGCACGGCTAAATTGGGATGGGAGAAAAATAGAAAAAGGAGGAGAAAAAGTGGATAAAAAAAAAAACTCATTATTGCAAGTTGTGTTTTCGAAGGGACCAACAGAAAGCTAAAGAATTCTCGACAAAGGCTGGTGGGGTGAAAACACAAGCCGCTGCTGCAACACAGTATAAAATTACCCCTTTCTCTCCGAAGTCTTTTAGAATGAAAGGTTCTACCTTTAACACTAGAACAGCCATGGCCCATAACCCCACAGATGACCCCACAGTTTATATGAGAAATATGAGAAAAATAAACAGTGTAAACTATATAATTACCTCTTAATATAAAAATATGAGGTTTACCACAGGTTTGAGTCAAAAAAAAATATATATATATATATATAATAATAATAATAATAATAATTATAAATAAAAATATTCTAATATATATATATATATATTTTTTTTGGATGGAAGAGCCACACATTGACGGGCAAAGAGCCACATGCGGCTCGCGAGCCATGGGTTGGCCACCCCTGCACTAGACGCTCGTAAAGTGCTGTGACGTTCTAATTAAATTTTCCAGAAGTCATTTTGAAATTTCAGAAACCGTGCCAGATAAAACGGGTACTTTTAGGAAAAGTCATTGAGTGACAGAGCTGGAGTGACGAGGATACATTTATTACTGTGCTAGTGTTAACCTTTAATGCTTAGCATTGTATTGTATTTTATTCATATTACCTTTTATCATGTCTATTTTATTATTCTATTTTATTATATGTATTTTTGCACAATCAAGGCGGGCATCACTACATGTCTTGTGTATGATGTATGTGACGAATAAATCTCTTGAATCTTGAATCTTGTCTCCTTTCAAATCCTCCAGTGACAAATGTGCTCGGTGCTGCCACCACTGGTCACTATAGGATAATACCCATTCTTGTATTGTTAAGTCTGAGCTTGAAAAACACATGTCAAATGTCATTACCTGCAAATGCCCCTGTATTGTTGTGTATTTGACAAATATAACTTGAACTTGAACTAAGATCAGCACCTTGACCTGACAGGTTAACAGTGATATATATATATATATATATATATATATATATATATATATATATATATATATATATATATATATATATATATATATACACACACTGTATATTATCGGCGACCAGTGGTGGCAGCACCGAGCGTTCGTCGAGCTTTCCCAGGAAACCACAGAAGAAGGCGCCGTTACCGATTTGAAAGGAGACTTCAGAGAGGATAATTTTATCCCTTTTACTACCACTGTACAGAAGGTTAACCTTTCACTACCACACTACAGAAGGTTAACCCTTTCACTACCACACTACAGAAGGTTAACCTTTCACTACCACACTACAGAAGGTTATACCACACTACAGAAGGTTAACCTTTCACTACCACACTACAGAAGGTTAACCCGTTCACTACCACACTACAGACGGTTCACCTTTCACTACCACACTACAGAAGGTTAACCCTTTCACTCCCACACTACAGAAGGTTAACCCTTTCACTACCACACTACAGAAGGTTCTATTTCATACTGGTTTCCGCTCAGCGTCATTCTGCACTAACCTCACTTCGTGCACAGTACTGAATAAAAACTCCACAATGTACCTTTACATACCGACATCTGTCTGGCCACACCCCTATCCGCTTACCTTCATAAGCAGGTGTGTGGTCACCTACTCGCCTCCTTCTTCACTTTCACCACAAGGAAGTGCCTTGGTATATACCCCACTTGACGAGGTTGTTAGTTGAAGAAAGTTGAGAGGAAAACAGAAGAACGGGAAGATACGTTGACATTATATCTTTATTTTCTCTCTCACTATTTTCGAGAAAATACGGCGATATTGTCTTCGTCACTGGAGTGTCTGGAAGATGATGATCATTCTGACCTCCACCGGCTTTTTTTGTATTAGGGGCTCGCGCCGCTGATATACTCCCCAACTGCAGTCCTCCTTGCTGCGGCTGGATGGGTATTGACCCTCCGGTCATACAGCTGGACTGTGGGAGGCACCGGCTGTTGTGAGAAATCGGTTGCTTCCGTGTTGGGTGAGTACTGTTTTGCTTGCGAGTGCTAGTTGTCTGTTTACGCTATGGGGGTTAGCTGACAATTTTACATATAACATTTAACATTGTTTACAATATATTGTGTCACTGTGTTTGTGGGTATACGATGTAACCCTCAGCTTAAGTTGCTGGGGTTGTGCTTCCGCTTCCTGGTCCCACGCCCTGAAAAATTGGGCGTGTGCACCGCGGAAATTTCCCCGCCATAGAGTACGTCACTGAGCGCGTCTCTATTGGTAAGACTTCCGTGAGTTGTTCAGGTCCATGTTATGGATCTGTTTCAGAGAGTTGTCAGAGCTCCTCCTCACGAAGCTCCTCCTCAGGGAGAAGTGCCTTCGGTGAGTTCGGACTCTCCTTCCGAGTGAGGGAGCCTCCTCAGAGTTTCAGAGCCTCCTCCTCAGATTGTCAAGGTGAGTAGAACTTCAAAAAGGAGTTCTGCTCTATTGTGTGTGTATTCGATTCAATTCGATTATTGAGTGTGTATTGGTTCAGTGCCTCCTCCTCGGAGAACCCTAACCCAAGTGTTACATAGCTCAATGTTGCAATATTCTTTTCAATCTATACGGCTCGCGTGGGAAGTCTCTCTGAGGATTCCCGTCTCCTCTCTGTGGTGAGGGTGGCGGGATGTAAGAATGTAAACAATTTTTACCCTCGGCCGCATCACGTGGGATTCATGTCAGTCTGTGTTTCTTTCTTTTTTAAATAAAAAGAGGAAAGAACATGAAGCACGACGGCTCCTTGTCGTTCTCCCAGGCGACTTGGAGGAACAATGTCTGGTGTCTTGTTAGACTATCCATTAATGTGTTTGGGTCTCGACGCGTACATAGTGCTGGCTCGGGGTGTTTCTGATAAGAATCACGCATGAGGCTGGTACGCCTTGGTTGCTCGTTATTAAAACAGCGTTTTTATAGGGCAACTGGGATGGAGGTTTTCTCTTCCTGTTACTAGGTCTCGACGAATTCTCGTTCATATCTGGGGGATGTTAACGGAATAGATCAAAACATAGGTAGAGGGGTCTCACGCCCTTGGGGTGGGCCACTGAGCGCGGTACGAATGGGACCGTCTGGGTGGCACCCTCTTTTCATGTTTTAGATTGACACGCGTACCTACCCCCTCTCTTGGAGTGGGTATGTCGGCGTGATTAGGGCACGGGACTGGTCTGGTCACGCTGGTCCAGGTCAGTTAACCCGTTGTCCGCCGGGGACGCAGATCTGCTGTTCTGGTACCCTGAGGGACTTGTGCTTTTTTCGGGGGAAAAAATGCCTTTGTTGGGTACACGTTGTACCTGGCCCTATCATGAAGGGGCTGGTTCTCCTTTCTTTTCGCTCCTCTCTCACGGATGGCGAAGAGGGGGCTGTTGGGGTGGTCTTCTGGACCTCCTCTGGTAGCCCTGTGTGCTTCCCGAGCCGCCGGGCCCAGTCCGAAGTTGTGTTTCGTCGACCCGTAGGCCTGGAATAACCCTTTTTGAAAACTGAAACACTTGTACTGCGGTATAGCCAGTGTATACCCGCAGGTGTGTTTTGGAGTTTTTTCTTGAGGGGTTATAGGAACAACCACCGCATGTGGTACCAAGAGGGTGGTTGATTCCCTGGTGTGTTGGAGCAGAGTCAACTCCCGGGTTACCCGGTTGAGTGTGCCCCTGCACGTTCATGACGTCTGCCAATCGTGTCAGCCTTCTCTGCCTCGACCCCTCTGGGTGGGGGTTTTTGGTGGAGGCTTTGTCATGGTGCGCAACAATGCCAGCATACGCCCCTTCCGCCAGGGTGCTGTTTTCAGTTGACCCCTTTGGCGCCTGTCTCGTCTGCAGTGCTCCAGGCTCGGGTCTAAAGCCTGCTGCCTGGTTTAAGGGATCGACCCCTCTGGGGTCGTCTCCCCGGTGCGCTGCCTGCTTCCGTTATGGTTAGCCTTTTGAGTGCTTCAAGTTACGGCCATGCTGACTGCCTGTGTTGCAGGGTCAGTGTGCCAGGCGGTGTACTAGTGGGGGGAAGGGCCCACTCTTGGAGGGGCCCTGTCCGAATATGCTGGCGATGTGGGGGGCGGTGTCACTAAGTGACCGCCTGGTGAGGTCTTGATGCTTGGCGTCATTGACCTCTCCGGGCCCCCTTTTTCCAGGGGATCCAGTCCCTTCAGTGGGTCTGGGTCTTCCTTCGCGCTCCGCTGCTACGGCCTTGCCACGGGGTTGAGTTTGCTCTTGACTTCGTGATTTTGGGGGCAGTAACGAGGTTTGTTCCTTCCGTTCGTTCCCTGGTGGCATGCGGGTTGTGTGTGTGCGTAGTCGTGGGGTCAAGCCACGGTCTGCTCACCCTGTGCGTTGAGTTGCTCGAGTTCCTCTTCGCACGGTCGGATCCGTCTCCCTCCCGTCCTCCAATAGGGAGGGTATCCCTCCATTAGGGAGGGTCGGGGGCTCGGTCCTCTCCGGTCTGATGGTTGTGGGGGGCCTCAGCGGGGTACATTTGTCAAGCTTCTGGCTTCCGCTCAGCTCCTGTTGTGCAGAATGACGCTGAGCGGAAACCAGTATGAAATAGAACGTATGGTTATGTATATAACCAAGTTCTATGAATACTGGTGACGCTCAGCGTCAGGACGCCACTGCGGCCCTTGACCTCGCCTTGTGGTGAAAGTTTGGGAAGGAGGCGAGTAGGTGACCACACACCTGCTTATGAAGGTAAGCGGATAGGGGTGTGGCCAGACGGATGTCGGTATCTAAAGGTACATTGTGGAGTTTCTATTCAGTGCTGTGCACGAAGTGAGGTTAGTGCAGAATGACGCTGAGCGTCACCAGTATTCATAGAACTTGGTTATATACATAACCTTACGTTAACCTTTCACTACCACACTACAGACGTTAACCCTTTCACTGCCACACTACAGAAGGTTAACCCTTTCACTACCACACTACATACGTTAACTTTTCACTACCACAAGACAGAAGGTTAACCCTTTCACTACCACACTACAGACGGTTAACCTTTCACTACCACACTACAGAAGGTTAACCTTTCACTAACCACACAACAGAAGGTTAACCCTTTCACTACCACACTACAAAAGGTTAACCTTTCACTACCACACTACAGAAGGTTAACCTTTCACTACCACACTACAGAAGGTTAACCTTTCACTACCACACTACAGAAGATTAACCTTTCACTACCACACTACAGACGGTTAACCCTTTCCCTGTCACACGACAAATGGTTAACCCTTTCACTACCACACTACATAAGGTTAACCCTTTCAGTACCACACTACAGACGGTTAACCCTTTCACTGTCACACGACAACCGTCTGTAGTGTGGTAGTGAAAGATTAACCGTCTGTAGTGTGGTAGTGAAAGATTAACCTTCTGTAGTGTGGTAGTGAAAGGGTTAAGACGTTACTGCGCCGCTGGGCCCCGTGGACAGCTTTATGGGACGTCCACCCGTGCGCGCGCTTAGGTTCCACCTTAAAACGGGTCTGCGTGGAGTTAACCGTCTGTAGTGTGGTAGTGAAAGGGCTAACCGTCTGTAGTGTGGTAGTGAAAGGGCTAACCGTCTGTAGTGTGGTTGTAAAAGGGTTGACCCTTTGTCGTGTGGAAGTGAAAGGGTTAACCTTCTGTATTGTCACAGTGAAAGGGTTAACCATTTGGTAGTGTGGTTAGTGAAAGGGTTCAACTGTGTTTCAGCAGCAGCAGCTTGTGTTTTCACCCCCACCAGCCTTTTGTCGAGACTCTTTGATCTTTCCGTTGATCTCTTCAAAAACACAATAATTAATTAGGACGAGTTCTTGACTTAACCCTCAGAATCCCGCGGCGGTTCGTTCGTATTATAATATACGTACAAAGCTTGTCAATAGAGCTATCGATAACCGTACATAATAACTATCAATAACCGTACATAATAGGTATCAATAACCGTACATAATAACAACATGACGTACAAGATGACGCTCAGCGACAGCGAAGAGGACACCATGCGTGAAGCGCAGGCGACTGACACACACACACACACACACACACACACACACACACACACACACACACACACACACACACACACACACACACACACACACACACACACACACACACATACACGTACACTACACCACGTACACACACACCGATGTTACAGGGTTCACGCAGGAGTCGGATTGCATACAGATAGAGGTTGTTATTGAACTGGTGGAGCAGGTTTTAACACTGCTGCCAACTGTCCTCCCTTGAACGAGATACAGGCCATTCCTCATGGTGTAACAGGGAGGACAGCTGGAAGGGTGGCGGAGATCGAGCGACCGGCAACAACCGACGTTTGGACGATAAGCCACGATGACACGGGTAAGATGTATGAAAATGAATTATGTCAAGTGAAATGTTGCAAAATGTTTTACAGCAGTGGCTATCAACTGGTAGCCCGGAGTTTGCTCGGAACAGGGTACTACATCTGCATGTTGCTATGATGCCCCCTCTAGCTCATGGAATGAACTCCCAACAGTCCTTGAGCTTGAGAAAATCAACTTGTGAAAGAACTCAATAATATAGCTCTATTGCGGAGCTTTGTATTTATGTTGTTAGGGCTGGGCGATATGGCCAAAAATGATATCACGATAATGATATGATAATGTTATCATATCACTTGATATCGATAATTATCGATATTGTTATAAGTATTAAAAAAATTTTATATATATATAATTCTTTTTTTATGATTATTATATTTTTTTTAAAACAACATAATGTGTGTTTATTTTGCAGAAATTCTTTGTCGTTGCCGCCATCTTTAGTGTCACAGCCCCTCACACTCCAGTTCTCAGGCTGCAGCTGGTTTGAAAGCAAAAGTAAACAGGCTTCTCTGCTGGCTGTGGCTCCAGGGGAGTTGAACAGTACAAACAGTACTGTATTTGCAAATCTGATATGTCATAAATGTATAGATGTAGCAGTACTGTCTATCTGTATGTCATGTATGTCATATATGTTATGATGAATTGAAAATGGGGGACCCTGATGTAAACAAGACGAAAGTCTTTCTCTGGTCTGCATCCCCTTAACAATTGTATGTATTGAGCTGTACTGTACTGTACCCATTCTGCAATCTGTTAATAAACTTTTCAATCAATCAATCAATCAATCAATCAATCAATCAATCAATCAATCAATCAATCAATCAATCAATCAATCAACAGTTCTGGCTCTGCTAGTTTCTTTTCTATCTTTTGGCGCTTTTTTGGTGACTCGTGACTGGAGACTAGCTCTGCTAGCACACATAGCCTACTGTGCACAGACGGTTTCAAACTGTATTTTAAATTAGAAAGCAAACAAAATAAATGGACAAGAGAAAAATAAATCTCAATTTGGTCAGTATTGTCATTTGGACAAGCAATGCCATTACTTTAAGTTGCAGGCAAGAAAGACAAGTCTGTCCACTGTCTCTGGTTTTAAAACTGCCATGTTGCAGGTCACAAAAAAAAATAAAAAGATAATAATTTTATTGATTTCTTTTATTATTATCAATCAATATCGATTATTAAAATATATGTTATGATAATTATCATTATCGTTTTATCGCCCAGCCCTATATGTTGTGATGGATCACGGTTTATGTGGGTTTTATTATAGTTTATTATTCTGCTTGAGATTCTCCCCTCTGTTGCAGAGTTTAAAACCTTGATCTCCAACCTTTGTCAATCGAGTTGTACGTGTTTTTAATTGATTTGTTATCCTTGCTTTTTGCCCTGTCTTGTTGTCTTATCGTTATGATTTTATATGCTGTGTGATTTTCTTTTTCAATCACAGTCTGACACTGTTGACCACTAGGAGCTGCCCAGTACAACCGCAGTCTGACACTGTTGACCACTAGGAGCTGCCCAGTACAACCACAGTCTGACACTGTTGACCACTAGGAGCTGCCCAGTACAACCACAGTCTGATACTGTTGACCACTAGGAGCTGCCCAGTACAACCACAGTCTGACACTGTTGACCACAGGAGCTGCCCAGTACAACCACAGTCTGACACTGTTGACCACTAGGAGCTGCCTAGTACAACCACAGTCTGACACTGTTGACCACTAGGAGCTGCCCAGTACAACCACAGTCTGACACCGTTGACCACTAGGAGCTTCCCGGTACAACCACAGTCTGACAATGTTGGCCACTGAGCAACTCCACTGGAGTAGTTGGGGGTTAAGTACCTTGCTCAAGGGCACTTCAGCGGTTGGTATTGAGGGACGGGAGAGAGTTATTCATTCACTTGCCCGCCTAGATTTTTCCTGCCGGTCCGGGGGATCGAACCGGCAACATTGCGGTCATTAAACCCGCTTCTCTAACCTTTAGGCCATCGCTGGCCCACATGAGGGAAACCTCAGTTGCCTTCTTAAAGTTTAAATAAAGGTTTGAAATGAAAAAGTCAGTCGGATTTTACTCGAATGTAAAGAAAGCCAACAAAGATAGTCCACTTTCTTTTTATAGAGGTATAATGAAATCAGCCTATAATACTGCTTACCCCAATCAAAGATAACACATTTTGTTCTCTGGGCAACAGCTGCTCATAGTCTGCCGTCTCCTTTTGTACGATCATTCTACGCCAGCGGTTCTCAAACTACGGGTTGTGACCCAAAGTGGGGTCGTGGGTAGGTGACTTGCGCATTGGCAAGTAACATTATTTTTTATTTTATTTATTTATTTATGTTCTGGCAACATATTTTGGCTAAATATGCCTCGTTTTATAAATGTGTATTGATAACATAGTGCTGTAATACAATTGTCTAATAAATATGCATCTTCTTCTTTCGTGTAACGTCAGAGGTTGAAATGACGCAATACTACATTAACTCTTTCAGTGCCACTCACGAGAAATTTCTCGTGTTTTTTTATAGGTGGTTGCGTGCCACTCACGAGATTTCTCTGATTTTTAATTTTTTTTTTTTGCGATCTGCAAAATTATTGCATCACCCGAGCCTACCCGAGTATAGCCGAGGGGCGCCGGCGATCACTGTGGAAAAAACCGCCCCCTGTCGTCTCCCAGATGACATAAGTGATTTTGGAATGGACTCAATGAAAATGAATGGGGAAAAAAATCCGGTACTCCACATTTTCCAGTTCACTGATCCAGCCGGGGTTACTAGAGTTCATTCTGGAGCCTCAGATCCCCGCGGATCATGGAGTTCTACTGTATCGCGTTGGATCCATACACGTATCGATTTTTTCGAATGGTGATCAGGAATTGGAATATACCAGTTGGATACCATCTGATGTCAGGTAAGGACTCTATGTTATCAGTGGTAGGATAATCAGAGTAAGTTTGATGAAGTTATAAGCTGTTTTGTGAAATGTCTTCTTTCGGTTTCACTGTAAAAGTCCGTGAGGAAATCAACGGAGCGATTATCAGTGCGCGGCCGTAATGTGCGTGCGTGCACGTATAATATTGATCATCTAGCGTTTATTTGAAAACGATTCATAAAAAGGCCGACGAATATCAACGTTGTGGAATATTCCACTAAAAGACGGTTTTCATAGAATGCTCCAGAATGAGCTGTTTTTTATATCAAAACGGGGGCTTTTCTAACTGCTCTGAAACGGCAACGACGCGATAAAAAAACAATCTGCCTTCACAGCACTGACTGGAAAATAGTCTTTGATAATGCGATGGGCAGATTAGACACATAGCCATAATTTAAAACATAGATTAGGCGATATTAACGTTAACATTGGCGCCGATGGTGGCATTCAAGCGGTAAAACGGAAAAACCAGGCGTGGCACTGAAAGAGTTAAGTGTGGGGTCGCCAAAAGAAATCCTAAATAAAATTGGGTCGTGGTATGAAAAAGTTTGAGAACCCCTGTTCTACACATTATAGGTTATTATTATATGACATTTACAAGCACAATCATTAGGCGTGTCAGGGATTCTTTGTCCTCCTTGTATAACTGTGCCGCTCCGTCGAATGGCTCGAGGCCGAGGACCGTTTGTTATACATTATATTATATCATTGTGTTTCAGGTGTCCTATAACAAGCTGGTCCCTGCCCTCGGCTTATACTTAACCCTTTCACTACCACAGGGTTAACCCTTTCACTGCGACAATACGGAAGGTTATCAGATATACCTCCCACTCACAACAGTTGACTCCACCGGCCTAGACCGCCTGAGGACCTGCCTAGGCAATATAAAGGAGTGGATGTCACAAAACCACCTGCAGTTAACTCTTTCAGTGCACGAGATTTCTCGGAATTATTATTATTATTTTTTTTTGCGATCTGAAAAATTATTGCATCACCCGAGCCTACCCGAGTATAGCCGAGGGGCGCCGGCGATCACTGTGGAAAAAAGCGCCCCCTGTCGTCTCCCAGATGACATAAGTGATTTTGGAATGGACTCAATGAAAATGAATGGGGAAAAAAATCCGGTACTCCACATTTTCCAGTTCACTGATCCAGCCGGGGTTACTAGAGTTCATTCTGGAGCCTCAGATCCCCGCGGATCATGGAGTTCTACTGTATCGCGTTGGATCCATACACGTATCGATTTTTTCGAATGGTGATCAGGAATTGGAATATACCAGTTGGATACCATCTGATGTCAGGTAAGGACTCTATGTTATCAGTGGTAGGATAATCAGAGTAAGTTTGATGAAGTTATAAGCTGTTTTGTGAAATGTCTTCTTTCGGTTTCACTGTAAAAGTCTGTGAGGAAATCAACGGAGCGATTATCAGTGCGTGGCCGTAATGTGCGTGCGTGCACGTATAATATTGATCATCTAGCGTTTATTTGAAAACGATTCATAAAAAGGCAGACGAATATCAACGTTGTGGAATATTCCACTAAAAGACGGTTTTCATAGAATGCTCCAGAATGAGCTGTTTTTTATATCAAAACGGGGGCTTTTCTAACTGCTCTGAAACGGCAACGACGCAATAAAAAAACAATCTGCCTTCACAGCACTGACTGGAAAATAGTCTTTGATAATGCGATGGGCAGATTAGACACATAGCCATAATTTAAAACATAGATTAGGCGATATTAACGTTAACATTGGCGCCGATGGTGGCATTCAAGCGGTAAAACGGAAAACCAGGCGTGGCACTGAAAGAGTTAAATGAGAGCAAGGGGGAGATCATTCTGTTTGGCCCCCCCACCTCAGTCACTCAGAGCTCCAGAAACATGGGAAGCCTCTCCTCCTGGGTGAAACCCAATGTGAGAAACCTTGGGGTCTTATTTGACTCAGATCTCAATTTCCACAAGCAAGTCAGATCAGTAGTACAGTCCTGTTTCTTCCAACTGCGCATCGTTTAAAAGATCAAGTCCTTCCTCTCCCCCAGCGACCTTCACAAAGTCATCACCATGCTCATTTTCTCACGACTGTACTACTGCAATTCCCTCTACTCTGGTCTCTCCTGGACAAAACCATCCTCCCCCTCCAGTACGTTCAAAACGCTGCTGCCAGGTTGGTCTCAGGCACCAGAATGAGGGACCACATCTCCCCAGTCCTTGTCTCTCTCCACTGGCTCCCAGTGAGGAAGAGAATCAACATTAAATTTCTACTATTCACCTACAATGAAGCCCTCAATGGTCTCGCTCCGGCCTACATTGAGGAACTCTTGGTCTAACCCATCAGCTCCAGGTCCCTCAGATCAAATGACCAACTGTGTCTGAGGGTCCCGCGTGAAGGATGTCGAGGTTTTTTCTGTGGTCATGAAGGTCCTGGAGCGCTTTGTCCTGGCCCACCTGAAGCTCATCACAGATCCTGTGCTGGACCCGCTGCAGTTCGCGTACAGAGCCAACAGATCCACAGAGGATGCTGTGAACATGGCTCTGCACTACACGCTGGAACATCTGGACTACGCGGGCAACTATGTCAGGATCCTGTATGTGGACTTCAGCTCGGCCTTCAACACCATCCTTCCACCCATCCTGGAGCACCAGCTATCCCTGCTGCAGGTGCCGGCCTCCACTCGCAGGTGGATTACCGACTTCCTGTCCAACAGGTCTCAGCGGGTGAGGCTTGGGAAGAGCATTTCCAGCTCTAGGTCCACCAGCACCGGTTCCCCGCAGGGCTGCGTTCTATCCCCACTACTGTTCTCCCTGTACACAAACAGCTGTGCCTCTCTACACCCCTCGGTCAAACTCCTGAAATTCGCTGACGACACCACCCTGGTAGGTCTCATCTCCAGGGGGGACGAGTCGGCCTACAGGAGGGAGATCGAGAGGCTGCAGAGCTGGTGCAGCTGCAACAACCTGGAGCTCAATGCTCAAAAGACAGTGGAGATGGTAGTGGACTTCAGGAGGAAAGCAGCCCTGCCCCCTCCCATCATACTGGGAGGCACTCAGGTGGCCTCCGTGGAGTCATGCCGATTCCTCGGCATGACCATCTCCCGGGATTTGAAGTGGGAGCTCAACATCACGGGCCTGCTCAAGAAGGCCCAGGGGAGGATGTTCTTCCTCCGGCAGTTGAAGAAATATAAACTGCCGAGGACCATGATGGCCCAATTCTACACGGCCATCATTGAGTCCATCCTCACCCACTCCATCATCTGCTGGTTCCCTGCTGCAGCGGCAAAAGATCTTGCCAAGCTGCAGCGGGTGATTCGCTCCGCGGAGAGGGTGATCGGCTGTCCCCTGCCCTCCCTCAGGTCCCTGCACGTCTCCAGGGCGCTGAAGAGGGCGAGAAAGATCATGGCCGACCCATCCCACCCCGGTCACAGCCTCTTCACCCTGCTCCCCTCTGGGAGAAGGCTGAGGATCCCAAAGGCTGTGAAAGCTCGACACAGACTGAGCTTCTTCCCCTCAGCCGCCAGGCTGATCAATGCCTCAGGCCCCCCCCCCCCCCTCGGTACCCCCCCCCCCCCCTCTGCCCCCAAGTGACACTGGCACAATGACATTGACTGCACTGCACTAGTCCGTACTGGATCTCTGCACACTTCACTTTATATATATATCTCTGTACTGAGCTCTGTTAAGGAAGGACAGGACACACTCACTGAGAAACATTGCTTTATACTGAAAACTAGGGTAAGCCATTTTAAGTTTATTAGTGAATCTTAAAAGTGAGGAACCAGCTGACTTGATTAAAGGGGCGTGTTTAAAACGGCCATTTTGTTTAGTTAAGTGCCCCCATTAAGGGCCAGGTGTTAAGACAGCACTAATTAGTGATAGAGATTTAAAGGCTTGCTGGTGTAGCGTCAGCGGAGCGTCGAGAAACAAAGAGGGACAAAGAGGAGGAGTTTTCCTGGAGTTCTCAGCAGAGGGATCCACCGATCCACCTAGTGCTAAGTACACCCTAGTCCTATCTTACACTCCACTCTGAAAAATCCTTTCCCTCCCACTCTGCTATTTCTCTACTTCCTCCCTGCCACTCCTGACAAGACAATGTGTCTCATACCTATATCCACAATCTGCTCCTCTAGAACAGATTTAACCCACCCACGGCAGTTTGCTAGCAACCCGGCTAATCTCTCCTACCCTCCTACAGCCACTAATACACCTGTCACAGTACGGGGAGGCTTATGGAATTGTCAATCAGCAGTCAAGAAAGCTGACTTCATTACTGCCTACGCTCATAGTCTAAATCTGCAGCTCCTGGCTCTAACTGAGACCTGGATAACCCCCAATAACTCATCAACACCTGCAGCATTATCTACAAACTATAACTTCACTCACACACCTCGACCTTCCAGACGGGGTGGAGGCACTGGCCTCATGACATCTCCTTCATGGGCTACAAACGTAACACCACTCCCAGAACTGTCACTCTCCTCTCTCGAATATCATGCAGTATCTGTCTCTAATCCTTTCAATCTCACCATTGTTACACTCTACCGCCCTCCAGGTACACTCGATCACTTCACAGATGAGCTGGACATGCTTCTTAGCTCCTTACCGGAAGATGGTACCCCTCTCCTTCTATTGGGCGACTTCAACCTGCCTGACTCATCTCAGTCAGTCATAGTAGTCTCCCTCCTACAATCGTTTGACCTGACTCCCACTGCCATGCCTCCCACCCACAAAGCAGGCAACTCCTTGGATCTCATATTTTCCCGTAACTCCAGCATCATTAACACCACGGTAACTCCCCTACATGTATCTGACCATTCCTTCATATCCTTCTCACTAACTCTCATGCTTAACCGAAAGGTCTTCACCCCAACTCAAACAGTCTCACTCAGACGCAACCTGCCCTCCCTATCCCCCTCCACCCTCTCCTCTGACATACTATCCGCTCTACCTTTGAGTGACACCTTCTCTGCTCTCTCCACAGAGATGGCAACCTCCACCCTCCTTTCAGCCCTTGCAACCTCCTTCAACAAGCTCTGTCCCCTCGTTGAGAAACCTGCCCGCCGTTCCCCACCCAGTCCATGGCTGACAGATCCAGTGAGAGAACAAAGACAGGTCCTGAGAGCAGCTGAAAGGAAGTATAGAAAGTCACGCCTCACTGCTGACATCGACACATATCACAACCTCTTGTTAACATTCTCCAAAACCATCACTAATGCCAAAGCTTCTTTCTTCCACCATAGGATCGAGGCCTCTGCCAAGAATCTTCGCAAACTGCATGATACCATGTCCTCCCTCCTCACTCCCCCCCCACCCCCCCCTCCCTTATCTTTCTCTGCCGAAGACTTTGCGATCTTCTTTGAGGAAAAAGTGGAGAACATCCACAGCTCCTTCTCCCAACCCCCACCCATTCCAAATGCTGAATCGAGAACCTCATCCTTCACTCTGTCATCTTTCTCTCCCATTACAGAAGCAGAGACCCTGACACTGGTAACGTCGAACCGTCCGACTACTTGCCAGCTGGACCAGCTACCCTCCCCACTCCTCCAGACCATAGCACCAGACATCCTCCCATTCCTAACTGCAACCATCAACTCCTCACTCAACTCGGGGGTGGTCCCCACCTCCCTAAAACAAGCCAGAGTCACGCCGCTCATAAAAAAACCAACCCTGAACCCTACCGTCATAGGCAACTACCGTCCTGTCTCTCTTCTCTCCTTCCTTTCAAAAACACTTGAACGTGCTGTATCCAACCAACTTACTGCTTATCTCTTACAGAATGACCTCCTAGACCAGGGGTCAGGAACCTTTTTGACTGGGAGAGCCATAAAAGCCAAATATTTCTAAATATATTTCATTGAGAGCCATATAGTATTTTTAACGTATAATAAATTAAATATGTCTTACTTTTAATGCGACTTCTGGTGCTGCATGGTTTTGCTGATGGCCTTGTAATCTGGTTCATACGTGGTGAGGTTGAGCTTCATGCAGGCGTTGAGGCTTCCATCAGTTAAACGTGAGCGTAGGTTGGTCTTAATGTTCCTCATATGCGAGAATGACTGCCCACATGCATATGTAGAGCCAAACATGGTCAATACGTCAATACTCACGCTGCATTGTGTGGTATGTCACAGGAAGCTCGTTCCAAGTTTTAAGAATCAGCTGGTCTTCAGGTTGAAGATTTTTAATTTCTGTCCACTTGTGTTCCCTCGCCAGCTCTGCTCGCTATATCTTCAGCTACAGATACTATTAGCTGTATCTTCAAAACTAATTTCTGTTTACTTTAAAACGACACAGTATTATTAAGAAATATCACAAGCATTAAAAAAAAAAAAAAAAAAAAAAAAAAAAAAGATTTTTTTTACTCAAAAATTTCTGGGAGCCATATACTGTCACCAGAAGAGCCATATATGGCTCGCGAGCCATAGGTTCCAGACCCCTGTCCTAGACCCTAATCAGTCAGGCTTCAGGACTGGTCACTCCACAGAGACAGCCCTCATTGCGGTCACAGAGGCACTTCACTTAGCAAAAGCGAAAGGCCTCTCCTCTGTCCTGATTCTCCTAGATCTATCTGCAGCCTTCGACACAGTCAACCACCAGATCCTCCTTGCGGCCCTCGCAGGAATGGGAGTGGCTGGCTCTGCGCTGACATGGCTGTCATCATACCTCAATGACCGCTCCTACCAAGTGTCATGGAGAGGGACCCTGTCGGCCACCCGCCCCCTGCGGACGGGTGTCCCCCAGGGCTCGGTTTTAGGACCCCTTCTCTTCTCCCTCTACACTAAATCACTGGGTAACATTATCACGTCTCATGGCTTCTCCTACCATTGTTATGCCGACGATACTCAACTCTTCCTCTCCTTCCCTCCCTCAGATATCCACGTCTCTGAGCGGATCTCGGCCTGTCTGTCCGACATCTCCGCCTGGATGACGTCCAACCACCTCAAACTGAACCTAAGCAAAACAGAATTGCTCCACCTGCCGGCCAAATCCTCCCCCCTAACCGACCTTTCAATCACAGTCGAGAATGCAGCTGTGACTGCGTCCCCGACCGCCAAGAACCTTGGTGTTGTCCTCGACGACCAGTTGAACTTCTCTGCTCACATCGCAGCGACGACCAGAACCTGCCGATTCCTCCTGAGCAACGTCAGAAGGATCCGCCCCTTCCTGACAAAAGAAGCCACCCAACTCCTCGTCCAATCAACAGTCATCTCCCGCCTCGACTACTGCAATGCACTGCTCGCTGGCCTCCCGGCCACTGCCACTAAGCCTCTTCAACTCATTCAGAACGCAGCGGCCCGCCTGATCTCAAACCTACCGAAGTCGGCCCATGTCACCCCACTTCTTAGGGACCTGCACTGGCTCCCCATTGCTGCACGAATCCGCTTCAAGGCCCTCGACCTAGCATACCGGGCGGCAAAGGGAACCGCTCCCGCCTACCTCCGGTCAATGGTCTCTAACTACACACCCTCAAGACCCCTATGCTCTGCATCTTCTGGCCGCCTCAGACCTACTCCTATCCAAGCTCCGGGAGGGTCATCAAAGAGAAGTCGCCTATTCTCAGTCCTTGCCCCACAATGGTGGAATGAACTACCCACCCCAGTTAGGACAGCCGAATCACGTCCAATCTTTCGCCGTCGACTAAAGACGCACTTCTTCAACCATTATCTGAATTAAAAAAAAAACTACAAAAAAAAATAAAAAATCTAACCCTAACTAACCGTACTGTCATGCACTTGTCCTAATAAACTAACCTACACTGTAGCACTCAACACTTTGATGAACATTGTTGCTCAGCTGATAGAGTTGTGCCCTTCCTGATGGCTTGTCGTACAGAACTTGTAAGTCGCTTTGGATAAAAGCGTCAGCTAAATGACTAAATGTAAATGTAAATGTATATATATATATATGTATTTTATTTATTGATTAATCCCCCACTGCACTGTTTTCGTTTCTTGTCTGTGTTGGTGTTTGTTTACTGTGAAAAAAGAAAGAATGCATACACTGTATTGCTGCAACAATTACCAATGTGTTTTACACAAATGGCTCAATAAAGGAATCTGAATCTGAATCTGAATCTGAATCTGAATATATTGGGGGAGATGACAGCATATAAAGGGGCCAGGTCAGAGAGGTAGATGTGCATGGTGGTGGAGGCAGTGAGAGAGAGTCACTGTGTTTAGCAGCAGACTAAGATAGAGCTCAGGGCATGCCGATGTCGCCATCAGCACATAACAACTGATAAGAACAGCAGCAGGCAGAATGGTCAGAGAGAGAGTTTGACATCAATGAAACAGACGTTTTTAATGTGTGTGAAGGGGTGAACAGCAGTTGCCATGACAGCACGTCACATGGCCACAAGAAGAGGGGCGGGGCCTGTCATTGCTATGCCGAGATGATAATGATGATGATGAATATTGTAAATGTGAGTTTCCTTCCGGGTGTAAGTTAGATCTAGACACGAAGCTGACGCGAGCGGACGTGGATCAGAGACTTTTCATCCCTCCCTCACCCTCGCCGGTGGGGGAGGGGAGATGACACATCATCATTAGCTTCGGCTAACGGGAGAAGGGTTTTGGCTAACGACAAGGCCTCAGCCACCATTGGACTAAACAGCAGAAGAGACGATAGAATAATGATTTAGTGTTCCATCAAAGAAAGAAGCATTTTGTATAAAAGTATTCTGTACTTCTGTATGACAACTAATAAAGAAACTTGAAACTTGAACAAAGACTTTTCAAGGACAATACGAAATGGGTAACATCTGAGGCTTTTGTTTATGTAATAAACAACGATTCCAAGAAAGGTACTAAGAAAGGTACCCAGTGTCGAATTCTTATGCTTACGGATTGCATTAAAGGGGGATGACAAAGATTGTACAGCCAGTATGAGAAGACAGAGAGAAATAAACACAACGCAGAAACTACACAACGACAACGATGGAGAGGTGATACTGGCTGATTGATCCAAATCTAACACGCGGGCCAAACTGGTGACGAAGGGTTTCCGGGCCTTTGCAGTGATAGCGCCAACACTGTGGAATAAGCTCCCTCTCAAGATCAAGTCTGCCAACACCGTACAGACATTCAAGACCTTGCTTAAAACCCACCTTTTCGCTCTGGATGATCACTGAGTTACTTTGCTGTTGTGTTGTCTGTCTGAGGTGTTCTCATGTTCTCTGTCTGTCCGTCTGCCTGGTTCCGTTTTCTTTGTCCTGTCCATTTATTCATATTCTTTTTTCCCCGGGCTGCGCCCCGGACCGATGTAAAAATTGGCTGGAGGGCGCATTATAAATGCAAATATCATATCATATCATATCAAGATGAACCCTTTCACTGCCGCACGGCAAAGGGTTAACCCTTTCACTGCGACAATACAAAAGGTTAACCCTTTCACTGCCACATGACAAAGGGTTAACCCTTTCACAAGCACACTACAGAATGTTAACCCTTTCACTACCACACTACCACAGGGTTAACCCTTTCACTACCACACTACCAAAGGGTTAACCCTCTCACTGCCACACGACCAAAGGGTTAACCCTTTCACTGCCACACATATTTTTATTCATTATTCATCCACGGACCTCTGTGTTACCATAGGGAATGAGTCTGAGGTCGCCAAACGGCAATACCGGCCTCATCCCGCTAGACGGCGGTATCGAGCACCCTTTGTAACCTTGTATCTTGACCTGTGTAATGGCCAAACGTCTCCGGTTTCATGTTTCCTTGTCGGGCGAGGGCAGCCGTTCTGCCGGTTCCATTGAAGCGCGTCAAATATCCACGATCCATATGTTGTGGTGGATTATGCCGTGGGCCAAATGGACATTGGATGTACCAGATGGCGATCAAATAATTGAAATATTATTTTTGGAATAATCCCGATCACAGGTAAGAACGATCTGACGTCAATTTGAGCTTGATCCTGCAATGCTTATATACCGATCGGGCTGATAAGCGTTTTTAGTGTTCAATACGGATGCCGTTACTGACAATCAAATAATCAGAAACGACCCCCCCCCCCCCCCCCCCCCCCCTTTTCATGCATTCATGATGGAACATAATACCTATGATATAGATTTGATTTCGGGATAATAGCGTGTACAGGCAAGAAATGGCAACGACTATAGTGGAATTGACGTATAGGGCTATAACTCAGCATTTCATGAATTACCCTAGACCGCTCTAAAACCATACTTATATTCACCACGGTATAACACGGGAACGTATGGATGGAAAAATGTATTCTTTTTCACATATTGAATGATAGATAGGTGATGTCAAATGGGCCATAGTATTGTATCCATAGCTATGATATAGAATATAGCTATGGCTCTACAAACAAGGTGACTCAGTCCTATCGCTTAAAGCGCGGCCTAGCTACAGCGGGCCCTAACTAATAGCTGGCGCCGAATGAATTAAGACTGCCAATCGAGCAAAAAAAACTACACCAAAGCAAATCCCCCCCTTGTTTGTTATCTTCTGAATCAATTACTCATTACTTAAAGGTGATTGGTTCTTTTGGGCTCTTGTTGTGAGTGGGATTGTGTGCGAATGGGAGGGGGGGGGGGGGGGGTGTCTCATGATGCAACGTTCTGGCAGGCTGCTATGAACCAGCGAGAAGGGAGAGATTACTCTAAGTAGGTTACTGGAGCAACACAGCCCAGGGTACCTGCACACACACACACACACACACACACACACACACACACACACACACACACGCACACGCACACGCACACGCACACGCACACGCACACACACACACACACACACACACACACACACACACACACACACACACACACACACACACACGTCAAATAAATATGGCAACGTCTGTTCACACATTTGTTTATTTCCTCTGTACACTGCTTTCCTCTCCTCCTCCTCCTCCTCCTCCTACAACCTCTCTCTCCCCCGAAGAGGTTTTTATTCATCACCACTTCCTCTCTTCATTCAATTATATCCAATTAAAATGCTAAGATTCCAATCTGTCTGATACATATATTTTTTTTCTAATCTGCAACGACAATCGTCGAATTCTCTCTCTCTCTCTCTCTCTCTCTCTCTCTCTCTCTCTCTCTCTCTCTCTCTAAGTCCCTATGCTGGTTTTCCCCTCTCCCTCGCCCCCCGCACTTCTCCTCTAAAGCCCCTCTGTTCTGTCTCCCTTGACAACGGCAGTGACACTTTGACCTCCGCCGTTACGTGGCATGGCAGGGGAAGGAGAGGTATCGGCAGGAGGAGGAGAAGGAGGAGGTGGAGGAAGAGGAGGAGAAGGCGGAAGAGTACTGTATACTTGCATATCTTGTATGTCACAAATGTAACAGTACTGTATACCTGTATGTCATGTATGTCAGAAATGTCAAGATATATATATATCTGTATGTTGCGTATATGTCATTAATGTCACTATGAATTGAAAATGGGGGACCCTGAAGTTAAACAAGACGAAAGTCTTTCTCTGGTCTGCACCCCCTTAACAATTGTGTGTACTGAGCCGTACTGTATTGTACCCATTCTGCAATCTGTTAATAAAGTTTTCAATCAATCAATCAATCAAGGAGGAGGGAGCAAACAATAAGGCACGGATATGGTGGACACGTCCTATAGTCGGATGGCGAAAAAGGATGGGGGAGAAGGAGCAAGGATGGAGGAGGAGGATTAGGAGGAGAAAGAGTGACGGGGAATCATTTGAGGATCGCAAGCAACTGCAAAACAGGATGAGGAGGCAGATGGAGATGTTGTCAGAGATACAGTATACATAAATACCTTGATAATCACACTTGATAATCCCACTTGATAGACCCGCAGACAGAGTGATACAGGGGCGGGCGAGAGGAAGCAGTCGCTCCAACCCTTTTTAGATGCCCGTTAACCCGTTCACTGTCTACCACACTACAGAAGGTTGGCCCTTTCACTACCACACTACTATGTGTGGCAGTGAAAGGGTTAACATTCTGTCGTGTGGCAGTGAAAGGGTTAACTTGCTGTCGTGTGTGGCAGTGAAAGGGTTAACCATCTGTAGTGTGGTAGTGAAAGGGTTTACCTTCTGTAGTGTGGTAGTGAAAGGGTTAAACCGCTGTCATGTGGCAGTGAAAGGGTTAACCTTCTGTAGTGTGGTAGTGAAAGGGTTAACCATTTGGTAGTGTGGTAGTGAAAGGGTTAACCCTTTGGTAGTGTGGTAGCCTTCCTGATGGCTTGTCGTACAGAACTTGTAAGTCGCTTTGGATAAAAGCATCAGCTAAATGTCTAAATGTGAATGTAAATGTGTGAAAGGGTTAACCCTTTGGTAGTGTGGTAGTGAAAGGGTTAATTGCCCCTTCAAGATGGAGGAAGTCATTCCAAAGTGACGTCCAATGGGTCTGAAGTTGAAGGTCCAAAGCGACGTCCAATGGGTCTGAAGTGAAAGTCCAGAAGAACCAGAGGAATCACTGATGTGTTTTACTTTAGCGTTTCTCAAACTCAGGCCCGGGGAACTGGTGCAGACCCCTGGGATGTTGCAGAGCGGTCCCTGGGCTAAAGTTATCTGCTATAAAAAAATCTATCCGTTTTTTAGTAGTTTTAATAGAAGAAGGTGGTGATATTATTGCTTGCCGGTCCACAGAACAAAAAGACAACCCGTCAGACAACCAGTCCCCAAGACAAAACAACAACCAGTCCCCAAGACAAAAATACAACCAGTTCCCAAGACAAAACAACAACCAGTCCCCAAGACAAAAATACAACCAGTCCCCAAGACAAAACAACAACCAGTCCCCAAGACAAAAATACAACCAGTCACCAAGACAACAATACAACCAGTCACCAAGACAACAATACAACCAGTCCCCAAGACAAAACAACAACCAGTCCCCAAGACAAAAATACAACCAGTCACCAAGACAAAAATACAACCAGTCACCAAGACAACAATACAACCAGTCACCAAGACAAAAATACAACCAGTCACCAAGACACAAATACAACCAGTCACCAAGACAACAATACAACCAGTCCCCAAGAGAAACAGACAACCAGTCTCCAAGACAAAAAGACAACCAGTCACCAAGACAAAAATACAACCAGTCACCAAGACAACAATACAACCAGTCACCAAGACAAAAATACAACCAGTCACCAAGACAAAAATACAACCAGTCACCAAGACAAAAATACAACCAGTCACCAAGACAAAAATACAACCAGTCACCAAGACAAAAATACAACCAGTCCCCAAGAGAAAAAGACAACCAGTCCCCAAGACAAAAAGGCAACCAGTCCCCAAGAGAAAAGGAAACCAGTCCCCAAGACAAACAGACAACCAGTCCCCAAGACAAACAGACAACCAGTCCCCAAGACAAACAGACAACCAGTCACCAAGACAACAATACAACCAGTCACCAAGACAACAATACAACTAGTCACCAAGACAAAAATACAACCAGTCACCAAGACAACAATACAACCAGTCCCCAAGACAAAAATACAACCAGTCCCCAAGAGAAAAGGAAACCAGTCCCCAAGACAAACAGACAACCAGTCACCAAGACAAAAATACAACCAGTCACCAAGACAACAATACAACCAGTCCCCAAGACAAAAATACAACCAGTCACCAAGACAACAATACAACCAGTCCCCAAGAGAAACAGACAACCACTCTCCAAGACAAAAAGACAACCAGTCCCCAAGAGAAAAGGAAACCAGTCCCCAAGACAAACAGACAACCAGTCACCAAGAAACAGACAACCAGTCCCCAAGACAAACAGACAAGCAGTCCCCAAGACAACAATACAACCAGTCCCCAAGAGAAACAGACAACCACTCTCCAAGACAAAAAGACAACCAGTCCCCAAGACAAAAAGGCAACCAGTCCCCAAGACAAACAGACAACCAGTCGCAAAAAAACAGACAAGCAGTCCCCAAGACAAACAGACAAGCAGTCCCCAAGACAAACAGACAAGCAGTCCCCAAGACAAACAGACAAGCAGTCCCCAAGACAAACAGACAACCAGTCCCCAAGACAAACAGACAAGCAGTCGCCGAGACAAACAGACAACCAGTCCCCAAGACAAACAGACAAGCAGTCGCCGAGACAAACAGACAACCAATCCCCAGGGTCAGAAAGTCTGAGAAACTAATAATATTTCTTTTAACCCTTATCTAACCAGGAACGTTTACTTTTATACAACAACATCCTTGGGGAGTATCTGCACAGGGAGGGAGGGTTACACACACACACGCACGCACACACACACACACACACACACACACACGCACGCACACACACGCACACACACACACACACACACACACACACACACACACACACACACACACACACACACACACACACACACACACACACACACACACACACACACACACACACACACACACACACATACAGATATATACACACACACATACACACTATACACATACTGTACACAAACACACACACTCACATACATAATACATATACCCATACACACACACGTACACATACACATACACACGCACACACAAACACAAACACACACATACACACGCATACACATACACACACATACACACACACACACACATACACACACATTCGGTTCTACTGTTGGCCACTGAGCAACTGGGCAGTTTTGGTTCTTTGATGGCGGGAACAGAGGAGGGGAAGCACGTCTAATTCACGTTCCCCACTGGGACTTTACCAGGGTCTTTTTGAACTGGTGACCTTCCATCACAAGCCTGCTTCTGCTGTTATTAGACCACTGCTGCACTCCCTTCTGAGGGGGGGGGGGCTTTCTTTTCAGAACTAGAAAAGTGCGCTCAGTAGAGTGCAAATCTCCTCCAGGGGGAATGCCCTAATAACGAATATAGCCGCCATTTCTGTTTTGAGTTTTTTGTAGTGCAGTATCGGCCCCTAGTGGTCGATTTTAATGAAACTTCCAGGGTATGTGCCAGGTACGTACGTGGATATATCCTGCAAGTTATGTAATGATCGGTCCAACGGTTGTTAACTTTGATCTATTTATGTGCCACAGCCTTTTTGAAGTTCATTGGTCAATATCTTAAAAACACAATTAGATATTCATGTGGAACATTTTCACAGAGGTGGACAACAGAGTATTTGGTTAAGAATAGAGAGGGGGTAGCATGTGTAGATAGAGAGAGGGGGAGGGATAGCGTGTGTAGATAGAGAGAGAGAGGGGGGAGATAGTGTGTGTAGATATATACAGTATGTCTGGGAGTGACTTGTGGGATAGAAAAAGAGAGAGAGGGGGGAGATAGTGTGTGTGTGTGTGTGCGTGTGTGTGCGTGTGTGTGTGTGTGTGTGTGTCTGTGTGTGTGTTAGGAAGTGAACGAGAGAAGTGTGTTGGTAAATCTCCCTGTCAGATATCAACAAGCCTTGTAAAACCTCTGATAAGCTTATTCCAGGGCATGGCCCTCCACAGGTGGCAGATGTGGGCTATTGTCTTGATCTGACAAAGGAAAGTAGGATTAGAGGGATATTCTTCCACAGTGGACTTGCCCAGACTGCCAGCCCAAATCCTGCATATCCAGATTGTATCCAAATAGATTTTTTTAGAAAGTCTGAACAGCAAAATAACACAAATGCAAATGAAAATGCAAATCTGATCCATCGGATTTCTACAGATGTGTCTCAGTCGGGATGCTCTGGTCACTCGTTTCAAAGTATCGGTTACAGTAACGTTACTTAGCGTTGGCTTACAGGTAGCTATCGTTATATGGATGTCAACTACCGTTAACGGTGGCTAACGTTACCGCAGTAAACCCATGCAAATAGAATGGTGATGTCTCGACAGACAAATCCGATATGATCCATTGCAAAGAAAACAGTGTGGACAGTTAAATATCTGTTTTGAGGAAGATCTGATTTGAGAAACATTTATGGGTCCTTGAGGCGTGTAAATTGGACTTACGGCGTAGGTTATGACCTTTTAAAGTGAAACATTTTGACCTTAATAATAATAATAATAATAAATTGAATTTGTATTGCACTTTTTATTCGCTGGGATCCCAAAGTGCTACAGGGTTAAAACATAGTTAAAAAATAAAATAGTTATTAGTAAAAAAAAAAAAATAATAAAAAAAATATACAGAATAAAAATAGAACATAGTTAAAAACATAGTATAAACAGAAAATAAAAAAACAACAGCACAGCGGCGCTCCAGTAGCACACCATGTAATGCATGAGTCGCGAAACAGCCGACCCGAGTTCGACTCCCGGACCCGGCGTCCTTTGCCGAATGTCTTCCCCTGCTCTGTCTCCCATTTCCTCCTCTCCCTCACTCTTTACCGGACTGCCTGGTAGTACAAACCAATAAAAATCTACAAAAACATATATATATATAAAAAAATAAATTATAATACAAAAAAACACATTCTATTATAGTGCCCCCATCAGGCCGATTGGGGTAATACTCCAGGGGTCATGTCTCTGGCCTGCTGTCAGCCTATATGGCAGGTTTCATCCACCACAGCCATTTAGTTGGGGGAGTTATGCTGAACACACACACACACACACACACACACACACACACACACACACACACACACACACACACACACACACACACACACACACACACACACACACACACACACACACACACACACACACACACACACACACACACACACACACACACACACACACACACACACACACACACACACACACACACACACACACACACACACACACACACACACACACACACACACACACACACACACACACACAACCAAAAACCCAATGCTCCACTGGTGACTTGCGGGTCCTTTTCAGCATGTACTGTATAGTACATCCTCTCTGACTACCATGGGATCCAGACTTCTCCGGCTGTGCCCCCCGCCTCTGGAATTCCCTACCACAAGACATCCGTGCAATGGATAACCTCCCCACCTTTGTTTCCCGTCTCAAAACACATCTGTTCATTCTGGCATACTCACTTTCATTTTAAGTTTATTATAACTGCTCCCCTATGTAACTCTGTAATACTGTGTTTTTACTGTGTGTAATTGTATTTGTTTTTAACCCCGTACGGCGACCTTGGGTGCTCAGAAAGGTGTCTTTAAATAAAATGCATTATTATTGTTATTATTATTATTATTATTATTATTATTATTATTATTATTATTATTATTATTATTATTATTATTATTATTATTATTATTATTATTATTATTATTATTATTATTATTATAGAGGGACAACCCAGCTGTGTGGGATGATATTGAATAGAGGTAGTTCTTAATATTGAGGAATCTTTTTATCATAATGCGCAGTCAGAGCTGACTGGTGAATAGTGTTATTTTTCCATTTTTCACATTTTTTAAACTTTAAAACCACTCTGCGAAAACACTAAAACACCCTATACCTAAACATACAACGTATCCCCGACCACCACATCAGAACCATGTACCATCACAATGAACTGGGCGTTTTTTTTTTCAATGCCCTGTGAACATTCCCATCCCAAAGTCCATAAAGTGTCCAAACTGAGGCTTTTATTGGTAAACCGCCTCTTTGGTCAGAGTCCTTTGGGGCTATTATTGCTAAACAGTCCATTCCACAGCCTCTTTGGTTTTACATTCCTGTAAGTTGTATCTGTATTCTATATTCAGCCCTGTGATGTCTTAATTTCTTAAGGTCTGTGTCCTGGCCTTTGTCCTCCAGGACCCTCATACCCCCCAGTCCGTGGTTAGGGGCGAAGATTGAGCACATGTTGTACCACTAAGCTTACATGAGCATCGTTGTGAAGTTCATAGTTCAGCTTGTTAACCTGCACATAAGGCCCTGTCCATTTCTGGGCAAGCTTGGCAGAGAAATGGCCAGGGGTGTAAAAAGTACCCAGAAATTATACTTAAGTGAATGTAGACACCTGAATACGTCTGACAATAATTCAATGTGTCTAACGCTAATTCCTTGCATCCCCTGTGTTCGCGAGGAAGTTGTGTAATCGGCTGACCGCTCTTGATCCTCCCTATCCTAACATTGACACTTAACTTGCCGCTCTTGATCCTCCCTATCCTAACATTGACACTTCATAGTGGGACAGGATACAGGTGCCGCCAGGGGGAGCTGGTGACGACGTTGGGCAGGGAGATACAGGTGAAGAAGGATGGGCTCAGGGCGCGGCGCCAACGGAGGCACTTCCTCTTCATCGTTTTCCACAGAGGGAAGAGGACGCACGGAGCTGGAGCTCCGGACCTCGAGCATGCGAGATATAAACCCAGTTACGAAGCGGGTTAGTAATGAGTATGCGATAGCTTAGCTTTTAGTTAATGCGGAAGAGACATTGGGAGCGAAGCAGCAGACGAGCGACTGCCGAAGAGCGTGGTAGATATTGCCCACATTGCGTTTTAGCTGAAGTATATGTGTCATGACAGGGGGTTCACCACGACCCACAGCTTAGCTTCAGTTAGGCTAGCACCACAGTTTAGCCCGCGTGTCGCCCCACCCCTTCAGCCCAACAGCGGACGTCACTACACTGCACGCTCCTCCAGCCCCTCCGAGCCGTTGCCCCAGCAGTCACCTGCCCAACGTCTACCCAGCCCCGCTGCCTGCTATCACGGGACCTCTGGACGGCCATCTCACCACACGGACGGTTGTACAGCAAGCGCTCCGAGTGCTGAAACTTTATCGGTAGACATTCTCTCTGGGCGGCGCGGGCTCTCTAAGGGCGAAGAGAAAACAGTGCTTTGAACTGACGCTGATAACAGTGTTTAGGGGCGCCCCGACCATTTATTATTTTGGGGAAAAGCCGGCTATAGATAGGACTTTTATTTGTAACTTGGGCCCACTGTCATTTGGTTTGAGTGTGATAATAACGTGTGTTCTTTTATAAAATTCCCATTCAGTAGCCCCTTTATCCTTCTCCCTCTTCCTCCCCTCTCTCCCCACCTACGGAGAAGCGGAACAGTATATAGACCCTTAAAGGGAAGGTGTTATTACTGTGTCTAGCCCAGTGTGGGAAGCACTTTAGTCTGACATATGGAGCGAGAGCACTAGGTGCCCAGGGCGGAAATAACGTTAATCATTGTGTAATCAATTGTAACTTGCATCAGACTTCAGTAAAGAGAACTGAATGGGAGCACTGTGTGTGTGTCTGTTAATGTGCATTCTGTCTAACCCTTTCCTTTCCGGGTAATGCTCACTACAGTTTAACCCTTTCCCCACCCCCTGCCTATAGTTCATTGTGAAAGGTCTCCACTCATCATTAAGGAAGGGTACTGCTTTGGGGAGCGAATATATCATCCATCTTTACTGCCATCGGGTGTGGGAGGGCCCAGGAAGTATTGGGGGAAGTGTGGGTGTGTGGGGAGCTACTGCTGATCGCCCTGGAGGGCAAGAAGGACCAGCGTACCATCCCTAGGTCAATCCTAGGCCCCATCCACTCCTGCTGCTCGACCTCCACTTCAACATTCCTGGCCTACAGTCGGGGACTCAGCTGGACTCAGCTCTGCTGCGTTTTTGCTACCAGGTGGCCGTGAACATCCACTCCCATAAAGCAGGGATAATCCACCCTGCTACATGAAGGTATGGGTACCGTCTCAAAATCGTACTCAAGTAAAAGTCAGAGTATCTGACTAAAACACACTTGAGTAAAAGTAAAAAACGTTTCTACTTTTAAATGTACTTAAGTACTAAAAAGTAAAGTAAAGTAAACACAATTTTTTTCTGACTGTCTATTCTTCTGATAGCAGGTGTTTAATCAAAGATGCCCGCTTTCTAGTCTTGCACAAGGACCAATCAGCATGGGTATGGGCGGGTTCATTTTCTATTGATGGGGATTTGATTGGCTGTTTTTAAATAAAGTGCGGCCACAGGATTAATAACGTTAACATTAGTTCGGCCAGAGAAACAAATAATACTAATTAAAATTGTTGGACCTGCGAGACTTGTACTTTGTACTTTGTAGGTCTGCATTTTAAATGTAAGGAGTAAAAAGTTTGTTTTTTTATCTGAAATGTAATTGAGTAAAAGTACAAGTATACAAACCTAATAATACTAGAATAAAGTACAAATCCCCCAAAACACTACTTAAGTATTGTAACGAAGTACAATTACTCCAGTACTTTACACACCTGGAAATGGTCACCTTTGCTGGACACGGGGGTGAGCACACGAGAGGACCTCGTCCCCTATGTTGTACATCACATCATGTCCCTTAGCTTCATAGTATCTCTTCTGTTTCTGTTGTGCTTTGTCCTTTGTGTGTTTTGGCCAGCTTGTAGTATCTGTGAAGCCTTTCCTGAAGGTCCTCCGTTCAGCTGGGTGGGGCTATGCCCTGTGCTATCCTGTATTGCGGAACGGAGTGCAAACGTGAACTTTGACAAGTTCTCATCCCATCTGGCTTGATCCGCTTCAACATAGGATTGTACGATGTATTTGATATTTCATACACTCAGTTTGCTTGTGGATGATAGGTTGACATATACAGTATTTAGACTTGACTCCCCAGTGCTTACCTGCCTCGTTCCATCCCTTTGAGGAAAGCTGTGGGCCGTTGTCTGAGAGCACCACCTTTGGAAGCCCTCATCTGCAAAAGACTTAATCTTCCAGCTTCTCTGTGACTGTCTTTGTTGTTGCTTTGCGATGGGGAAATAGTTCCACCCACCTTGTGAACTGTTCCACCACGACAAACAAAAGGTCCCTTTTTTGCTTTTAGGTAGAGGGTCCATCAGGTCCACCTTGTACCATGGCTCCCCAGTTTGTTGTGGCATCATGCAGCCCACTGGCTTCTGATTATCCGGCTTCACCCGTTGACAAACATCACACACACTCTGACATAGTTGGCTACATCCTTGGCCATTCCTCGCCGGTAGAATTTCTTCTGCATCTGCAGTTTCAGTATCGTGGAAAAGCTTGAGAACTGTACTCTTCAGTTCATTAGAAATAACTATTTCCCAGCCCCTTCCCCAACAATACCTGGCAAATCCTTTGCCCTGTACAGTATGCCCTCCACACGAACATAATGTCCCAGAGATTCTTGAAGTGGCCATGCTTGTGTCTCTGAGTCCGGGAGTTCCCTCAGTTGCACATAACGAATGATGGGATGCTCATCTTAACCTTGAGCCTCACTGAGAATTTGCCGGTCAAAAGGCAGCTGTGCAGTTATGTCCGCAGCTGTCATCATTGCCACATGTTCTGATCGGTTGATATGTGCAACCCTTGACACCATCCTCTCTTCAAGGGCATCATCCTCTGTAGTTTCCTCAGCAAATCCCTGCTACTTGTGTCTCTCATGCTCGAGTATTTCAGTTGCTTCATACCGAAGGAGCTCTTCTCTCTCCTGCAGGTAAGACCATGAAGGCGCACCCTCCCCAGTACCATCTCCACACCGCTCAGGTGTTGTTCCCATGTAGGTGAGTATATGACCATATTGTCAAGCTAGGCAAAGCACTTGACGTTTAGCAGTCCCCCCGCCGCAAACCCTTCATTCATCAGTCTTTGAAAAGTTGCAGGCGCATTATTGAGCCCAAATGGCATCACGCACAACCGGTAAAGGCAGAGGTGTCTAGTAAACGCTGTTTTATCTTATCTTTTATCTTGCCGTGTCCATCTCAATCTGCCAACACCCACTCCTCAGATTGATTGTGCTGAAGAACAAGGGCTCCATGTAGGTTGTCAACAACATCCCTCATGTTGGCCTTTGGGAAAGCACATGATTGTGTTTGCTGCTCATTTAGTGGTCTATAGACTACACAGCGAGGCTCACCAGGCTTCTTTGACATCAACAGGCGATGCATATGGCGATATAGAAGGTTCAATGATGCCTTGGCTCAGCTTCTCCTCCACTTGGGTATGCTCTCCACCTTGTAGGTCTCACCCCATTAGTTAATAATAATGCAGGACCTGTCGCAGAGGTCTTTAATGGGCATGCAACGACACTCAATGTTAGCGGCACACAGCGGTTAGTTAGCACACACACACACCGGAACGCACACGCATGCGTTGTCTTTGTAGGATCGCCGATGCGATACTCCTCTGCGCTTAACCCATCCCGTCGTCCTTCCCCCCCCAAGGGCAGCCGGGAGCAGACGAGGGCTGTGGCGTGAGCCACGCCCGGGGACCATCCAAGTGCTCCTGCCTGTCTTCGGCACGGACGCGACAGCGTTGGCGATCTGTTGTTTTTTCATGTTTTTCCATTGGGTTTCTCTTATCGGGGGGGAACCCTTGTGAGCACGGGGAGAACATGCAAACTCCACACAGAAAGGCCTGGGAGATACCCCACCTGAGTACCTGTCATGGTTTTTGCCTTATTTCACCTTTCTGTGAGGGACAGCTGTCTATTTTTGCTTTATTTCACCTCTCTGTAAGGGATAGCTGTCAATTGTTGTTAATTGCCTCATGGGTCGGCAGGTGTGTGGGCTTGATTGCACCTGATGCAGTACAGCTGTGCCTATGGCCATGTGGAGTCTATTTAAGTTTGGAGATTGCAGTGTCAACTGCTTTTTCATTTTCCTTGTGCTGGCTATACGTTTGGTCAGGCTCATTATATTTAAGTGTAGTGCTGCCCTATTCAGCATTTAGCCTTCTTTTGTAGCCATCTTGTTTTCGGCTACTGGCTTAGTTTACACTTTACTTTATAGAGGCTGAGTCCTTTATGGTAGTGTTTTCTTTTGTTCTTTTGGAACTGTCCGTTGCACATAAACTCCCTTGGTGGAGGTTTATTGTTTTATGTTTTCAATATAAACTCTGGTTTTAGGAGTTGCCTTTGTGGCTTATTTATTCTTTCTACAATACCCCTTTAATGAGTGTCGTCCTGTTTTTTGGACTTTACTTATTTTATTAAATACTCACTTTGAGGCTTTCACCTGTAAAGGTTGTTTTGTGTTGTTTATTTTCCCCCTTCTCCTAAAACGTCTGCGTAAGCAGTTTTGTGGTTATTCGTTTTACGTATAACTTTAAGATTCCCTATTATCTGCTCATGACCACCACACACACACACCCACAGCCCTCACGGTACCTGGCATCATGGAAAACCTGGTCCCCAAGCGGGAATCGAACCCTGGACCTTCTTGCTGTGAGGCGACAGTGTTAACCACTACACCATCATGGAGACCTCACTGGGTAGGGTCATGGTGCACCCTGGCCTTTCAGCGTGTGTTGCTTGTGCGAGAGAGACTCCACAAAGTCATTATAAGTGAGCCCAGGGTCATTTTGTGTGTCTTCAGAGCCGTGTTCTTGTAGCGTGTCTCGACACACACACATGCAATCACACGCACGCACGCACGCACGCACGCACGCACGCACGCACGCACGCACGCACGCACGCACGCACGCACGCACGCACGCACGCACGCACGCACGCACGCACGCACGCACACACACACACACACACACACACACACACACACACACACACACACACACACACACACACACACACACACACACACACACACAATGTTAGCACCGTGCAATCCATTATCTGTGGATCTAGCCCAGGGTGTTTGCATAATAATACACGGTGTTGGTGAAAGCCACTTTTTGAAAGCATCTACCACTACCAGGCACTTCACAGTGGAAGGAGTTGAACTACAGTGAAGCTACCCCGGGGATATGTATACCGTAGTTTCCTTACTTAGAAACAAGTATAGTTCCAAATAGCCTACTTGATTTTTTTGTATCATATCCCTATGCAAAGCGATACAAAATTATTACAAAATATAATACAAAAGGAAGTCATGTGACTGCATGATATAACAACACTATAATGCTGAGTTTATTCCAAAAGCTATAGTGCACATGTTAATCACAAGGAATGTACATTTTTTGTTTTATGTGTCTCTCACCTAGACTGCCAGAAGGGGGGCTATGTGAGACTGTTGTTCATTGACTACAGCTCAGCGTTCAACACCATAGTCCCCACCAGACTGGTGGACAAGCTGATCGAGCTGGGTCTGAGCTCCGCTCTGAGCGCCTGGATACTGGACTTTCTGAGTGAAAGGCCCCAGGCGGTCAGGATGAGGGGTCAGACCTCCAACACCATCACCCTGAGCATCGGGTCCCCCCAGGGCTGTGTCCTGAGCCCCCTGCTGTATTCACTCTACACACATGATTGTGTGGCCAAGTTCATCTCCAACTCCATAGTGAAGTTTGCGGACGACACAGTGGTGGTGGGGCTTATCTCTGACAACGACGAGAAGGCCTACCGGAGGAGGTTGCGGTACTGGAACGCTGGTGCCAGGACAACAGCCTGCTCCTGAACATTGGTAAAACCAAGGAGCTGATCGTGGATTTTAGGAGAACACAGCAGGGGACACACACACCACTGATGATAAACAGGGCTACCGTGGACAGGGTGAGCAGCTTCAAGTACCTGGGGGTCCACATCTCAGAGGATCTGACATGGACAACACACATAGACTCAGTCGTAAAGAAGGCGAAGCAGCGCCTCTACCACCTGAGACAGGTAAGGAAGTTCAGAGTATCGGGGAAGATACTCCAGTCCTTCTACTCCGGAGCTGTAGAGAGCATCTTGACTGGAAACATCACTGCCTGGTATGGAAACAGCACGGCACAGGACAAGAAGGCTGAGCGTACTATGGGTATTGCACTACCACCCCTGCAGGTCTTATATAACAAGAGGTGCAAATCCAGAGCCTGCAGAATAATGAAAGACCCTCACCACCCCAACAACAGCCTGTTCAAGCTGCTGCGGTCAGGCAAACGCCTGCGAACACCAGCAACTAGGACAGAGAGACTTCGGCTCAGCTTCTTCCCCCAGGCCATCAGAGTCTTGAACACTGAACTCTCCAAACACAAGCACACAGGAGAACACACACAACACACACACTGTATACGCTCACACACTAGCAGTCACTTTAGCATGAACACACACACACACATGCTGCACACGCTCACACTCAATGGTCACTTTACACAATGAAAGGTCACTTTAAAAACAAGAACGGGAGGGCGGCTAAGTGGCGCAGTGGGCAAGGCGCTCGCCACTAACGCAGGAGATGCTGGGTTCGAGCCCAGCTCTCGGCGTTGCTACCAGCTTGGCTGGTCGTTCATACTAACACAATTGCCAGTGTTAGGGGTGGGAAAGCTGGTGGGTGGGGATTGGACGTTGTGGACAGCGACTCCTACAGGTCGGTTGGTGCGCCTGTACAGCAGAATCAGGAAGTATCGGGGGCAGCGTGAGCCTCCCACGTGCTACTCCTCGCCACTGAGAGATTGCGCTGTTCAGGTGAAAAGATGCGACAGCTGCCTCCTCGTGTACCGGAGGGGACACGTGATGCAAGGCTTGGTCCTCACTGCAGCCGACCAGTGGGAGGCATAGTCTAGCAATGTTCGAGACAGGGGAGGGGAGAATTGAAGGGAGAATTGGCGAGGCGAAATTGGGATGGGAGAAAAATAGAAAATAAGGAGAAAAAGTGGATAAAAAAAAGAAGGACTTAGCAAGCACTCTATAGATGAGACTCTCCTGAGAAAAACCCTTCAAGGCTTTCAAGGGCTGACATAATGCATTCACCTCTATTTGTACAGATTTCAGTTTTTGGTCCCATGAACATCATTGCTCAGTTCACACAGTGCACTCAACTCTACTAACCAACTCCCTTGCTTTGGCTCCCATCCACTGTATGGCAGCTGTGATATCCTCTTTAGCATGTCTCTGCTGTGTCATGATAGCCCTCCTTCTCTCCTAGCTCCCCTTCACTCTTCTGTTTCTCCAGAACTAAAGAACTAACTAAAAACTCTCCAGACCCCAAAACCTGAACCGCTCTCTTAGAGCAACACTCATATTTACATGTATTGCTACATCAGATTCAGATTCAGATTCCTTTAATAAGCCCACATTGGTAATTGTTTCAGCGTTACAGAGTATGCATTTTTCCATACATTTTGTTCTCTTTTACAGCTCCACGGAGATGTAATCTGGCCCTGTGATCTCCCCTGCTTCTCTAGGTCAGTGTGTCAGATCAAATCAAAACAACCTCCTCTTCATCCTCTCCTACTCATCTTCCTTCACTTTCATTTGACTCTCTCTCTCTCTCCCTCCCCTCTCGTTCTCTCTCTCTCTCTCTGTCTCTCTCCCTCTGTCTCTCTCTGTCTCTCTTTCTGTCTCTCTGTCTCTCTCTGTCTCTCTCCGTTTCTCTCTCTCTCTCTCTTCTCTGTCTCTCTTTCTTTCTCTCTCTCTCTCTCTCTCTCTCTCTCTCTCTCTCTCTCTCTCTCTCTCTCTGTCTCTCACTCTCGCTCTCTCTCTCGCTCTCTCTCTCGCTCTCTCTCTCTCTCTCTCTCTCTCTCTCTCTCTCTCATGATAGCCCTCCTTCTCTCCTAGCTCCCCTTCACTCTTCTGTTTCTCCAGAACTAAAGAACTAACTAAAAACTCTCCAGACCCCAAAACCTGAACCGCTCTCTTAGAGCAACACTCATATTTACATGTATTGCTACATCGGATTCAGATTCAGATTCCTTTAATAAGCCCACATTGGTAATTGTTTCAGCGTTACAGAGTATGCATTTTTCCATACATTTTGTTTTCACATAACAACAGCAACAACAGACACAGGACAAAGACAGTGCAGTGCAGGATTAATCATTTAATTAAATATATATATATAAAGGTAGACTAGCAGGCGGGTCAGGGAGGTGGGTCAGAGAGACTAGCTGTCTTCCAGGTAGTCTAGTACGCAGGTCAGAGAGACTAGCTGTCTTCCAGGTAGTCTAGTACGCAGGTCAGAGAGAGACTAGCTGTCTTCCAGGTAGTCTAGTACGCAGGTCAGGGAGGGATGCAGTGCGAGGGGTTCTTGTTATTAGGATCCTTCCTAAATCCGCGCAGATTCACATCAAAGCCTGTATGTTCCCACTCGTGACTCGTCCAGGACCGAATATGAAGGCCTCTCCTCACATCAAAGACTCTTTGTTAAGGATGAGGGACTAACTGTAACTGATTGGCCGCACATGGCTCTCTCCGGCGGCCGGGGCCCTTTTTTTTTTTAATTTATTTTATTTTTTTTTACCGCCGTCAAACTCTTTACATTCCAGCGTAACCGCCCACCGGCCGCGCTGTAAAAAAACATTTTCACACGACGCAATCATGCGTGACTTTATGCGTATAATCTCTATCGTAAGGGTTTTGGTTTTTGGATCATATTGGCCATCTGCCTGTTCGTGATTAGTCCATCGTATTCGAGCACTTAAATATTATGAAACTGCCGTGTCGTGTTCTCAACCGAGGACAGGCACAGACCCAGATGGTGTTGCCAAACCCACACTCCAACCATCACGCACGCGCGCACGCACACACACACACACACACACACACACACACACACACACACACACACACACACACACACACACACACACACACACACACACACACACACACACACAGTCACACACACACACACACACTCACACTCCAACCATAACACACACACAAACACACGTCACACAGGACTGTAAATCCCTCTCTCCCTTCTCCTCCATTCCATTAATCTCCCTGTTTTCTCCTCTCCCAGAGCTCCTCTAATCCCCCGCCCCGCCCCTCCCCCCCTCCCCCCACCCCTCCCTTCCCCCTCGCCTCCCTCCCGGCCTTCTCCACGGAGATGTAATCTGGCCCTGTGATCTCCCCTGCTTCTCTAGGTCAGTGTGTCAGATCAAATCAAAACAACCTCCTCTTCATCCTCTCCTTTCTCATCTTCCTTCACTTTCATTTGACTCTCTCTCTCTCTCCCTCCCCTCTCGTTCTCTCTCTCTCTCTCTCTGTCTCTCTCTCTCTGTCTCTCTCTGTCTCTCTTTCTGTCTCTCTGTCTCTCTCTGTCTCTCTCCGTTTCTCTCTCTCTCTCTCTTCTCTGTCTCTCTTTCTTTCTCTCTCTCTCTCTCTCTCTCTTTCTCTCTCTCTCTCTCTCTCTCTCTCTCTCTCTCTCTCTCTCTCTCTCTCTCTCTCTCTCTCTCTCTCTGTCTCTCTCTATCTCTCTCTCTCTGTCTCTCTCTATCTCTCTGTCTCTCTCTCTCTCTCTCTCTATCTCTATCTCTCTCTCTCTCTCTCTCTCTCTCTCTCTTTCTCTCTCTCTCTCATGTTCCCCTTTCTATGCAGCTGGGTGATGACAGATTGACAACAGCTGGGTGATGACAGATTGACAACAGCTGGGTGATGACAGATTGATTGATTGAAAATTGTATTAACAGATTGCAGAATGGGTACAATACAGTACAGCTCAATGCACACAATTGTTAAGGGGATGCAGACCAGAGAAAGACTTTCGTCTTGTTTACATCAGGGTCCCCCATTTTCAATTCATCATAACATATATGACATACATGACATACGGATAGACAGTACTGTTACATCTAGACATTTATGACATACCAGATCTACAAATATACAGTAATGTTTATTAATACAAAAAGAGTCTAAAAAGAGAGTATATATATTTGAGGGGTAAGAAACTGTACATTGGAGGTGGTTGGGTGGGGGTGGGGGGGCACTGTATATTGGAGGGGGTTTGGTTTGGACATTGGAGGGGGCCAGTTTCGAATTGCAGCCTCCCGTAGGTGCTCTTTGAGAGTGGTTTTGAAGGTGGGTAGTGATTCACATTCGTTTACAGCTGTGGGTAGGGTGTTCCACAATGATGTGGCACTATAGCTGGGTGATGACAGATTGACACCATCTGGGTGATGACAGATTGACACCAGCTGGGCGATGACAGATTGACACCAGCTGGGCGATGACAGATTGACACCAGCTGGGTGATGACAGATTGACACCAGCTGGGTGATGACAGATTGACACCAGCTGGGCGATGACAGATTGACACCAGCTGGGTGATGACAGATTGACACCAGCTGGGTGATGACAGATTGACACCAGCTGGGTGATGACAGATTGACACCAGCTGCCCAGGGGGCCAAAAAGGTTTGGCCCAATAATGGCCCGGATCCGGTAGGCCGGAAGAATGACGGTTTGAATGACACCCCAGAATACCCCAAGTACACTGGGCCAGGTCCGGCTGCCCGAAGCCTAGCCGACACTGCCAGCATTGGGCCGGAATCGCCCCAGAGAAACTACCAGAACTTGCCCCTGCAATACTGGTACTGACCCAGTATTCTGCCAGAGCTACCCCACTATCTGCCTATGACCGTACATTACCGGAAATACAGTAGCAAATGGTTGATTAGTAATACAAAAACCACATATATTTAAGGACCCTTCCCTTTACCAATGCAGTGTTGGCATGTCCCTCATTGAAAAATCCAGAGGTTTACATTCAAGTTTCCACATCACAGTTAGCAGATGAATGTGAAACAGCCTAGTGTCAAACTCTGCACATTGTACACAATATACACCATTCTGCAGTGAAGCTCAAATATCAAGTAAAGTAACAGCTTACCCCCATACATGCGGGCTACTTTTTCCAGTTAGAAATGACACCATGAATAGGTTATATTTAAACATTTATTCAAAACAAGTGTAACTCTACCGCCTACCGTCGGTCCGGGAGGGCGGAGACTATCACATGCTTCCTCCGACACATGTGTAGCCAGCCCACCGCTTCTTTTCACCTGGCAGCGCGGACTCTCACTGGGAGAGTGTAACAACGTGTGGAAGGTCACACTACCTCTCCCAGATCCTTCCCTTGCTGTGCAGGCGCCCCGACCGAACTGTAGGAGTCGCTGTTTACAACGACCAGGACCCACCCTCGCCGGGTTTCCCACCCTCTAACACTGCCAATTGTGTTAGTGTGGACGGTCGGCCAACCCGGAAGCACCACAGCTGGATTCGATCCCACTGTCTCTGTGGTGGTAGACAGACGCTTAGTCCGCTGCGCTACCCGGCCGCCCTCATACTAACATTCTTAATACAAACCGACTGTACACTTTTCAGAATTCCTGAAATCCGTGCAAGGAGCTGAGGAGCTGCAGGTATCCCGGAAGAAGCACGGAGAGGTTTACCAGAAAGGGTTTGGAGTCCAAGTTCCTTCTCAGAAACACTAATGACGATGACACCAAATACCTTATGACTTTGATGAGTTGCTGTCACAAAGCAGGTGCAGAAAGCGAATGTGAATGTCACCAAACTGGTTCTATGTTTTACTACCAGAGGGTTACCCAAAATTATCTTATACAGGATAGCACTGAAAGTAGTTCATCTGCAGTCATGATGAGAGAACCTCTAAAGAATTACTGGGGTAGCCTAACACTTTCTATGAATACCATTAGTTATAGTGCATTATAAATGCACTCTTAATGAATCATAATGCACTCGTTCTCTGAACACATATAAGATACTAGTGCTTATATTTCATTAGAAGTTGCATCTATAATGCCTTATGACGGTAGCCAAAATACACCAGTAAGGATTACATAAATTAGATATGATATTCCTTTATTGATCCCTTTGGGGAGATGCAGGTGTCATAGCAGCATGGGGGATGGGGGGAGGGGAGGTACAGGTATGGGCAGGGTAATAGTAGAAGACATAACTATAGGCAATACAATTAGGGATAAAAAATAAGCAGTGTAAACAATATAAGTAACTCTGACTATAAGCATATGAGCAAGTAGGCAGTATACTGAAAGGTGCAGATCGGTATTCCCTATCAGTTATACATTACAATAAATATGGTCAATAACACTAATCTGAATATATACTATGAGTAAGTAAAGTACATGTGATTATATACATGGTCATAGCATATTACGAAACGATGGAATGATAATGCACTGACTATAGCAATGGTATTCATAGAAAGCATTATTGAATTGTTGTACTTTTCCAGGATGTTTGGATTAAAGCAGCCCGACTGCTAACTAGAACCAAAAGGAGAGAGCACATTAGTCCAGTCTTAGCTGCTTTACACTGGCTTCCTGTAACATTTAGAATTGACTTTATGGTCCTTCTCCTTACATACAAAGCTCTAAATGGACAGGGACCTAGCTACATCGCCAACACTCTAATGAATTACACGCCAGCAAGAACACTGCAATCATCAGTTGCTGGACTACTAGAGGCTCCCAGAAACAGTCAAAAGAGGATCGGTAATGCAGCCTTTATCAATTATGCCCCAAAACTGTGGAACAAACTACCCCAAAACATCAGGGAAGCCAACTCGCTAGACATCTTCAAAAGACAGCTTAAAACCTATCTCTTTGCTCAGGCATTTCAATGAAACATCAGGGATATCCTGACACAAATTGTATTTACCTGCACTATTCTTACCCAGGGACGCGGGAAGTCTGCGGGAAGTGGGGGTGCTGAGATATAGATTTGTTGAGATATGTTTTTGATAATTATTTTTTTTTATATATAATTTTTATTTTTTATTTTTTATTATATTATATAATTATACTTGTAGTTGTATTGTCTGCGAGACATCGCCACCACACAACACGTCAAAATGCTCGCTATCTGCAAACAGCTCCACTGTCTGTGAGTATACTCTGCTTTGGTCAAATCACATTGAGCGTGGGTGGGGCCTGAGAGTGCTGGGGCTGACGTTCTGCAGATGGATACTATTGAGTCAGAGGCTAGTCATAGTTCAACAGGGTCTGAAACGTGTTATGAGGGGGTGCTGAGATAAGTGATATAATAATAACGTCATAGGTTTACCACTCTGGTAAACCAACACTCTCGTTCACTAGAGGAGACCACGGCCCAACTCCACGCTCTCACGCTCAGCTCTGCCGAGCGTGCGAGACAAACAATGTAACCGTTTTGATGCACACATCACAGCCCAGCTTACCCCACCTGTTGTGCCCTCCCTCTGCAATTTGTTCCCCGCATACATGATCGCCGACATGCAAAAGGTCTTCGACCACCCTCCCGGGGGCTCGGATAGTTCTGCTGGCTTGTTCACGCCAGGGAAACCGCAGATATATGCCTTTACTACGAATTCAGCGTCCCAAAACTATTCCAGGCTGCGTCTATTTTTTTACCAACGGATTTCCAGTTAAGCGTTGACGCTCCCAGGCCGCGTCTATTCGAATCCCAACTGGTTCATGCGTCGGCTACACGCTGTTAATAACACTGCATTATCGAGACAACGCCCCTATGAGGATCTGGCAATGAATTCCAAGAGTAGGGTAAATCTGCAGTGCCGCTCCGCTCTGTGACATTGAGTAGCCTCGGTTACAATGGAATAAAAGCCAAAACAACCTTGCAGTTGCAGTTACACTCCCCGCCAGCAGGGGGTGCTGCAGCCCCCACCGCACCCCTACTTGCCGCGTCCCTGTTCTTACCCTGACTATACTTTTATACACTGCCTATCAAATTCATGTGTCGGTTCTATGCTAATTTTATCTCACTACCTCCTACTGTATGCTATTTTATCACACTTTTTACTTCTTACTGATGCACTGCTCTGTTGTATGTTAAATACCCTGTTGTATGTCCGTTCTATTTTATAATTTTTAGACTATGCTTTTAAGTACTGCTGGTTGCCTTCCACTCATTGCCAGGTCGTTCTGTATGCTACAGTACCATCAATCGCCTCGCTCCTGGTGAGACATCGTCTTCGCTCTCTATAATCCCACGGGAGGATTTCCTATGTTCTCACTGGCAGACGTCGTGCCATCCGTTGCTACCATCTACCGCCGCGTCTCTGGGGTGAGACGTCGTGCCAGCTACTGCCCTACTCCCTCTTCGTGGACCTCGTTCCTGGGGTGAGGCCTCGTCATCGCTCTCTATAGTTCCACGGGAGGATGCCCGTGTTCTCACTCCGTTCCCCTTGGACCCCCTGTTTGCTGTGTTGCCCCGTCGGCAGCGTTCTGGTGAGGCTGTACGAGACCAGACTCCGAACTTTCGTTTTCATTCATGGACTCAAGAAGATATTCCTGTGTACTTTTTGTTCGCCCTTTAAAGGGACAGTGCTGCATTTTCCATTGTTCATGGACTCTAGTGTATTTCACCCTTAAAGGGTCAGTGCTCCCTTTTTCCCCTGTGCAATAAATAATACCCTGTTTTTGGCTAACTCTCATACCTGTCTTGTGTTGTGCTATTGGGGTCGCATACAAATCCTTAACACTCTCTCCCCCATTCTCTCCCCCTCTCTCTCTCTCTCTCTCTCTCTCTCTCTCTCTCTCTCTCTCTCTCTCTCTCTCTCTCTCTCTCTCTCTTCCTTCTCTCTCTCTCTCTCTCTCTCTCTCTCTCTCTCTCTCTCTCTCTCTCTCTCTCTCTCTCTCTCTCTCTCTCTCTCTCTCTCTCTCTCTCTCTCTCTCTCTCTCTCTCTCTCTCTCTCTCTCTCTCTCTCTCTCTCTCTTTCTCTCTCTCTCATGGACAGACACAGTGTAGTGAGGATGAAGCTGGCTGTATTTCTTTTCCCCCTGTTGTTGATTGTCTTGGCCCAGCCATTCGGCCTGAATGGAATGGTATGTGAAGGTTTAAAAAGCCTATAATCTGCGAGGGGATGGGTCTTGGAGCACCTCACACTCTTTAACCTCTTAACTGGCGCCCCCAAAAGTGGCCATTTGGTCTCCTGAAACGGCAGGCAACAAATAGGGCTTTAATTCTATCTATATATTGTATTAAAAAATATGTACACCCGAGCCGCTAGAGGTCGCCAAAGTGGTGTCGGGCGCCGGCGGGCAAATCATCCTCAAAAGGGCACGGAGAGGTTTACCAGAAAGGGTTTGGAGGCCAAGTTCCTTCTCATAAACACTAATGATGACTAATGACTAATGTCAATGACACCAAATACCTTATGGCTTATGGTGACCATTTTAGTTTTTGAGGACTGCATACTTTTTTTGCAAAACAAAATACTATACTCGACTACTGCAACGCACTGCTTGCTGGCCTTCTGACCACTGCCAAAAATTGTAAGTCGCTTTGGATAAATGACAAAATGTAATGTAAATGTAATGTTATACTTACAGCACATGCATAAGCCTGGTCTCTTTTGAAAGAGAACATTCTGATACAATAAAGAAAATGTACTTTTAGTGCTAATGAAATAGAGTAACATAGGTATGAACTTGAGTTTGTTTTTCTGTAGTAGTTGCAATATCCAAAAGTATATTTCCCAAAAAATTGGTATGGCTGGAAAAACACCATGGGTCCATAGCCTGAAGTCTTATGTAGTACATGTCCAGAAATGAGTGATTAGGAGCGATTTTGGTAAACTAAAAAAAGAAAGCTCTGCAGGTTTCAGTTTTCTCATTGACTCCAATGCATTCCGCGGTTTTTCTCTTCCTGTTTTCGCTCATGACTTTTCACCTAGATCCCTGATTCGCTCATCCCCACGTGGGGTATCATTGGAACGCCACACTCATTGGTTTTACAACCCTGTCCAATAATGTTTGAGATCGCCAAATGATTGACAGAGCTGGAGCCTCGGGAGTCGGGGGTGGTAATCAAAAAAGAATATTAACCACTGTATTTACTGACATTCTATCTGTGGTAAAGCTTAGGTGGTGTTTCATATAAGGACTCAGACAGCGTGGCCATTTCAAGTAACGTCTTTATTCATCTAACACAACTGCGCCTGCGCCACGCCTTACAGCAACAGCTATGGATGCCCGTAAGGGACATCCACTACATCTCCCCTTCTCCCAGGAATAAACCTAACCTCCTCAAGTATAAACATCCTCCAGTATATTCAGACATCTACTACAGACATCCATTACATCTCTCCTTCTCCCAGGAATAAACCTAACATCCTCAAGTATGTCGAAATACTGATGTAACATTACATAACATTCCTGCACAGATAATACAGGTAAGTGCCTTCTAGCTGTAAGTTGAAGCACCCCCCTTTTTTTTTTTTTTTTTTTTACTGAACGTAGTCCTTGAGCCATTCTGGCGGCTTTATCTGCCGTCTCGGAACGTCTCTCACTTTAGTCTCTGTACTCTCTCTCTCTCTAGCCAGGGCGCTTGGCACTATTTCCTCCTCCGTTGTTTGCTCCTCCTGTGGAGTCGTTGTCTCTTGTGGCTCAGGGAGAGCTTGCAGATGAGCCCTGTTCCTCCTCACCACCTCTTCTCCTGCCCGGACCACATAGGAGCGTGGCGTGTCAGCCTTCCTGAGCACCGTAGCTGGCCGTTTTGAGGTGGAGATCCACACCGATTGACCCGGTCTCAGTTCCGGCCTCTGTGTGGCCCGGTGTCTCTCATTAAAGTTCTGCGTCTGTCTCAGTTTCAGTTGGTAGTCCTTTTCCTGAAAGGCCTTCGTTTTGGCCATTGTGGTTTCAGGTGGGCCGGCGCCTGTGGCAGTGGGGAGCGGAGCTTCCTGCCCATCAGGAGCTCAGCAGGTGATGGTCCATGCTGCAATGGTGTGACTCTGTACGCTAACAGTGCCCTGTGTGGGTCTTCATTCTTACTCAACAGTGACTTAGCCGTCTTGACAGCTCTCTCTGCCTCTCCATTGCTCTGGGCAAAGTACGGGCTACTTGTCACATGAGCAAAGTCATAATCTGTGGCAAAGGCGGCAAACTCCGCTGACGCAAACTGTGGACCATTATCACTCCGCAGGACCTCTGGGACCCCGTGTCTGGAGTACATGGCCTTTAACGCCTCGATCACTCCTTTAGTTGTGGTAATGGGGGTTTTCTATATTTCAATGTACCTTGAATAGTAGTCTACTGCTAACAGGTAGGTGGTGCCCTTTAGGTAAAACATATCCACCCCTACCTTTTGCCACGGCCGCTGAGGCAATGCCGATGGCATCATTGGCTCTGGATGCCGTGTCTGACTCTTCACACATGTTTCACACTGTGTTACTACCTTAGCGATCTGACTACTTAAGCCCATCCACCACACTGACTGCTCTGCTCTCGCTCTGCTCCAGTAGGGCTTTAGCTGCTGTGGCAGTTCCTCCTGTCTTGGCCACCCCTTTTTGCACTGCTGTATAAGCTGTCTGCAGACAGAGTCCTTTTGCTGTTCCTCAGCAATCTGTTGCAGCTTTGCCTTAGACGCTGGTAGGCCCTGCTCTCTTTCCTCCTCTGTCAGTGTGCGCACGATTGAGGCCCTTGATAATGCATCTGCCGTTATCAACGCCTTCCCTGGGACATATACTATGTGGTATGTATATCTCAGTAGTCTAAGCCTAAAGTGCTGGATTCTTGGGGGTAAGTCATCTAGTGCCTTCGTACCTAACAGAGCCAACAGTGGCTTGTGGTCGGTCTCTATGGTAAATTGAAGCCTTTCGCATGCCCATGTTACTGCCAGCGCCTCCTTCTCCACCTGGGCATATCTCTGCTCTGTGTCAGAGAGACTGCGTGAGATATAGGCTATCGGGCGCCACTCCTTGTTGTCCTGCATTTGGGTGAGGACTGCTCCCACTCCAAAAGATGATGCATCTGCAGACACTCTTGTCTTAGCATTTGGCCTGTACTGTGCTAGCACCCTATCTGAGGCCAGATCAGACTTCACCTTTTCAAAGGCTGTCTGCTGCACCTCTCCCCACACCCAGGCATTCTCTTTCACCAGTAAATCCCATAGTGGTTTGGTAGTGTCGGTGAAAAGAGGTACAAACTTTCCCATGTATGTGGCCATGCCCAGGAACCGTCTCACATCTGCGACATTTTGTGGAGCGGGCATGTCTACGATTGCCCTCACTTTCTCTGGGTCTGGCGCTATGCCCCCTGCACTGACTTTGTGGCCCACGAACACCAACTCTGTCTGTGCGAACACGCACTTTTCATTTAGGGTCAGGCCGGCTTCCTGAAGCCTGGACAGGACCGCAGTGAGCCTCTCATCATGCTGGGCCCTATCTACATACCAGCACATCATCTGCTTGGCATATTATGCCCGTCAGCCCGTCCAAGAGCTGCGACATGCGCCTCTGAAAATGTTCTGGACCAGAGCTGATCCCGAATGGCAGGACGGGGAGTATCGGGGAAGATACTCCAGTCCTTCTACTCAGGAGCTGTAGAGAGCATCTTGACCGGAAACATCACTGCCTGGTATGGGAACAGCACGGCACAGGACAAGAAGGCCCTACAGAGAGTGGTGCGCTCAGCCGAGCGTACCACGGGTATTGCGCTACCTCCCCTGCAGGCTCTATACAACAAGAGGTGCAAATCCAGAGCCTGCAGGATAATGAAAAACCCCCACCACCCCAATAACAGCCTGTTCCAGCTGCTGAGGTCAGGCAGACGCCTGCGAACCCCAGCTACTAGGACGGAGAGGCTTAGGCTAAGCTTCTTCCCCCAGGCCATCAGAGCCTTGAACAATGAACATTGAGAGACACAGAAACTGAACTATCCACACACAAGCACACACAAGCACATACACGACACGCACGCTGAGCACGCTCACACACTAGCAGCCACTTTAACACTCATGCCGCACACACGCACACTTATGGCCAGAGGAAAGGCCACTTTAAATTAGTATAACATCAGGAACAGTGTATTGCACTACTAAAGCTACCTAGCATGTCCTATATGCTCTGTAAATACTATGTACAGATACCGAGATGGCACACCATGTACCTGTTTATTGCACTGTTGTTTTTTATTGGATTCTATTAATATGTTGTACCACTGTATTTTTATTGGATTCTATTATATGTTGTACCACTGTATTGCACATCGTCGCGGGCAAGACCAGCCGCATTTCATTGTATACCTGTATGCCGTGACAATTAAAACTCTTGACTTGACTTGAAAATTGAAACAGAAGCGGCCACATGGAGTAACAAATGTGGTGAGCTCTCTGCATTCTTCTGATAGGGGAATCTGCCAGAACCCTGAGCGTGCGTCTAGCTTAGTGAAGATCTTTGCCCCCAGTTCATCAACCCGCTCTACCAGTCGCAAGGCTTCAACTGCTGGCAGACCTAATAAGGGTCTGACTAAAGAATCTACTACAAATACCGGCTGGGCAACCGTTCCACTTTTGCTCTTGAGCTGGCATATGACTTGCCCTGCTACCTGCAGCACCATGTTATTGGGCCCATATAGCTTCTTATCTGTTGCCATCAAGGGGCCGTCTCTGCTATATTTATATAGCCTGGTGGGGATAGCAGTGACTGCTGCTCCTGTGTCTATTTTAAAAGAGATCACTTCTCCATTGAGTTCTATGTCTGTGTGCCAGCCAGAGACATGATCCTTCACTTCTCCTAGAAAAAGGGTGTCCTGTTGTAACTCTCCCTCCTCTAGCATCTCATACACTGGCTGTGCGAAACGGCACACTGCAGCAAAATGCCCTGTCTTGTGGCACTTTCTACATTCTGCATTGCTAGCTGGACATTCTCTCCAGCTATGGGGGGAAAATCGACCACATTTCTGACATTTCTCTGTGTTTTTGACTGTCTCTGTCTGTCTTGTTCTGGTATACCCTGTTTGTTTGTGACCATATGCCTCTTTCTTTTTGAATGGACGAGAGATCGCATCCACCTCTCTCCTTTTCTCTGTGTGTGTAGCCCCGCCCCGCATCACAGTCTGTTGCTGCTTCACCGTTTCCTGCTGTTTCACTTGACTGATAGCCTTGTTCAATGTCATGTCAGCGTCTAGCTGCAGTTTCTCTGAAAGGGCCAGGTCTTTTATCCCGACAATAATGCGATCCCGGATTAACTCCTCCCTCAACACCCCAAAGTTACAGTGTTCTGCGAGTTTATGCACTGCCGTTATGAAGCTATCCGCGGCTTCCCCTGGCTCTTGTTTACGTACGTTAAACTGCGCACGCTCGAATGCTGCCGGTGCTGGTGGCGCCGCCCTTGCTGGCGCTGGTGCCCCTTCGCCGCCCGACATAGTTAGCTAACGTTAGCTGTTGTGCTATCTCTTGTAATAGCCTGTAATATCTCTCTCGCCGCTTGACCAGTCTCTTCTCTTCGTCTCCTAGGTAACGGGTTAACCCTTCTGACATGGGTTGAACACTTCTGACACCATGTGGTAAAGCTTAGGTGGTGTTTCATATAAGGACTCAGACAGCGTGGCCATTTCAAGTAACGTCTTTATTTATCTAACACAACTGCGCCTGCGCCACGCCTTACAGCAACAGCTATGGATGCCCGTAAGGGACATCCACTACACTATCAATGTATTCAATGTATGGCTATAATTCCTTATGAACAGATTAAAATATACAACACTCATCCATTTACTTTGTAATAGCCTTTTCAGATGGTCTGTTTACTAGACACATCACAGGGTGAGGCACGTTGTGATCGGAAGGTTGTTGGTGTGAATCCCCGGGTCGGCAGGAAAATGTGAGCGAAGAAGTGAATGAATAATGTCAGCGGGAGGGAAGTCGATGGGTGGTATTCTGGTCGTTGTAAACAGCGACTCCTACAGGTCTGTCAGGGCGCCTGCACAGCGAGGAAGGGAGATGATGAGGGTAGTGTGAGCCTCCCACACGTTACACCTCACCAATGAGAGTCTGCGCTGGCAGGTGAAAAGAAGTGGCTGACTGACTCCGCATGTATCGGAGGGGACATGTGATAGTATCTATCAACCCTCCCTAGACCGACCAGTGGGGGGCACATGCAAGCAACAACCAGGAAGGGGAGGGGGAATTGGCATGACGACTAAATTGGGATGGGAGAAAAACACAGAAAAACAGGAGGAGAAAAAGTTGATAAAAAATATATATAAATTTAACCGAAAGAGATTTAACCGTATACACAGTATCCAGTGTATTAAGTATTAAGTAATCTTTTACTCAACTTAAGTACAATTTCGAGCTACTTGTACTTTATGTGAGTATTTTCATTTTAGGGAACTTTAAACTTTTATTCCACTACATTTCAAAGGAAATATTGTACTTTCTACAATAGTACAATAATCTAAACCCATCAGTTACTTTGTAGTTACTAGTTACTTTGAAGAAAAGGATTTTGCATAGAAAACATGGCAAAAATGTATGAAGATTATATACTTTCACATTTGAAGCCTGTCAACTTCAAGAGGACATATTCAGAGCAGCATAACTGGACCACATACCACTTTAACACAACCTTTAATCAGAGCAGCGTAACTGGACCACATACCACTTTAACACAACCTTTAATCAGAGCAGCATAACTGGACCACATACCACTTTAACACAACCTGTAATCAGAGCAGCATAACTGGACCACATACCACTTTAGCATAACCTGTAATCAGAGCAGCATAACTGGACCACATACCACTTTAACACAACCTGTAATCAGAGCAGCATAACTGGACCACATACCACTTTAACATGACCTTTAATCAGAGCAGCGTAACTGGACCACACACCACTTTAACACAACCTGTAATCAGAGCAGCGTAACTGGACCACACACCACTTTAACACAACCTGTAATCAGAGCAGCATAACTGGACCACACACCACTTTAACACGACCTGTAATCAGAGCAGCATAACTGGACCACACACCACTTTAACACGACCTGTAATCAGAGCAGCATAACTGGACCACACACCACTTTAACACAACCTTTAATCAGAGCAGCATAACTGGACCACACACCACTTTAACACGACCTGTAATCAGAGCAGCATAACTGGACCACACACCACCTTAACACAACCTGTAATCAGAGCAGCATAACTGGACCACACACCACTTTAACACAACCTTTAATCAGAGCAGCATAACTGGACCACACACCACTTTAACACAACCTTTAATCAGAGCAGCATAACTGGACCACACACCACTTTAACACGACCTGTAATCAGAGCAGCATAACTGGACCACACACCACTTTAACACAACCTGTAATCAGAGCAGCATAACTGGACCACACACCACTTTAACACAACCTGTAATCAGAGCAGCATAACTGGACCACACACCACTTTAACACAACCTGTAATCAGAGCAGTATAACTGGACCACACACCACTTTAACACAACCTTTAATCAGAGCAGCATAACTGGACCACACACCACTTTAACACGACCTGTAATCAGAGCAGCATAACTGGACCACACACCACCTTAACACAACCTGTAATCAGAGCAGCATAACTGGACCACACACCACTTTAACACAACCTTTAATCAGAGCAGCATAACTGGACCACACACCACTTTAACACGACCTGTAATCAGAGCAGCATAACTGGACCACACACCACTTTAACACAACCTGTAATCAGAGCAGCATAACTGGACCACACACCACCTTAACACAACCTGTAATCAGAGCAGCATAACTGGACCACACACCACTTTAACACAACCTTTAATCAGAGCAGCATAACTGGACCACACACCACTTTAACACGACCTGTAATCAGAGCAGCATAACTGGACCACACACCACTTTAACACAACCTGTAATCAGAGCAGCATAACTGGACCACACACCACTTTAACACAACCTTTAATCAGAGCAGCATAACTGGACCACACACCACTTTAACACAACCTGTAATCAGAGCAGCATAACTGGACCACACACCACCTTAACACAACCTGTAATCAGAGCAGCATAACTGGACCACACACCACTTTAACACAACCTTTAATCAGAGCAGCATAACTGGACCACACACCACTTTAACACGACCTGTAATCAGAGCAGCATAACTGGACCACACACCACTTTAACACGACCTGTAATCAGAGCAGCATAACTGGACCACACACCACTTTAACACAACCTTTAATCAGAGCAGCATAACTGGACCACACACCACTTTAACACAACCTGTAATCAGAGCAGCATAACTGGACCACACACCACTTTAACACAACTGTAATCAGAGCAGCATAACTGGACCACACACCACTTTAACACAACCTGTAATCAGAGCAGCATAACTGGACCACACACCACTTTAACACGACCTGTAATCAGAGCAGCATAACTGGACCACACACCACTTTAACACAACCTGTAATCAGAGCAGCATAACTGGACCACACACCACTTTAACACAACCTGTAATCAGAGCAGCATAACTGGACCACACACCACTTTAACACAACCTGTAATCAGAGCAGCATAACTGGACCACACACCACTTTAACACAACCTGTAATCAGAGCAGCATAACTGGACCACACACCACTTTAACACAACCTGTAATCAGAGCAGCATAACTGGACCACACACCACTTTAACACAACCTTTAATCAGAGCAGCATAACTGGACCACACACCACTTTAACACGACCTGTAATCAGAGCAGCATAACTGGACCACACACCACTTTAACACAACCTGTAATCAGAGCAGCATAACTGGACCACACACCACTTTAACACAACCTTTAATCAGAGCAGCATAACTGGACCACACACCACTTTAACACAACCTGTAATCAGAGCAGCATAACTGGACCACACACCACCTTAACACAACCTTTAATCAGAGCAGCATAACTGGACCACACACCACTTTAACACGACCTGTAATCAGAGCAGCATAACTGGACCACATCAGTGGAGGTCAGTGGATCAAGGGTTGAATGCTCCCAACCACTGGAATACACAAACGTCATGTAGAATGCATACCTTTACTTTAGATACTTAAGTACATTCAATAGCAAAGGAGGCCTTTTACTTTTACCAGAGTACTCATTTATCTGGGTATTTATACTTTTACTCAAATAAAGGAACTGTGTACTACTTCTTCCACCAACATTTTAGAGCAACTTTTTTGTTGTGCCTGGCTGCTATGCAATGCCATTTATTATATTCTTTCTATCTTACTCATCTTTATTCTACTTTTATTCTATTTCTATTCTGTTTTACTCATTTCTATCCGATTCTATTGCTGCTGCAAGGTTGAGGGAGCACAAAACATACAAAGAATTTCACTCTGTGATGTTGAAGTATTGGTGATCTGATTCTGAGTCAGTTTCAAGGTACAGAGTACGTGTCCATGTGTAACTGGATTATTTAGTTCAAATATTGTCTATAAATTAGCTATACACAAGAAAAACCTTATTATTCCCAATTCCTTTGTGTCACAAACTTAATTGCCCTTGTTGCTTCATTATGTACCACACAGTTGTATAAGGCTCTTAATTATTG
>NC_140168.1:10839410-11096910 GCF_963971535.1 Notolepis coatsorum | reverse complement strand
AAAACACTGGCTCAGGTTAAATAAAACCAAACATGTAGCTACATCAGTCACAAACAATAGAGCGCCACCCAGTGACCAAACACGGCACTGCAACAAAAACAACAACAGAAATACAACAGGCACATTTGTGACCGTTACAACGCACACCCAATTAGCTCTCTAAGAACAGGATTGGTGTGGTTGATGACCACTAGACTGTATCCATTCAACACTTTTCAAAAAACGCTGACCGTCATGTTATGGGGTAACAAGCCCCATTCACCGATCCAGCAGTTACAACACTGCCTCTGAAGAGAAATGGTGCCACGATGAACAATTTCCTTTTTGAACCCTTGTCCGTAAGAACAAATATGGACTGGACTTCTGGATAAATCATATAAATCAATCATACTTCATTGGATAAAGCACAGACAAATGGACCAATAACTGAGCCTGTTGTTTCCCCCCGTCTGAATTCCTGTCTCTTTGCCTGCTGCTGCTGCTGTTGCTGCTGTTGCTGCTGCCACACTGAAAGAGACCAGGAAAAAAGCCCAACCTTAAGCCGGAGAGAACAACCCCTGCAAAGACTATTATAAATCAGACTTGAGGCCACTACGCCTGGTCCAGGAGTGAACCACGCGCTGGGCGTAGCTTTAGTAAAACTACTTGGGGGTTTTGATGAGACTTGTACATTATTTTTTATCTACCAGTGTTATTTTGCATTGATTGATTGAAAACGTAACAGATTGCAGAATGGGTACAATACGGTACGGCTCAATACACACAATTGTTAAGGGGATGCAGACCAGAGAAAGACTGTCGTCTTGTTTACATCAGGGTCCCCCGTTTTCAATTCATCATGACTTTTATGACATACAGTACGTGACATACAGATATACAGTACTGTTTCATCCTGACATTTATGACATACAAGATATACAAATATACAGTACTGTTTAAGAGAAAGAGTTCATAAAAAAATTATATACATTCGAGAGGGAAGAAAGTGGGGGGGGGGGGGGGGGATCTTTGAGAGCTGTTTTGAAGGAGAGTAGGGATTCACATTCTGTAGCTTCCATGACAGTTTTGTCAGTATATATAATGATGGTGCTAGGGCTCATATTTTAACTCACTCTAAATCTTAACTGTATCAACTGTCAGTAAGTGCTGATATTCAGTGATGCTGTGTTCTCTGCTACTGTGTGTGTGTGTGTGTGTGTGTGGTGCTCTAACTTAACCAGTGCTAACGTCACCTTGGGATTGGACACAGCCGACAAGGGGTCACATGACATTTTCAATAAATGTATCCTCGTCACTCGGTCGAGCTCCAGCTCTGTCACTCAATGACTTTTCCTAAAAGTACCCGTTTTATCTGGCACGGTTTCTTTCTTTCTCTCTCTCTCTCTCTCCCTCCCTCCCCTCCCTCCCTCCCTCCCTCCCTCCCTCCCTCCCTCCCTCCCTTCCCTCCCATCTCCATTCTAAAGGCTGTCGGGTCATCTGTGTGTCATTTCTTCATGGCTGTGCTAGTGTTAAGTGGTGTTCTGAGCGGTAATTGTTTTGTTGATAAAAAAAAAAGTCACCAAGTGTAATTCCACAAGCTGAGCGGCCGGATCTACTGTATTTTCATGCAATAGTGCCCTCTGGTGGGCATTCTGTTTATTTACTTAGGGGGAAACCTGCATGATGTGAAAGCACACAAAAGACTATGGGGGCAGATTAACGCTGGAAGAAAATGGTTTAACCACTGTTTTGACCCAGTTTTTGTATTTTTCATTCAAGGACAAAATTGGCAACAAAAACAATAAAGAATTGTCAAATCTGAGTCATATTGGGCGGGGGAGCAAGTCCTATTCGTATGAATGTGTATGCATGTGAATGAATGTTGGTGGTGGTCGGAGGGGCCGTAGGCGATGATTATTCGCCACGCTTCCGTGAGTCTGCCTCAGGGCAGCTCTGGCTGCAATTGTAGCTTACCACCACCGGTATGACTGTGTATGAACGAATAATGGACTCTGTGAAGCGCTCTGGGTCTCATGAAGAGCGCTATATAAATCCAAGTCATTATTATTATTATTATTATTATTATTCCTGTGTGAACTCAGTTCCTCTGAGTCTCTACACTGACGTCCTGATACCAGTTTGACACCATGTCCCTGTCAAACCCTACCTCCTCCCATAGGCATGTCCTACAATGCAGATCTGAAAGGATGTCGGACGTTATTATGTCATTATTACTTAGACCTATCCGATCCTTGCAGCTCTACATCAAGTGCCTAAAAGCACAAGAGGTCATTTGAGATTGATCGGTTAATAGTCTTCGTCTAACACTGACCGGTACTCTTGTACATTTGTACATGTCCTTTACTCTGTGTGTTTGGTCAGTATTATATAAAAAAAAAAATTATTCAGAAGAGCATGTTGTCGTTTTTGCATGGGCATTTTTTTCATATCCCTTTGTGAATTACTAGCATACGTTTATAGGGTGGTGTCGTGACCAGTAATGGCTTAAAACACTGATTTTAATTTCCAACTGTAAAGATGAAATTTGATTCATGTTTGAGAATTAATCAATACTACATTAGAAGATGAGCAGGTACAACAGATACCTTTGTTGTAGGGATGTGCATGACTGACCAAAATCATTTTCGAATAATCTACTGTTCTTAAAACCGGATATTCGAAAATTCGACCCCCCCCCCAAAAAAAAACCCAAAACGAAATTAAAATGTTCTGTTTCAGTTTAAATTCAGTTAAAATGTTCAGTTTCAGTTCAATTCAGTTATTCTTTTTAATAGAATGGATCATTAAAATCAAAGGGTATATTGCACATAAATAGGCACTTCAGATAATCCTTCAGAACGTTGATCGGCTCAGCTGACCAACAATAAATCTAAATGACACCGTTCACCATCGTAGCCTATAGTATATAATAACAGCACTGCATTGGCCTATCAACCGGTTTTAATAAACAAACAGAAACAGTAGCATGTGCATATTTTAGATCAATTAGGCTATGAAGATTAGGCTGCCTCTAAATATAAAAATGTATTAAATAAGAATGGTTTGCTTCAATAACAAAACAAAAAAAATGTATATATATTTTTTTCAACTCTGTCCCATGCATCTTCGTTCTCCACCTTGGAGGATGAGCACTGTCCCATCTTCGTTCTCCACCTTGAAGGATGAGCACTGTCCCATCTTTGTTCTACATCTTGGAGGATGAGCACTGTCCCATCTTTGTTCTACACCTTGGAGGATGAGCACTGTCCCATCTTTGTTCTACACCTTGGAGGATGAGCACTGTACCATCTTTGTTCTACACCTTGGAGGATGAGCACTGTCTCATCTTTGTTCTACACCTTGGAGGATGAGCTCTGTCCCATCTTTGTTCTACACCTTGGAGGATGAGCTCTGTCCCATCTTTGTTCTACACCTTGGAGGATGAGCACTGTCCCATCTTTGTTCTACACCTTGGAGGATGAGCTCTGTCCCATCTTTGTTCTACACCTTGGAGGATGAGCTCTGTCCCATCTTTGTTCTATACACCTTGGAGGATGAGCTCTGTCCCATCTTTGTTCTACACCTTGGAGGATGAGCACTGTAGTCAAGTTAGACCGCGCTCACAAGTTCTAACACTGGGTGCTGTAATCCCATATAGTTCAGTATATCAAAAAGCAGGGTAGCCGGACCAGCACTCTCAGGTTCAATGTTTTTAATGGCAGCCTGAATAGATAGCAGACATGTTTCGGACAATGTCCTTCTTCAGTGATATGGCTAGCAATGGAAATACATTCAAGATGGTAGTTAAATACACCTGGCAGGTAATTACATGACATGACACGGCAGGAAATGACATCACAACGCAGGTGTGCCGGTGCAATGTGACCAAAGGAATGACCTATCAGAGTAGAGTCCAATTATAAATCCATAAATTATACATATATATATAGATATATCTATATCTAACACCAATCTATATTATAAACAATACAAAACTAAACAAAACAAAATTACCAGAAACTTGATATTATAACATATAACATGCCTGTAGGCTGCTTTCTAGTTTTCCATGAAACTAAGGCGCTATTCTCACTCAGGTTTACACAGTATCCTGTAGTACGCCTACTATGCCTAGCTCCTCACTGATGTTTCTTCTGAAACACAACTCCTTCTCTGCAGTGCCTCTGAGATATCTGAACATGTGTTTCACTGTGACCCACTGTTCCTCTGTAGGCTCAGCAAAATATTGTGATAATTTGCTCACAGTAAAACTCTAATCTGGCCTTGTACATGTGGTTAGATATATAAGGCTACCAAGTACCAACCACCTCTCTATACATTCTGACATCATCCATTTTTATAGCATTTTCAGTGTAGTCTAGTTTCTGATCACAGGGGGTTTCCCTTGGCTTGCAGTTTTGCATATTAAACCGTTCCAATATCTTGTTGACATATTTTTCCTGTGACATCTTTACACACCCATCAGACTGACTGAAGTCGATACCCAGGAAGTATCGATACCCTGCAAAAGCATGAGCAGTGAACTCCAAGCCCACGTGACTGAACTCAAACTAGAAAGAAACTAAGAAATGACGTAAACTCCATGATCAAAACTGCTAAAATCGGAAAAATGGCAATATCGCTGGATGCTGAGAAAGCCTTTGATCGAGTAGAGTGGAAATATCTGTTTTATGTACTACCTAAATACGGATTTGGTCCGGTTCTCATGAACTGGATAAAGGCACTTTACCATGAACCGGTTACGTCAGTCAGAACAAATGGTATAAGGTCTGATCCATTCCATCTCTATCGATCTACCCGCCAAGGATGTCCGGTTTCACCGCACATTTTTATTCTTTCCCTCGAACCACTTGCCTGTGCTATATGTGCTCATAAAGAAATCAGTGGTATTCGTATTGGTAGTTGTGAGTATAAGGCCAGCCTGTTTGCTGATGACATATTATTAACACTAACAAATCCTAGCCATTCCATCTCTCAAGTGCTAAAGCTTATAGATACATTTGGTAAATGTTCGGGCTATAAAGTGAATTATAGTAAAAGTGAAGCTATTCCACTTAACAACCTAACTTTTCAATCACATCTGGGTTCTGCTCCTTTCAATTGGAAGCCAAAAGGAATTAAATACCTGGGAATTAAAATCCGATCTCCCATTGAAAAAATGGTTGAGTTAAATACATCTGACCTTTTAAAGAATATAAAGGAGGACATCAAAAGATAGACAGTCTTGCCTTCATCCCTTTGGGGCAGATCTGATATTATAAAAATGAATTTGTTACCAAGGCTAGCTTTTTTGATGTCCTCTATACCGTTAAAGTTCCCTCCTAGTTGGTTCAAAGAAATAAACAAATTCTTTTCTGGCTTCCTATGGAACAACAGAAAACCTAGAATCAGCCATAAAAAACATAAAACCAAGAAATAGTGGAGGAATAGGACTACCAGATATCCACCAATATTACATAGCATATAACTCAAGATACCCCTTGCAGTGGGCTTACAATAGTGTGAGACAGATTGGCAGCTGGGAATGGCTTGAAGAACAAATTATAGAAGAACATAACAAAGATCTATCTCTTTCAATGTTGTGGTATAACCCAAAAATCACTCCCAGACTGGACAATCCGCTTTTAGAATTTTCATGTGAAATAGTGAAAATCTTACATAAATGCCTGACCTTTAGTGGATATTCCTTACCATCATGTCCATTATGGAAAAACCCTTTGCTCTCTGCAGGAGGTAAAATCCTTAAAAATAATGTATGGCAACAACATAATATAACACAGGTGGGCCAAGTGATCGAAAGGGGAAATATGATACCTTTTAATGAACTTAAAACACAGTTTGGGCTGAAAGACACAGAATTTGTATCTTATTTACAAATACAATCAGTTATTAAATCATTGTTGTCTAAAGGCATAGCTATAGGAACAAACGGAGTCATGGAAGAGACATTAAGGGGAATTACAGGCAGGAAAGGCATTGTTTCTGCAATGTATAAACTATCATGTTCAACCACCCCTGATACCAATACCCAAACTAAAGTCCAATGGGAGCGAGACATGGGTATACCCATATCTGAAACACAATGGGAAGCAGCACTTAGGAATAGTACAAAAATATCAAAATGTGTTAGATATAAAATTATACAATTAAAGATACTACACAGGGCCTATATAACACCCTGTACATTGAATAAAATGAATCACACCCTACCCAAATTGTGCTGGCATGGGTGTGGAGTAGAGGGTACGCTCATGCACTTGCTGTGGCACTGCCCGCTTGTTAGGACATTTTGGTTGGACATTGCTGAGGACCTGTCAGTTACTCTCCAAATTGACATTAATCCTTGCCCTATAATGTGTATATTGGGTGTAAAAATGGACACTGCTCAAGCAAAGATTGTAAATAATACTGTAGCACTGGCTTTTCTAGCATGCAAACGGATTATTTTAATGAACTGGAAAGAATGCAAACCGAACTGCTTCAGTATGGAGAACTGGCGCAAGGACTTCATGGACTTGCTATCGATGGAACAGGCTGCTCTGTCTCTTCAAGAGAGTGATCGGCCCGATGGCCTTCAAGGTCCCCTGAACTTTATTAGATCACTATCTGGAATAAGTTTGTCTACTGAACCTTTGTAATGCTCTGCAACCCCCCCCCCCCTCGCCCCTTGTTGTTATTGTTATTATAATTTCTTGTCTTGTTTTGTCATGTATGTATTGTCTTGTTTGAGAAAAATAAAAAACTTTAAATATAAAAAAAAAACTGCTAAAAAGAATTTCATCAATGACAAAACTGAGGAAAACAAAAACAAACCAAATGAACTTTGGAAATGACTCAATAATCAACTAGGCTGCAGTAAAAAAACTTAAAACCAGATTCTCAAACATAAACATAAAGACGGACAACACGCTCATCACAGACAAGCTGGATGTAGCCACTTAAACACTTTCTTCACAAACATAGCCACAACCCTGGTAAACAAACTACCCTCCCACTCAGGGCATTATGGGGTAGAACACATAGTAGCATACTACAAGAACCTAGGGGTCCACAAAGACGACTTCCAACTGGAAATGGTAACAACAGATGAGGTACTCAAAAAACTGAGCGCCCTCCAACCGAACAAGGCCACTGGCCATGACAACATCCCCTCCAAATTCCTCAGAGACTCAGCAGCCGCCATCACCCCAGTCATCACACACATAATAAACCTCTCCATAAAACAGGGACAGGTCCCCAAGGACTTCAAAATTGCAAGAGTAACACCCCTGCACAAAAAGGGCAGCAAATTAGACCCAGGCAATTACCTTACCTCCATCTCGAAAGTCATGGAAAAAATAGTATACGAACAGGTCGAAAAGTACCTTGCGGAAAATAATCTAATCTACGAATTCCAATCTGGCTTCAGAACATCCCACTCCACTGACACATGCCTTCTCTATTTGAACGACCACATCAAACAAGAGGTGGACACGGGCAAATACTGCGGCATGGTCATGCTAGACCTACAAAAGGCCTTCGACACTGTCAATCACACCATTCTGATTGACAAGCTAAAAGCAATTGGTTTTGATAGTGTGGTATATTTCTGCAATAAAATATGTCTTCTCCCAAGGAATGTGCAATTCCCGTGCTGTTGTAAGTGGTAAGTGGTTGTCTGTAACGCTGGTACAAGGTCTAAAGATAGGTTGCAATCATCCTCTGTTTTCACATAGCTTTTAGAGGAAGCCAGCAGGCTATTTAGAATGATCAGGCCTTGAGGTTAGATAGCAGAACAGTTGTAAATACCTTCCCCCCGCCACACATTCTAAAGGGAAACGGTCACTAGGGTCATTTATTATCTTTAAAATAGATGGCCGGGCGAAACTCAAACATCCCCCCACACAGAAACGAACAGGAACGGAGTAACGGTAAATAACTTAGACCAATAAAACTAGCCTAAAAAGATAGAAATATAGTGACAGGTCAAAGTTCTTGTTGACACCGGCAGTTGGCTCACCAAGAAGCACTGTGAGGGATGAGTTAATCAGCGATCTCAAATCTTTATGATGCAGCTGGCCAGAAGGAGCATTTGGGAGACTCAGGCCCCGTCCACACGAACGCTGGGTTTAATGTGTGGTAAATTCCCAAACCATAGATCTCATGATTAACTAATGTGTAGAAATACTTGGCCCTCAAAACAATAATTCATAGATTGTGTGTGTGTTTACATAGACTGATTGCCATTGTAGGCACACAGGTCGATTTACATATGGAGTGAGTGGTCAAATGACAGGAACCCAAGGGCCATCTGCCATGGCCTGGGAAGAGTTTAGGACAATGGGCTCTGTAAGATCGGGACAAAAGACCAAAAGGTCACGTAAACATGTTATCTCGCTGGAGTTTCCTGTGACACACACACATAGACTCACACACACACACACACACACACACATAGACTCACACACACACACATTCAGACACACACACACACACACACACACACACACACACATAGACACACACACACATAGTCACACACACACACACACACACATAGTCACACACACACACACACACATTCACAAACACACACACACACACACACAGAGAAGATCTCCAAACAAGCTAACTATTTCCTGGTATATTGTTCTTGAATTCTGAAGTCATTGAAGTAAGTTAAAATCATACTTAAAGTAGGTAATTAGTTAATGTGCCTGTTCTGTTTTCATTTATGTTCAAATATAGATATTAGGAAATGAAAATAATGCAATGTTTAAGGTAGATTGTTAGTATTAAACAAAGGACAGTATATATTGTTGACTGTAAGGACAGCCTCCGTTTGCAGTTATGTGAAGGGGGTTGGGCTATTAAGCCAAACCCCTATTTTTCAAATGCCAGCTTAGCAGACCTGGGATTGGAGGAAAGAATTTGGTGATGTCATCCTGATGACATCACAAGATTATGCAGGTCTGGCTATAAGATCCCAGGTGTGATGGGGGAGAGGGACTCTGGAAACAACCCAACCCACAGGACAAGACCTCTCCACCAACCCATCCACAAGGCAAGGCAGCAGGCAACAAGGACAAAGGAACTTCTTGGAGGGAAAACCAAGTCTTTGTTATCAAACAGAGACTTTCAACAACTCAACAACTAGCATTCTCTTCTTTAGTCTGGTTGTATCACTCACGGCATAGTGTTTGTGATCACAACTATAGCATTTTCTTATTGTAATTTGTATACACTCTTAAACTTTGATTAAACAACTGTTATACTACCTTCCTCCTAATTCCTTCTGCCTGCACCGCTCAGTTTGAAGAGAAGTGATTCCCAGAGCTTTAAAAGTATTGAATCACAACGCAGAGTACTAACCAACCCGGTTCTGATCAGAGCAGAACCGAAATAGCTTGGGAAATCCACTTCATTTTGGTGCCATACTTTAGAATCAGAGCGCTCGTTTTATCACCACAACAAAAGAAATTTTTTTTTTCTCTACACGCCGGTCGACGAGGAGAACAACTGATCGATCGATCGTCTTCAAGTAACTGGAGAAGTTACTAAGAGGTGAGTGTGATGATGTTTGGGTGCTCTATTCGAACCACGGAGGGGGTTGCTAAGAATTTAACCTCATGTAAGCATGATGTAAGGGAAAATTGAATTGAATGTTCTGGCTGGGGAGGGTGGCTCTGTAAACACCGTGCGTCGTATTTTCTAAAGTAGAGATTGAGCACACCGTGCGTGGTACATTTTAAAGTAGAATTTTAGCACAATAAACGGAGCGCCGCTGCCAGTCGGGACAAGTAAGGGAGTAGGAACATGTCTAGATTCGTGCTCAGGGTTGAACCAAGGTAAACAAGTGTGCGTCGTATGCCTTAAGGTAAGGGCTTAAGCACACCGTGCGTCGTATTTTCTAAAGTAGAGATTGAGCACATATAGGTCTAGTTTGACCTTGGGCACGGCGGGCGTGTTAAATTTAGACGGCGTTAGGCTGTATCATAAGATAGTACTTAATGTAGAGTCGAACAAAAAATTAGTCTAATGTTTACCGGTCGCGCTGCTGTGCGGCGTTCGAGAGACGGTAATGTGCGTAAATGCTGATTTTGTATTTTTTATTTGTGTTAGGAAGCGTGTATGAATGTATAGTTGGCGAATGTTTATGGTTAGGAGTGATTGGTGGGACGTGTGAGAGTATAGTTGTGTTATTATATAATTTAAGTCACCGATTGGCCGTGGGGAAATGTAAGGATAACGCCGGTTTTCCGAGGCCCGTGGAACGCAGCAGCAGTTAGCTGTTGTATTAGCCTCTGAGGCGCCGGAAGATACGGCGGACAAATAAACATAGGTTCAAATGTATAAGGTCGATCGATGGTGTCTTGAGATTACGGGGATGTGTAAGGCACTTAAAAGTTTTCATATTCGTGGCGGATAAAATAGATGTGTAATGTTTAAGGTGATTGGGATTATCTAGACGGGGACCCGGAAGTCGTTCTAAGCTCGCCGGTGGTGGCGACAGAGGGGTCAAACTAGTGTTTTGCTGTTATGTTTTTATATTTCTATTTAGATCACTACACTGGCGTTTTGAGGGAAATAGGATTCTGTTGTGGGGAATGTGGTGTTGTATTAACATTGCGAGGAGACGGCCCGCGCGGCGGAACGGGTCGTTGGGGAACGTTTTTATGGGATCATGGGAGAAGCTAAGCTAATGCTACCTAGCCGCGCTAACGGCTAAAGCGGTCGCCGGTTGTGACGTCATAAGGGTGCGCGGTCTGACGGCCTACGCGCGCTGGGTTGAAGCTAACGAAGCTAATATGCTAAGCTAACTGTGCTGACGTCATGGCATGACGGGGCTCTCGGGATGTCTCGCGATGGGACGGCCATCTTGGTAGGGGCGCCGAGCGTCCATCTTGGTAGGGGCGGCGAGCGTCCATTGTTAAGGGGAAGGTGGAGTTTATTTAGGAATACGGTAGGGGGCAGAAGTGGACAGGATGAATATGTTTGGATTCTGCTCACAGAACGTTTTCATTGTACACTCTCTCTCCCCCTCTCTTCTCTTTCTCCCCCTCTCTCTCTCCCCCTCTCTCTCTCTCTTTCTCTCTCTCTCTCTCTCTCTCTTCCTCTCTCTCTCTCACTCTCTCTCTTTCTCCCACACGCACCATTCTCTCTCTCTCTCTCTCTCTATTTCTCTCTCTCTCTCTCTCTCTCCCTGTCACCTTCCCTCCCTCTCTCTCTCTTTCTCTTTCTCTTTCACCCCCCTCTCTTTCTTTCCCTCTCACCTCTCCTCCCTCCCTCTCCCTTTTCGCCCCTCTCCCTCTCCCTCTCACCTCCTCTCCCTCTCTCTCTCTTTCTCTTTCACCCCCCCTCTCTTTCTTTCCTTCTCTCGCCCTCCTCTCTCCCTCTTACCTCCCTCCCTCTTTCCCTCTCCCTCCCTCTCTCTCTCTCTCTCTCTTTCTCTCTCTCTCTCTCTCTCTTTCTCTTTCTCTCTCTCTCTCTCCCTCTCACCTCCCCTCCCTCTCTCTCTCTTTCTCTTTCTCTTTCACCCCCCCCTCTCTTTCTTTCCCTCTCACCTCTCCTCCCTCCCTCTCCCTCTCGCCTCCCCTCCCTCTCTCTCTCTTTCTCTTTCACCCCCCCCCTCTCTTTCTTTCCTTCTCTCACCCTTCCCTCTCCCTTTCACCTCTCTCCCTCTCCCTCTCACCTCCCCCCCTCTTCCCCTCCTCTCCCTCTCTCTCTTTCTCTTTCACCCCCCCTCTCTTTCTTTCCTTCTCTCACCCTCCTCCCTCCCTCTCCCTTTCACCCCCCCCCTCTCTTTCTTTCCTTCTCTCACCCTCCCCCCCTCTTTCCCTCTCCCTCCCTCTCTCTCTCTCTCTCTTACCCCCCCCCCCTCTCGCTCACTCCCCTCATTCCAACACCGCCTCTCTTCCATATGTTTCCCCCCCCCCCCCTCGGCCCCCCCGAAACGCTTTCTCTTTCTCTCCTAGTTTAGGGCCTGTATATAGAGGTTTTTTTTATGGGTTTCAAACGCAGGTGTAGTGCTAGGTATGTTGTTTATTGCTGTTTACTGTAGGGTTTCAAAGGCGGTAGGTTGAGTTTGGGACTTATTATGCGTATGTTGTTGTTCCATATTCAGTTTTATTGTTGTTTTTAGGGAATTTCTAGTGCTGGCAGTGGTGTTGGCTGGCGTTGGCGCTACGCTTTGTTCGACAAGGCGCTCGTACTTCTTTCCTTACATTTGGACGGGGGCTCCGTGTCAGTTCATGTTGGTGGGCCGTAAGTCGGAGCATAATTACTCTACTCGGCTGCGCCTGCGATGGGGTTGTGGGTAGACAGTTCGTCGTGGCTCACTGTCTGCCTCCACGCTTTGTGCTATGTGTGCGACTCGTCGGTGCTCGCTGTCACACTGCGCACATTTTTCATTTTACCAGGGGTACGGGGACTGCTAAACGTCGTGGCGGGGGTGGGCTCGCTGTCTGCCACCGCGCATTAACGGGGGTGCGCTATGCGTGCACTCGTCAAAGGCTCGCTGCCACACTACGCGCGTCGGATTATATTGTGTGTGGGTATTTGGGTGACTGGTTACGGTGGTTGAGTGGTGTCAGAGGTGCTGTATGTGTGTGGCAGTGGTTGTGAGTGGAATGATCTTTGATTATCCTTGAGTAGGGGGCCCGTGGTTTCGCGTTCCAGGTTCGAAACTGGGGGTGATGCCGTGGGCCACAGGACGAGGTGGCCAGTGGAATGTCATTGGTCGGCAGGATTTTCAATGTGGGGATGGTGTCGCCGCCTGTGGTTATGAACGGGTTGTGTGACACTGTTCTAAATGCACGGGGACTTCAGTGACATAAGGCACTGAAAATTGATTTCTGTTCCCGTGAGAAGCGCGTTATTTTAACACCTAAGGGGTTAGGTGTTAGGGGGAAATATAGTAACTGTGTGAGAGGTTATGAATGGAAAATATGTGTGTTACTGATATGTATAATGTAATATGAGCGAAATACATACTAGGCTTTCACGGACAGAAATAAATATAGTTACACATACACATAGTCATTTGCAAATAACAATTAGAGTAAAAGTGAGATTATTCACCTAAATTACCATGTCCGATACAGATGTTTAGAAATGATAGGCTGTAAATAACAAATTTCTGATTGACCAACAGAAGGAAACAGCTGATGAAAAATAAGTTCCCCGGAGTGGTATTAAGGAGGATCTTGACAACAGGATTGAGAGTCTGGGTTTCCAATGGAGACAACTGGAAAAAGATTAAGGCTGTGTCATTGATAAATCAAAAACGAAAATTGCACAAATGCTCTCATGTGATCTTAGTATAGGAGATGCCCGACATTCCATGCTTAAAGACAAATGATGGATTGTGAATGGGAAATGTCACTGATAATTAAGTGTAATTTTTGCTTCTCTCTTCACAGCTGCTCCAGGACGGATGGCCAGCGCTGACAATTCCGAACCCCAACAGGGAAATCAAAGAGACTGTTGACAGTCAGGGGGTATAGTATCACAAGACCGAGATTATCAATTCCTGTTTACACCAATATAGAAGTGTGAGTGAAATTAACTCAAGTTTGGTAAAAATAGTTTGAATACAGAGAAACTTGCTTTCCAAACGGTGACGTTACGAGTGTTTGAAGAAAAGGTGAGAATGGAAAATACACAGATGGGAGCAACCGGAGGGTTAGATGCACTGACCATAGAAAGGGTAGACAATCTGTCTATTTCAACGACTGGAGATGTCACAATAAAAGTGACGAAAAGATGGCCAAAGATATTCAGGCCATTACAGAACCTTGTAGTTAAAGGAGGCCGGTATAGAATGCGTACCCAAATCAAGATAATGCCGATAACCTCTGCAGACATTACATTGACCGAATTGGACGTTAACTTGATTGACTGGAATTTGATCGACTCCCCTCTAGTGTCCAGTGTGACGGAGGGACTGGAAATAATGTCTTTTACTCCGCCACAGGGAGTCGTTGCAGCAAGCGACCCAGAGACAGCTGTATTACCCGAGTCAATCCACGCTGAAGTGTCCGTTGCAGATGACTGCCAGTTAAAGACGTGCCTCCCTCTCGAACAACAGCTAGCCGAGGCTAGACGGGTAGTGGACTATCTCCAAGGCCTAATCCAGTCCACACAGCCCGGAGGGGAGACAGGTTCCAATCGCCTCTCTCCCTCTCCCTCTGGAGAACCAGATGGCCAGAGACGGGCCCAGTTGGGGCCACAAGGGGGTCCCGTGCCGGAACAACAACAAACCCCAATAAGACCACCCACGAGGTGGCAACCACGAGGAAAAGGTGGAGGCAGAGGCAGGAATCCGAATGGCTACCGTGTGCGGCAGGTGCAGTGTTGGACGTGTGGGACCCTCGGACACATTTCTCGAGACTGTGCAGAGCGGGACCATCTATCCACAACAGGGCGTGTTTGTACAGGAACAGGTGGCGGGCCCCTCCCAACCACGGGCCCCTCTCAAGGAACTGTGACTGGACCAAATAGGTACGTGGCTTTCTCCTCCGAACAGGCTCCAGGGAACCATGGCGATGATGGCATACCACCAGGACATGTTCTGGGCCCGATGACCCCAGGGTCATCCGGTCACAGACAACTGACCCACCGGGTCCCACAACCCGGGGGAGACCGCCAGTGTTGTTGGTTCTGTGGAGTGAAAGGTCATTTTCAAAGGTCATGTCTGCAGAGGCCACCGGCAGAATAAAAATATATGCAACTGACTAGGGTAGAGGTGGGATATATTGAATGATAAAATATGCTCCTAATTAGATTAGAATAAAAAATAAGAATAGATAGAGGTGTTAGGTGATTAGATTATGAATGAAAGTTACTAAAAACGGATGTATGAGTGACTGACAAATGCATGAACTAATCAGACTAACGAGAGGATCAAATTATGTTAAACAGTTCATCAATATTAGACAGTGTGATGATGTGACACTGCGGCAGCTAGTGATCAGTAAATTATCCATGCTTGGTCAACATTCAGATTGATCAAAGGGTGGACTGCATGATTAAGAAATTAAAAAGACTCATAGTTGTTTCTAGTATTTTATAGTATTGATGGAAGCGTATTAACAGTTATGAGCAATAGGATAGGTGTTTATTTACTTTTATTTTTACTTCTCTTTTCTAGTGTGTTACGAGCAATTCCTGACTTAGGCCGGGAGCGTTCATTTTGTTTATTCATTTGATTTCCCTTTTTGTTTCTTAGTTAATACAGGGGTGCATAAGCCTCTAGATGATAGGTTAAAAATGAGCTCAGAAGAAAAAAGAAAAAGCTCACAAGTTTGGTTTATTTTTTCATTTATTGGTTTGGCAGCGTTTTCTTTGTGTTTTGTTTTCTGTTTTCTTTCTTTCTGTGTGTTTTTTCTTAGGGTACCTGGCAAGCTGGGAGTGATCTCGACACATCAGGACGGGGTAGTATATGTCTGTAAAATGGACTGGGAACAAAGTGAAGAAACATGAGCTAGTTGTGGATTTTTGTTCTCCGCCCATTGAATACCCAGTTTTAGGGGCTGGGGGTGTGTCGTGATTGGTGAAGGTGTTGGGAAGCATGATTCTCTGTACATTAATGAAGCTCAATAGGTTTGGTCGCTATTGGCCAAATTAGTCTTGTGTAGGGTGTGAACGTGTGCAATTGATAATTGGCTTGTGGTGTGGAAGATGTGTGTTTAAGGCGGACTGTGATTTGTTGCCATACACACAGGTTACTGGGAGAGTGGATGTGTCGGTGCTGACCGTCCGGTCCGGGTGCAGCTGTCCAAAGGACGACGGTAACGATGTTTCAATGTGTATTCCACATCGAGAGGTGGAGGAGTATACTGTTTTGACAGCATAATATAATGAGAGCCATGTGAATTTTTCAGAATTTTGAAATTTTATGATATAGAAGCCATGAAATATATAGATAAATGATTTGGAAAAGAAAGTTGTCAAAGCTCAGACCAGTAAAGAGAGTCTGAGGGAGGAAAATTATGGATTCTCAATCAATTGTTGTGGTAGAAGTGACCTGCACTGTCCCCCGAAGCGATATATATTCACTGCAGGATACGGATGGGAGATTGGGGAGACAACAGCCATCGGTACTGTTGATCCAGGACACTGGCTAGTGTCTACCCAGCGGTTCCATGGGGAACCACAACACTGCGGAGAACCAGGAGACGCCTACCTCTCGGGCCGGGAGAGTCTTGGCCAACGCAGTGACCGAGTCTTGAGGCTTCAGAGGGAAACGACAGACAACCAACGAGGAGACAGGCGGCTAGGCCTCAGCAACAACTCCGGCTGTCAACAGAAGCAAGGCCTCAACTATTGACCAGGGGGTCAACAAGCGAGGGGGGGGAGCTGCTATCGCCGACCAGGCGGAGGGGAGGAGAAACAAACCTCTTCCACTAATCCAAGGGTCAACGGGGGTTGGGCAGCCAGCGATGACCTCCTCACAGACGTGACAGCGACACCCGAGGAAAGAGCTCCGGGTTCAACTGAACCAGCAATACAGCAGGGGGTCCTACCCCCTAATAGAGGTCAACACGAGTCAAGATGTTCTTGACAGAAGATGGGGTGTAATAGAAAGGCAATTTGCTTTCTGAGTTGCACCCAGCAGTCGTGATACTGCATCAGCTCTGAGCAACAAAGAGGAGGCCGGGTCAAATCTAGAAAACATAGACCCCCCCTCCTCAATGCTCCAAGTCAGAATTTGACAACTCACAGTTGAGACCAATGGAAATTGATCTTGGTACGAGAACAAGTTGTTAAAGACTGTGCACACGATCACAAACTGAAATGGCTAATTTGAATTTTAGGATCTGAGTGTGGCAAATCAGATATATATTTTATCCTAATAAAATGTCTTAAGTGTTATCTAGATAGTAGTGTGTAGAGATTGATATCTATGTTTGACATATTAAGGATAGGTAAACTATCCAAGTGGGGAACTGTGGTAAATTCCCAAACCATAGATCTCATGATTAACTAATGTGTAGAAATACTTGGCCCTCAAAACAATAATTCATAGATTGTGTGTGTGTTTACATAGACTGATTGCCATTGTAGGCACACAGGTCGATTTACATATGGAGTGAGTGGTCAAATGACAGGAACCCAAGGGCCATCTGCCATGGCCTGGGAAGAGTTTAGGACAATGGGCTCTGTAAGATCGGGACAAAAGACCAAAAGGTCACGTAAACATGTTATCTCGCTGGAGTTTCCTGTGACACACACACATAGACTCACACACACACACACACACACACACATAGACTCACACACACACACATTCAGACACACACACACACACACACACACACACACACACACACACACACACATAGACACACACACACATAGTCACACACACACACACACATAGTCACACACACACACACACACATTCACAAACACACACACACACACACAGAGAAGATCTCCAAACAAGCTAACTATTTCCTGGTATATTGTTCTTGAATTCTGAAGTCATTGAAGTAAGTTAAAATCATACTTAAAGTAGGTAATTAGTTAATGTGCCTGTTCTGTTTTCATTTATGTTCAAATATAGATATTAGGAAATGAAAATAATGCAATGTTTAAGGTAGATTGTTAGTATTAAACAAAGGACAGTATATATTGTTGACTGTAAGGACAGCCTCCGTTTGCAGTTATGTGAAGGGGGTTGGGCTATTAAGCCAAACCCCTATTTTTCAAATGCCAGCTTAGCAGACCTGGGATTGGAGGAAAGAATTTGGTGATGTCATCCTGATGACATCACAAGATTATGCAGGTCTGGCTATAAGATCCCAGGTGTGATGGGGGAGAGGGACTCTGGAAACAACCCAACCCACAGGACAAGACCTCTCCACCAACCCATCCACAAGGCAAGGCAGCAGGCAACAAGGACAAAGGAACTTCTTGGAGGGAAAACCAAGTCTTTGTTATCAAACAGAGACTTTCAACAACTCAACAACTAGCATTCTCTTCTTTAGTCTGGTTGTATCACTCACGGCATAGTGTTTGTGATCACAACTATAGCATTTTCTTATTGTAATTTGTATACACTCTTAAACTTTGATTAAACAACTGTTATACTACCTTCCTCCTAATTCCTTCTGCCTGCACCGCTCAGTTTGAAGAGAAGTGATTCCCAGAGCTTTAAAGTATTGAATCACAACGCAGAGTACTAACGCAACCCGGTTCTGATCAGAGCAGAACCGAAATAGCTTGGGAAATCCACTTCAAATGTAACCGTGATTGTATGTCCGCAGTTGCACTGTTCGGCCACACACAACCGGGGATTTGCTACACTGCAACCGCGGTCTTTTGAAACCGGTGGCCAGGGTGGAGTTGTGCGGTTTTGCAGTTGCGTGTGGGCATAGCAACCGAGGTTATTCCCAGTGTTTACAGCAGAGCTGTCGCAATTATTCCCCATGTTCACGGCAGACCGCGGGGTAGAGAGATTAGAGCAGAGCCAACTACACCAGTGTTTACAGCAGAGCTGTCCCAAGTAGCGTTATATGAAAATGATTGTAACAAACTTTTGTTCAAAACGTATCGTCTGTGTTGAAGAGTGTTGTGATCGACTGATGTCTGTTGACGCTCAGAGTAAACATGTAGCTGCAGCTAAACTAAACTCATGTGTTGTCAAGTTATTGTTATAACTTATAAGGAACCCAGTCCAGACTGCATCCCCTTAACAATTGTTTGTATTGAGCCGTATTGTATTGTACCCATTCTGCAATCTGTTAAATAACGTTTACATCCATTTCATATCGGTAACGTTACTTCTTCTTCTTCAGTTAATTAATGGCAGATCGCGACCCAACAGGAAGTTTAGTGAGCGTTCAGTCTTTTCTGATTGGTTGAAATGGCCTTCATGTCTGAACAACATCGCCGCCTACTGCTTTGGCATTGTATTACATTGTACTAAATGTATCGGTTGCTGGGTTCCAGCTCTGCCCGTGAGTACGCAGTTATACACGGTTGTCCACCTGTGTTCACCGTGTGGACGGAGTTTTATTTTTTCAAACTTCGGTCATATTAAATCCAAACTCTCGTGTGGACAGGGCCTCAGGTCTATAGAGAACCACGTGGTATTAAGGGTTTAGATCTAACCAAAAATACACGGAAATAAAGTATTATATATTAAGATTAGCCTGGAAGGGATTGGTTTTTAGTATGATTCAGTTTAAAACTAAACAAGAAACATATTGATCGATTAAGAGTTAAATTAGGCTACAAATGATAGAATCACGTTAGAAAATTGGTTAGAATGCATGAGTAGTTGAAATAGTTATAAACAAAAGCTAAAGATACCACTTTAACTTACATAGGATAACTGAGTTTGAGCAGATCAACAAAACAAAGTTAAAGATTACTTTAGAATATAGAAATACAAACAGCTTGTCTAAAGATCATCAATAGGTTAAATGGGTATTTAGAAGGCCACAGAATTCGGGAAAAGACTTGAATTAACTGTCTGAACCAAGAAATAACTAATCTCTAATTCTTAGGATAGTAAAATCAGATACTGTAGACATATAAACGCTAAACTCCAGAACGGTAACTCGTCTCCAAAAATAGAAAGGACCTGCCCCTTTAAAGATCCAAAATGGCCGAAACAACTCACAGGTCACCTTGAAAGGTGATTTCTCAAGAATAGGATGGTGTATACCAAAATGGATACCATCTAAAGTAATTCAGCCAATCAGAGAAGCCATGTTCCTGGGCCGACGTCACATGACGAGGTAGAACCAGGGAGGTGGCTTCAGCTTCTTAATGCAGGGGCGCTGGCTGAAGGAGACACAGATGCTGGGAAGACGATCCTGAGAGAAGAAAAACGAGCGCTCCCAGCTCTAAGCCAGGGGATCGCTGAAGACCAGAGTTGCCAGGGCAACCAGCACAAACAAAGGATCAGCCTCGTGTTGCCAAGGCCAACCTGCAACAACAAAACTGGAGAAGACGTTCCGAGCTCGGCACCAGCCGATCAGAGACATGAACCAACAGCCAAACCGAAGACGATGATTTTAGATATAGAAAGTAAATTCAGTACTTGTTTGATTAATTTAGTTTGTGTTTATTGGAATGAATAAACACAGCTGTTTTATTCAAAACATCTCGTCCGTGCTTCCTTCCTGCAAACGAACCCAAATTGAAATGCAACAACACAGAGAGACAGGGAATTCGACTATACGATCAGAGATACGGTATACGTTTATGAATGATACTTCAATAGTCTATCAGTGAGCTGGATATAATCCTACCTGGAGGGGAGAGAACAGATGGTGGAGGTAAATGGTACCCTATCCCCCCCCATCCCAGTGAGCTGTGGTGTTCCACAAGGAAGCATGCTAGGACCGCTACTGTTCCTAATTTATACAAATGACATGTCGTCAGCTTGTGACTGAAACTTGTTTCTGTTTGCGGACGACTCAGCCCTGCTGGTCTCTGACAAGAACAAGTTACAGGTTGAAAAAACCCTCAGCTCGGAACTAGGCAAAATCTGTATATGGCTCACCGATAACAAACTATCATTACACATGGGCAAAACAGAGTCCATTCTCTTCGGTTCAAATAACAAACTCAGCAAGACCTACGGCTTCTCAGTTACAGTGGGTGACAATATTGTCACAAGGAAAGATGAAATTACCTACCTGGGTTCCATCCTAGAGGCTAATCTTTCCTGTGACAAAATGGCATCCAATGTAATAAAAAAAAGTCAACCAACGAACTCGATTCTTGTACCGGATCTCCTCTCTGGTAAACAAGAATACCCTGAAGACTCTGGCAGGAGCACTCATTCAAGGGTACTACGGCTATGCTTGCACCTCATGGTACCAAAGCACCTTAAAGGCACTAAAAACAAAATTACAAACATCTCAAAACAAACTGGTCAGACTACTGCTTGACCTGACTCCTAGAACCCACCTCACCCCTGCCCACTTTGACAACCTAGGATGGCTTAGAGTAGACGACAGAGTACAGCAACTTGCAATGGGCCTGGTCTACAAGATACACTACAAGACCAAGGTACCCATGTACCCTGATCTCACCTGGTCAGGGACTGACCTTTAGATTAATCTGTCTAGTTTAGTTAGGATGTCTATTTTCCCCCATGTCTGCTTTTTTGCAGTACCACAAACATGGGAACTCTCTAAATGTCCCGTGATTAAGACGGGGAGGACGCGACCCTCTTTGCCTCTTTGCCCCCTGTGCCTCAAATAGATTCGCTATCAGCTCTATCTTTAATCTTTCAAAATGTTCAGTTGCTATCAGCTCTATCTTTAATCTTTCAAAATGTTCAGTTGCTATTGCATGCACTCATCTGTGTTTCACTACACACTTGAGTGCATGCTTACCAACTGTTAGTCTGCAACACTACTAGATATCTAAGAAGGGAGATCCCCCCTTGAATGGCCCTTCTAAGGTTTCTCTCCTCCACACTGCCTGTGGAGCATTTTTTCCCTATTGTTAGGTTTTAGTGAGTTTTTCCTTACCTTCGCGTGGGGTATGTCTGGGAGTGCTTGCATTATTTCATTTATTTGCATTTATTTTAAATTAGTTGGAGCTTATGGTGTTCTTGTTGTTCTTGACTTATTGTTATGTTTCTTCTTGACTTGTTTAAAGAAGACTTGTACGGCTCATGGGGACATTAACGTGTGTTGTCGGGCCTTACAAATAAATTTGATTTGATTTGATTATGTACATGTCAAAATACTTCCCAAAGGTCAGTGAATACCACGATCACAACACCAGAGGGAGCTCCACAAATCATGTTAAACCCAGATTCGGCTCAAACAAGGGACTAAACACGTTTCGCAATTATGCCACATCAATGTGGAACGCCCTACCCAAAGCTGTAAAGGAATGTGAATCACTACCCACTTTCAAAAACACTTTCAAAGAACACCTACGGGAGACTGCAATTCAAAACTGGCCCCTGCAAATGTCCTAACCCAACCCCCTCAAATGTACAGTAAATGACCAAGTATGGCTTTGTCAATATTCCAATGTACAGTGTACAGTGTCCCTCACCCACCCCCTACCCAACCCCCCCCCCACCCCACCCACGCAACCTCCTCCAATGTACAGTTTCTACGTCAAATGTATATACTCTCTTTTCTGGACTCTTTTTGTATCACAAACAGTACTGTATTTGCAAATCTGGTATGTCATAAATGTATAGATGTAGCAGTACTGTCTATCTGTATGTCGTGTGTGTCATATATGTTATGATGAATTGAAAATGGGGGATCCTGATGTAAACTAGACAAAAGTCTTTCAGTGGTCTGCATCCCCTTAACAATTGTATGTATTGAGCTGTACTGTACTGTACCCATTCTGCAATCTGTTAATGAAGTTTTCAATCAATCAATCAATGTCATACACATGAATGTCAAACCTGGTACCATCTTGGTGTATTAAAGCGTCTTTCTCCTGCTGGAATATGACCTTTGCCCCACTGGTGGTCGCTGCCTTCACGGAGAATATGTCCTGTGGGTATGAAGGTACAAACGCCTTCCTCAGCGTGGCTCTCCACCGCCGTCCTTCACTATTGATCAGGCATACTTCTGCGTCTCCTCTGCGTTGAGCAACGCCGTTGCATAGGGTGCCGTCTGCCAACTCTACACAGTGGGTCTCTGGCTTGAACGTGTCGTCGAAGTTCTTGAACATGGCTATGTTCGTGATGATATGCGATGTAGCTCCTGTGTCTACCATCAGGCCCTTCCTCTGGAACTCTCGTGCTGGCTGCCGTTGGATCCCGGTCTCGCCGTCTCTGATCTTGAAGGCGCAGTCTGGGTCATCGTGGCCTTCTTTTTCAGAGATTTTTCTCGCGCCACCTTGTCCTTCTTTCCGCCTGCACGTGGCGTCTTTGTGCGTGTCACTTTTGCAATGGCCGCACCATGTCTTCCGCCAACATGCTCTAGCTCGGTGGCCTTTTGTGCCGCACTTAAAACATATCATTTCTGTATCTTCATATTTCTTTACATACGACATTGACCTGTCGGGACCCTGCCCGGGTCTGGTTAGTCTTCATCACGTTATCACTTGACTCCGTCGTATTTATTTTCTCTGTGTCTTCAAAACTTCTTAGTTTGGTTTTGAACTCTACAAAGGTTATATTTGCTTCTATGTGGGCCACGTGTATTGCGAATGGCCGAAACACATCTGGTAGTCCTTTTAATATCATCGATATCAACAGTCCGTCACTTAACATTTCACCTGTGTTACGTAGCGATGTGAAGGCGGTTTCCGCTCGTATGATATAGTCTGTAACACTTTCGCTATCCGTCTTCGGAGCGACGTTAGCATAGTGTACAAGTTAATTATCCGGGGTTTTCCCCTCCCGGCATAATACTGCCTTAATATTTTCAAGGCTTCTCTCGCGTCATCTGGCGCATCCCTCATAATTAATGAAAGGCTCTTGTCATCTAGCAGTTGGATTAACTCTGTGTAGGCATCCGCATTTTTCTTTGTGTCTGTCGCTACCTCTTCTTCACCATTCGGTTGACCCAGGATAGTTTTCTTCAACCCTAATAGGTGAAGGTGCCCCAACACTTTAGTCTCCCATAGTTCATACTTAGTCTCATCTCCGTCGAACATCAGTCGAGGCAACCGGCTTGTTCCTTAATGTTCCATGTTAGCTTGTCTTGCTATCCCGTTAGCATGCGGTCCGTTGAGACTTTCTAACGTTGGTTAAATATCATTAATTCTCTCCGAATGACTCCTGGGCCCATAACCTGTTAAGATAATGACTGCAGCTTATCTTTGCATTGCATTCGTAGGAAAGGAATCGATGAGAGACGATGAACTCTTTAGCCTTTTTGGCTTGGTTTATTTCACATTGGTCATAAACATTGTTGCAGCGTGCACCTGCTACTTCAAGGTGCAGCTGAGAGAGAGAGCTGAGCAGGTGGACACACCCCTTTTATAGGCTCAGCACAGTGAAACAGATGTGCGCCTCTACCTTTAGTTAGAGCGCCCCATAGTGTTACAACAACATTACTGCACTTATGATATATACAGAGAACACATTGATATATATATAGTACATAATAGCACAACTGAGGACATTTTACCTTTACTCTTATATTTCTTTATTATCATATATCATATACGAATTTCAAGTACCATATCGATCATTTCATAAAAACACTATATGTTGGCTTGTTCTTTAAGTTAAGACACTGTCTTCCACATTCAGCTCTTCTCACCTTATATAAATCTCTATTTGAACCTCACTTAAACCACTGCAACATAGGGTCCAACACTTTTCCCAGTTACATTAAAAAACTACAATCATTACAAAACAAAGTTATACACACCATATCATGGTCTGACTGGACCTTTATTTAGTAACCTTGGACTCTTAAATCTTAAGCTTGCAGAACTAAACATGTATGAAAATGCTGCTATCATGCCTGGGGAGGGTGTAGAACTACCACATGCCTCCTCCAATACATGTGGAGTCGCCAGCCGCTTCTTTTCACCTGACAGCGAGGAGATTCACTGGAGGAATGTTAGGTTCACGCTATTTCCCCCAGAGCCCCTCCCTGCTGAACAGGCGCCCCGATGAATCACAAAGAGGGCTTCTTGTCGGTGCAGTGGCTTTGTTCATTGACCGCTTCTCTCAACCGTCTCAATCATGTCATCACTTTACATATGTCGTTACAAGCCTAAAGCTTTGTAGTGCTAATTCTTATGCTGGTATAGTGGTCTTCTTCCTCTGCGTTATAACCCTTCTTTACTCACTCAAATAGTAGGTTGGATGAATCAAAGTCGGACGAGATGTTGACTTAAAAAACAGCTGTGTTTATTCATTCCTTTAAACACAACTCAATTATTACTGAGAATTACTTTTCTAGCTAATAGGTTTCGTCTTCTTTGTTGATCAGTGGTCGCCTTGGCAACCCTCTCGTCTCTATTCTCGTGCAGTCGTCTGGAAGGTGGAGTTCTGCTGTGTTCAGTTTTGTGGCTTCTCGAGTTTTCTCCTTGAAAAGCCTAAGTCCCGCCCCTGCGCGCATCGTCGAGTGACGATCGCTAGGGGGCGTTCACTTCTCTTCTAATTGGCTGTATTCTAGACGTCGGCCATCTTTGAGCCAAGCTGCCATTTTAGAAGTTACACAACGCCCTATATGGAATGATTTTGAATCTAGAGGTAGTCCTTTCTCTCTTTGAGATAGACTTACAGTGTTATTTTAGTTAGCGTCTAAACGTATATAGGATTTGATTTCATTAACTTAAAACCCAAGGATTATTTCTTAACTTTAATTAACTATTAGTTTAGTTCTTTTACCGAATTCCCTAGTGCTTTAAATACCTAAGTTAACCTATTTTTGATTATAGGATCTTCAAATGATTATCTATTTTAGTCTATTTGGTTTCTTAAACTATTTATTATCTTCTAGGTATTTTTAAACCTAATTAGAAAGTTCTATCTTTAATCTATACCATATTTTACTGTCTAACTCAACTTTCAAATGGTCCACCGCGTCCTACATAGTCTTAAAACTACGGGGTAAAAATGGGCTCTATTTTGTTATTTATTGTCCTAAATGATCATTATTGTTTGGTTGTATTTTACACAACTTTTAAGCCAAATTCCGTTTTCCCTTCTGTCCCTGCAAACAGATGCTCCAGAAGCCGGCATCCTGTTCTCCACATGACACCTTTCTACTGCAGATTTTTAACTTTACTCTATATGGGATTTAATCACTTAGCCATGGTTTTTAATTACCTTATTTAGTCTTAAACGGATCAATACAACAATTTAACCAAATCTAGTCAATATTTCATATTAATTTATGCATTATTTTCTAGTTACCTGTTCTCTAAATTTAGACAATTAATTTCTCCTTTGTTTGAGTAAACAAAGGGGTTTCCTGTGAAGTTGGACCCTCCAGAGTGGCTGTGAGCTAATCTCCAAATATATTGTTGGGGTCTGGCTATAGTAAACAACACTATCTTTTCAGATGCTATTTTTAGCCTTTAGTAGAAGCCTGGGAGAACAGATGAACTATTCAAATGCTAAATAACTTTGTCACAAGGCCTAAAATATGATCCAGGGTATTTACAGTTGCAGGGAGCAAGGGAAGTGGGAGTAATTAAATCACCCTTTTCAGAACTATGTGCAAATTAAGGGTGGTTTCATTTTGTGATTCCTCACCTCTCCCCCTCCGGGGGGAGGTGAGACACTGCTTGAACCCAGAGCCTCTGATCTTAACCACCAAAGTGATTTCTAGAAGAAATGTATTAAACAGTATAGATGGTTTTCTTATTTAACCTCTATGTTACCCAGATTACAATATAAGTTTTCTTCCTATACCTTTTCCTTACCAACCAAGTTTTCAAGACCAGTAGCTGAAGATTTCTTAGGAGAAGACATGTTTTTCAATGCAGAATATACCACACATACCCTAGTCGTACCTGTTCCCGGTCATGTGACCACAACACAACACCCAATAGACCTGTTCGCTGTTTACAAACATACCGTGTTGGAGCCAATCAGCAATACCAACTGAGTCACATGACTAAGTTACCCCGGACCTGCGCGAGCTAAAAGAATACAACAGGGCTCTCTGGAGAAACCATGACATTCCCCTGACTAAAAGTAGTTTCAAATTAAAACTGCTGGATGTCATTTAGCCAAATCAGCATGGCTGTGAGTGTGAGTCTTTCACCTTTTACATATCTAGCTTTGGCATGGATTGATTGTTTAGATTGCTAGCATGGCTAACAAATCCAAATATATTGTAGTCTGCCCCGTTGTTCTGACCAGGATTACATTCCTTTCTGCCCCGGTGATGCGCGTGCACACTGAGTCTGACGTATACGGCGAACAGGTAGTATATTGTACCATATCTGTACTGTGTTATGTTCTATATAACATATCTTGTTTTGTTGTGGGTTTTTTCCTTTTTGTACAACCACATCTTATAACAACATGACCTGTATGGTGCTTGTCTTTTGTATGAATAAAAATATATCATATCATATCTTATATATTTTTATAGTAATTTATAATATAATAATAATTTATATTACCCTCCGGATTCCGATGAAAGCAACAGTTGTGATTGCAAGATCAAGAAAGCAGAGCGGGTTTGACAGGTTCTACTGAAGTGAAATATCTATTGTGAGGGAAATGTTATCTATTTCCATTGTGCATCTGTGTTAAATATCTGTACAGCTTGACTAGTTGCTGTGATCAACTAGCTACAGCCCAGACACTAGGCTACAGTCTGACAGTGTCTCTTTAACAACGACCAAGGTTGAACATCGACCACTTTCTGGTCAGAAGCTCGTGTGTATGTCTGATTATAAACTGATCTCTGTGGAAACAGATTAATAAACTATGATCTATATTTTTATACAAACTGACTCGATCTGAAATTCCTACAGCTTACTGTCATGGCTCATTTGAATATTCCAAAGTTGAATATTTGAAGGTTCTAAGGCTAGACAGCTTTTATGCATCTCAGATTTGCATATTACCAAAACTAAGTACCAAGCCTCCTACCCGATTGGCTAAAAGGTGTGGTAACATTGACTGAGGGAAACTGTGCATTTCATAACCAATGTATCTATGTTAAACTGTGACCATATGTAAAAAACCTTGTGTGCCTTTTGGAGCAAAGTGGGTTTCAGTTTCAGTGGCTAAATAAGGAACCATACTAGAGACAGTTGGTGATACAGCGAACAGGTCACCAACCCCCATTATGCTAAACCAGTGGTTCTCAACTGGTCTAGCCTCGGGACCCAACATTTTCCTTAGTCATTAAGTCGCGACCCACATTTTTTAACCACTATGATTTATTTCAATTAAAAAAAAAATTGCAGTAATACACAATCTTTCATGCACTGTTAAAAACATGAAATAAACACACAAAAAAAAGTGGAACTAGGGCTAAAAACCCAATGAAATAAAATAATAATAAATAATAATATGCTTCTTAGCAGATTTCATAGCTTAACATAACAGACCTAAGTTTGGGGGAACTAGTGGGATAACTGGGGTTGCAACAAAAGTGCAACTAGGGCTAAAAACCCAATGAAATAAAATAATAATAAATAATATGCTTTTTAGCATACTTCTTAGCTTAACATAACAGACCAACGTTTGGGGGAACTAATGGGATAACTGGGGTTGCAACAAAAGTGCAACTAGGGCTAAAAACCCAATGAAATAAAATAATAATAATAATAATAAATAATTATGCTTCTTAGCATACTTCTTAGCTTAACATACTGTAACAGACCTACAGTAAGTTTGGGGGAACTAATGGGATAACTGGGGTTGCAACAAAAGTGCAACTATAGGGCTAAAAACACAATGAAATAAAATAATAATAATAAATAATATATCCTTCTTAGCAGACTTCTTAGCTTAACATCCCAGGGAACTAATGGGATAACTGGGGATGTTGTTTGCTCCTGACAAGAGTCTCAAAGTCTGGGGTGATGGTAGACAAAGCAACTCTGAGGTCATGCTTAATGTCCAATCTGTTCTTCTGCGTTGTATTCAGCTGGACCAGAGCTGAGAAGCCACTTTCACAAAGATAGGTAGGCCTAGTGCAAAAAAAAATGTAAATAAAAAATTATGATTTTTTTTTACACACATCCGCAACCCACTCAAAATGGCCCCGCGACCCACTTTTGGGTCGCGACCCACCAGTTGAGAAACACTGTGCTAAACTGTTTGTGTCAACATTCTGTGAGAGCCTCTAGGCAACCCCCCGCTATGTTAAACTGTATTGAGAAAACAGGAGACAACCCCCCACTCTGGTTAACTGTGTGACTCAGGACTGTGTGACTCATCCTTAACACTTTGGTTGCCTAAGGTTAAATTAATGATATACCATAGATTGCCAGCGCTATTTGTCTATGGAGAAAGTCCCCTTCTTTGCAGGGCTATAACTTTTTAAATTCTATTGCTACATTGCCATTATTAGGGCCCATTCAAAGTCCTATATGTATTGTTCATTGTGTAGCAACGTTAAACTTTTTCATTCACATATTCATAGTAAAGTATGGTCTAATGTATAAGTATGTTTTCATCTCTTTCTGCAGCTTTCTCCAGAACGTGATATATAGCCCCAAATGCATTATATTGATGATGAAATACAGTTTGATGGCAATCAGCGCGATATAAAAAATTCCAACTAGACGTACTTCTAGAAGTTACTACACGTCATCTGATGTTGACCGGATGGGCGAGGGGGCGTTTATAATTCCGTGGGCAGCGTTATACCAATCATCTAATGTGGGTCAAATGTTGATAATATCAGTTATTATCGAAGACGGTAACGTTACACGCTGAAACTCACCCCAGTCTCCGCGCGCCGTTGGGCGATCATCGTCGAGTAGAAATGTTATCATTATGGGATATATTATTACCCGGTCCATCTCCAGCTTGTATAATGGTATATACGTCCAAATCATGTTGTTTATCGAGTTATTGGCAATCGATCGCTATGTAGAGTGACGAGCTAGAGTCACGGGACATGTACCGAGTGGCCGGAAGCAATACGGACGTCTAGCAAAACCTCTAGTGCGCTTCCTGTTAAGCGCTTGCGCCGATCGGCCACCAGATGGCGCTCCTGAACCGCCAGAGAGCTCAGTGGGTCCTGCTGGTGAATCTCAGGCCAGCGGAGGGACATTATGAATCCGATCGCAGATTTTTGAAATATTGATATAAAGACGACGTACAGCGTCCCCCGGCAACTTTAGCATGGCCAGCAAAGACGTCTAAAGACGCCCCCTGGCAGTCAAAGTGTTAAGTAGAACTGTGTAACATTCACATTTATACATATATTAGATTAAGATAAAAGGTATCTGACTTATTAGATTAAAGGATATTTGAATGTCATTAGAATGTCAACTGTTTAAGAAGATAATAGAAAATGTCATTTCACTCTTTTGTAAATCTTTATAGAATGTAAATCTCAGAACCATTCATTCAGGCTGGCAAATGCAGGGTTGGTGCTAACTCCTATGGATTATTTGGTATTAACCTAGAAGCAACAACTGTACTGGGTTGATACTAGATATCTATAGTTCATTACACGAACCATGTATATGGGAAGATCAAATAGTAAAAAAGGAATGTTAAAATGTCTGATTCATCCAAATGGGAGAAAATGAGCCTCTCCCTCATAGCACAGAGGGGGCCACAGGCCACAGACCCCCCCTGGGCTGCAGGAACCAGCCCACATAAGGACATGGGAGATCTTTGGGGCAGACAGACCCAAGAGAAAAACTCCTGTTTTTAGAATCAAGACACCTGATTGGAACAAACTCCATATATAGAAGAAACTGATTGATTGAAACCCAGTCTAAAAATGACATCATAATGAGTATAAAGACCAGAACACATTGTTAGTTTGATAGGCCAGATACACCCAACCCCAGGTCTGGTCTCCCACTGCTGATCCACCCAGAGAATATGCTGTTGCCATTACGTGAGTAAGACCATGGAATCACTGTTTGTTGTGGTATAGTGTAAATGTAAAGCTTAGACCAGGTTTGACCATGTGATGGCAAGGTATATTCTAGTTCATTCACAAACATGACTACTATTTTGTGTACAGACTTGATGTATAAACATCAACTTGATGTGTAAACATCAATAACCAATTGTACATTATGTTTGATGAAATATGAAATAATCCCTGTATGTAAATAACCTGCTTTATCCACCTTTGGGCCCCGCGGCAATACATCATCTGAGTTGAACTATAGTTCTGTTTGTCCTGACCAGGGGTGTAGCTCCAGATTCTGGGCCCCATGAAAGAATGTATTTGTAGGCCCCCAGTGAATGCGAGCGCGCGTAAGCGCGCAAGCAGACATTTTTTGGCCATTTTTTTATTGATGAAAACGCATAATATGGTTTTTACCTATACATTCGGATCAGCAGTTCAGCACCTGCACTGTTGGTGGGTGAGCCTAGTAAAGGATGTCGCATTGCGTTCATCTTCAATGAATGGACCAATGCAATAGTCTACCAAAGCCCCCCCTCTCTCTCTATATATCTCACACACACACACACACACACACACACACACACACACACACACACACACACACACACACACACACACACACACACACACACACACACACACACACACGCACACACACACACACACACACACACACACACACACACACACACACACTTCAGAAACAAACATAGTATCAATGAGAGCATCAATAATACACCTGAGTGATTTTTTTTGGGGGCCCCCTCTCAGTGCTGGGCCCTTGGAATCATCCTAAGCTACCCCCCCCCCAGCTACGCCCCTGGTCCTGACTACACGTTTATTCTCTTGCTGGCTATTGGAGTCAGAGATGAGGACCATTCTATCATTATATCTTTCTTCCCTCCATTTAACAAGCCTGTATGCACTGTAATTAACCTTAGAAATGTACATAGAATATACGCCAAAGGTATATGGAATTGTCTTTCAGTCAACCGTGCACATGACTGGGTTGACCTGTGTCAAAGTACTGGTAGCTATGAACAGGGCTTATTGCCTATATTATATTAGAGATATATGGTATATTATATTGAGATGACATACTTATATGTTAATATTTAATATTTTAATTTAATTTAAGATATTTAACCTTTATGCCTCCTCAGCAAGGATTTCATGTATTTAGCCTTTTGTGTGTGTGTGTGTGTGTGTGTGTGTGTGTGTGTGTGTGTGTGTGTGTGTGTGTGTGTGTGTGTGTGTGTGTACAACGGTGGCTGTGTTGATGATTATGTCATGAAATTGGGTCCGTTTGCTTAATTTCCATAATTTGAGAAGATTACATTTTGAAGACCTCTAAAAGAAAAGTTACCCATTTGACAGGAAAAAACGTCCCTAGTGTACTAGCTTTCAAACCGTCCATAGTGGTTTATTTCTTGCCATTAGGGGGTTAGGGTTAGGGTTAGGGTTACCCAGACAGAAAGATTAGGAGAAGGTAAAATCGTATCCGTGTGCCCGTGCCCACCCCAACAGTCCCCTAACCCTAACCCCAACCCTATCCCTAACCCCAACCCTATCCCTAACCCCAACCCTATCCCTAACCCTAACCCTAACCCTAACCCTAACCCCAACCCTATCCCTAACCCTAACCCTAACCCTAACCCCAACCCTAACCCTAACACAAACGGAAATCTTTGATAGATATGTTGAGTTAGGTTCATAGTGGTATTCATAAAAAAAAGAATTGGAACGAAATATTACAAATTAAGTTTTTTATGACCTTGAACGTGATGCAATCTTTTCATGCACTAACGTGACAACTCTGTCAGTTACCTAACAAGGCACAAGGGTTCTCGTCTTGCTCGTGTTGCAGGACCGCACACGTGTGCTTCTGTCTTTGTAGTTCCTGAAACCGACGAGAGATTAGATTAGATTAGATTCAAATGCATTGTCATAATAAAGCACAAGTACAGTAAAAAAAAACAAAAAAGTTTGTCATCCAACCAGAGTGCAAATGTAACTAACTAACGTTCAATAGTAATACAGTATACAATGTACAGGTGATTAAACTGGGTATAAATTATATAAATGAGTACTACTGTGTGTAGTGCTAATCAGATGTATGTACAGAGTTGAAATATTAATAGGACAGAGTTGTAGAGACCCAGAGTGGGGTGAAAAACAAAAGTTAATCATTCTGTGAGTTTACAATCTTGTCCAATCGATCATAGGTATAGTTGATTAAAGGCTTGTGGGAAACATTACACATTAAAATCCCATCCCACCTCGTAAGACAAAGATTTTTGACATTAAAATAACCTTGGTTTTAGCTGGTAAATCGCCTGTATTTATATAGCTCTTTTATACAAAGCGCCTTAGAACTTGCACAACCCGTTCACTCACACATTCACACACAGACGGCGGAGGCAACCATGTAAGCTGCTCATCGGGAGCAGTTAGGGGTTAAGTGTCTTGCTCAAGGACACGCTGCCAGGACGAGCCGGAATCGAAACGGGAACCTTCTGATTACCAGACGACCGCTCAACCTTCTGAGCCACTGTGGCCCCCCGTCATAATAATTATATATATATAAAAAAATATATATATGTAAACGATTACCTTCGACTTGTCTTCCACCTCCCTCTTCATCTCAGACAGATTTTGTATCAAAATATAATTGGGAGCATTCGTGTGAGTGCACGTCTTCTTGTACTCCTTCTTCTTCTTCTTCTCCTTCTTCTTCTGCCACTTCTCGTACTCCTGCTTCCTCTTCTCCTCGTACTCCTTCTTCTTCTTCTCCTCCTTCTTCCTCTTCTTCTCGTACTGCTTCTTATTCTTCTCGTACACCTTCTTCTTCTTCTCGTACTCCTTCTTCTTCTTCTCGAACTCCTTCTTCTGCTTCTCGTACGCCTCCTTCTTCCTCTCGTACAGCTTCTGCTTCTTCTCCTCCTCCTCCTTCTTCTCGTACTCCTTCTTCTGCTTCTCCTCCTCCTCCTTCTTTTTCTCCTCCTCCAGCTCCTCCTCCTCCTTCTTCTTGTACTCCTTCTTCTTCTTCTCCTCCTCCTCCTTCTTCTTCTTCTTGTCCTCCTTCTTCTTCGCCTTCTCCTCCTTCTTCTTCTTGTACTCCTCCTTCTTCTTCTCCTTCATCTTCTTCTGGTACTCTTTCTTCTTCTCCTCCTCCTCCTTCTTCTCCTCCTCGTCCTTCTTCTTCCTCTCGTACTCCTTCTCGTAGTTCTTTTTCTTCTTCTTCTTCTTCTTCTTCTTCCTCTCGTACTCCTTTTTCTTCTCCTCCTCGTCCTTCTTCTCCTCCTCCTTCTTCTTCTTCTCCTCCTCCTTCTTCTTCTTCTCCTCCATCTTCTTCTCCTCCTCCTTCTTCTCCTCCTCCTTCTTCTCCTCCTCCTCTTTCTTCTTCTCGTACTCCTTCTTCTTCTCCTCCTCCTCCTTCTTCTTCTCCTCCAGCTCCTCCTTCTTCTCCTTCTCCTCCTCCTCCTTCTTCTCATCCTCCTTCTTCTCCTCCTCCTTCTCCTTCTCGTACTCCTCCTTCTCCTGCTCGTACTCCTCCTTCTTCTTCTCGTACTCCTCCTTCTTCTTCTCGAACTCCTCCAGATCCTTCTCGTACTCCTCCTTCTCCTTCTCGTACTTGTTCTTCTCGTGCTCCTTCTCCTCCTCCTCCTTCTTCCTCTTCTCATACTCCTTCTGCTCCTCCTCCTTCTTCTTCTCCTCCTTCTTCTTCTCCTCCTCCTCCTTCTCCTCCTCCTCCTTCTTCTTCTTGTACTCCTTCTCATTCTCCTCCTCCTCCTCCTTTGTCTTCTTGTACTCCTCCTCTTTCTCATCCTCCTCCTTCTTCTTCTTCTCGTACTCCTTCTTCTCCTCCGCCTTCTTCTTCTCCTCCTTCTTCTTCTCCTCCTCCTCCTTCTTCTCCTCCTCCTCCTTCTTCTTCTTGTACTCCTTCTCCTTCTTCTCCTCCTCCTTCTTCTTCTTGTACTCCTTCTTCTTATCATACTCCTTCTTCTTGTTCTCGAAATCATCCATCGTCTTCTTGTACTCCTTCTTCTTCTCGTACTCCTTCTTCTTCTTCTCCTCCTCCTTCTTCTCCTCCTCCTCCTTCTTCTCCTCCTCCTTCTTCTTCTTGTACTCCTTATTCTTCTTCTCGTACTCCTTCTTCTTCTTCTTGTAGAACTTCTTCTTCTCCTCCTCCTCCTCCTTCTTCTTTTTCTCCTCCTCCTCCTCCTCCTTCTTCTTCTCCTCCTCCTTCTTCTCCTCCTCCTCCTCCTCCTCCTCCTCCTCCTCCTCCTCCTCCTCCTCCTCCTCCTCCTCCTTCTCCTCCTCCTCCTCCTCCTCCTTCGTCTTCTCCTCCTCCTCCTTCTCTTCCTCCTCCTCTTCCACCTCCTCCTCCTCTTCCTCCTCCTCCTCCTCCTCCTCCTCCTCCAGGAACCACAGCAGGTCCTCCTTCTTCTCCTTCTCCTCCTCCTCCACATTCTCCTCCTTCGTCTTCTCCTCCTCCTCCTCCTTCGTCTTCTCCTCCTCCTCCTCATACTCCTGAAGGATCCACGGCAGGTCCTTCTTCGTCTCCTCCTCCTCCTCCTCCTCCTCCTCCTCCTCCTCCTCCTCCTCCTCCTCCTCCTCCTCTTCTCCTCTGACGGTCGTTGCACCTGGGCTTTGGACATCAAGGATCCTTTCCCTCCGGAAGCATCTCTTCACCTGTCAAATTAATCCCAATCAGATTTTTTTATTGGTTGCTTTAGTTGAATTGTGTTCATTGGTTCATGAGTCGAATAGTCGACTAATCGATCAAAAGGAGCCATAGTCGACTGTCAACCACTTAGTCTAATGCAAAAAAACAATATATATTCTCTTAACTGGCCCACCCCGGGTTTACTTAAAAATAATAATAATAATACTAATTTGTATCATTCTTTCCAAAAGCAAAGAGGCCTAGAAGCGTGGCTAACACTAATCTTGTGCATACCAGAGACTCACTGCCTAAGAAAACAGGCACAGAGGCACTGAAAGAGGATTTCCCCATCTAATGAACACACTACACACAAATATCAAGATGTATCCATCAGTGGACCAATTGCATGCTTTTCGCAGAGGACAAGAAGCCTTCAGTCGACTCCTTCAGACATTAAGCACCCCCCCACTGTAACACTCCCCAGGTTGCTGCGCCATCCTGTGGACTATTTCAGGTGGTGCAGCTTTGTTCCCTGATCACCATGTTATGTCATGTTATTATTATCATAGTGTGTTCTGTTCATTTGATGTCTGTCTTGTCTGTGTTACACTCCCTGGTCTAATGTCTCTTCTATCTGTGTTGGCTTTGTGTTCTGGTTAGTGTTGTTATTTTGTGTGTATATATATTTCAACCTTGTAATGTTCTGTGTCACTCTGTCTCCCCAGCTGAGTCCAATCACCCAATTACCCTCCTGTGTCAATCAGTGTCTGTATATATGCCTGTGAGTTCCTGTCTTCCCTGTCGCGTCATTACACGTTGTTACCCGGTTCCTGTCTTTGTGCTCATTGTTGTTAGCCGTTCACTGAACACTGTTGTAAGTAGCACACTGTCTTGTCGGAGTTTCTATTGCTCATGTTGTTGGAGGATAGTTGACTTTTATAGTGTTTTTGTTTTGCAGGGCAATTAGTTTGTTTTTAGTCTTGCCCCTTCTCTTTGTTTGTTGAGCCACACTGAACAACAAGGAGCCGTTCTCACTTTTTCAAGATTCAACTGTTGTCTTCGTCTCTCCTCTGCTGGTCTGCGCCTGGGTTCCTCTCTGTCCACATTTAAGTATGCCTAATCGTAACACCCCACAGCCCAAATGGAATGATAAAAAAAATATATATATTTGCATTCGGGTGGGGTAGTCGAATACCAGTAAAAATAAATTAAAAAAAGTTAATTTAATAAAAACGTTTTAGAGACATTCTGTTATGACATCATGCCATTCCGTTATAACATTCTGTTATGACATCATGACATTCTGAATTAGTCGCATATGCGACCGAAATTGTATCTGTGCGACCTCAAAATATAATTGGGAGCATTCGTGCGAGTTTCTTCGTCAAATGTATATACTGTCTTTTTTAGACTCTCGTTTGTATCACAAACAGTACTGTATTTGTAAATCTGGTGTAGACACCTGAATATGTCTGACAATAATTCAATGTGTCTAACGCTAATTCCTTGCATTCCCTGTGTTCGCGAGGACGTTGTGTAACCGGCTGACCGCTCTTGATCCTCCCTATCCTAACATTGACACTTAACTTGCTGACCTCTCTTGATCCTCCCTATCCTAACATTGACACTTCATAGTGGGACAGGATACAGGTGCCGCCAGAGGGAGCTGGTGGCGACGTTGGGCAGGGAGATACAGGTGAAGAAGGATGGGCTGCGGCGCCGACGGAGGCACTTCCTCTTCATCGTTTTCCACAGAGGGAAGAGGACGCACGGAGCTCTCCGGACATCAAGCACGCGAGATATAAACCCAGTTACGAAGCGGGTTAGTAATGAGTATGCGATAGCTTAGCTTTTAGTTAATGCGGAAGAGACATTGTGAATGAAGAAGCAGACGAGCTACTGCCGAAGAGTGTGGTAGATATTGCCCACATTGCGTTTTAGCCGGCTATAGATAGGACTTTTATTTTATTTGCGTTCTCACTACCAGGTGGCCGTGTACATCCACTCCCATAAAGCAGGGATAATCCACCCTGCTACATTTGGCGTCACGAACAGGATCAACATCCTAACTCACTTCCTTGATTGACCGAGAGAGAGACCAACGATGTCCGAAGAACGGACCCGCGCCGCGCCGAAAACGGCGGCGAAAGAAGAGGCGCTCCAGGAGGAGCAACAAAGCGCCCAGCACGCCTCCCCCGAGGTAAAAGAAGAAGAAACGGAGACAATGCGAGACTTGGCCGCACAAGTGGAGGCCCTGAGGGGTCGGTTCCACGACCAGGCAGGCCTCCTGGACCAACAGGCGATGTACCTGGAGCAGGCCCGGATCGACCAGCGAGAAACCCTCGCCTTAGCCAAGGCCATCCTCGAAGACACGCTCGTGAACCCCAAGCGACCCCCCCGACGGTATACGTCCAACGGGAGCGAAAATGCAGCGAGTTCGGGTGGGGAAAAGAGAGGGGAGAGCTGTCAATAGAGGACTGGATCCGGGCAATGAAGTCGCACTTCCGAGCGAGCAAGGTGCCGGCCGAAGACCAGGTGGAGGTATTACAACTCCACCTGAAAGGCGAGGCTGGGGGAGTTCTACGATCGCAAGCAGACAGCCGGCGAGACCGTAAGACAATTTGCGTACGACTTGCAAGAAATGCTTCGGCGTCTACAGCGGCGGGCACCCACGTGGGTCTCAGACACCGCCACCCTGCTCCAGGAACAATTCGTTCTAGGCCTAAGAGACGACGCACTGCGACGGGAGATGAGACGATATCAAAGAGAGAAAGAGACGCTGATGTTCCTCGAATTAATGCTGGCCGCGATCGACTGGTCCGAAGAGGAGGAGGCACTGTCCACCGTTAAGAGCCCCGCACGATACACGCCGCCGCCGTGGAGGGACGCGAAACCCCTGTCGACGTGTTTGCACTACAGGACTCCATCCGCCAGCTGGTCGCGGGCCAAGAGCTGCTCCTCCGGGCCCTGCAGTCCGAGCGAGACGGGCCCCAAAGAGGCTTCCCTGGATGCCGTCCCCGGGGAGACGTGCCCGCTACCCCGCGTAGACTACCCTGCCGGAGCAAGGATGGAAGACTGATCTGTTACGCCTGTCAGCAGCCGGGACATATCAGTAGAGAATGTCCACTCCAGGCCGCGTGAATACTTTACCCAAGGCAGGTGTCCTTCCGCGTTCGGTTTGCGGGCCCTGATTGGCCTCTCAGCGCCCAATCGCCTATCGCCTAACTACTCGCTCAAAATACTACTATCACTCAACTCGCTACCGCCGTGCATCAGCTTTCAGTTCCACAGCCCAAGTCCTCGCCCATTTCCTCGTATTGTTTTCATCTCTCTATATTAGCGTAACGCGCTATTGATATCAATCGACATCACATCAATATAAATAACATATTGTTTTCATCTCTATATTAACGTAACGCGATATTCATATCAATCGACATCACATCAATATAAATAACGTATTGTTTTCATCTCTCTATATTAACGTAACGCGCTATTCATATCAATCGGCATCACATCAATATAAATAACGTATTGTTTTCATCTCTCTATATTAACGTTAGGCTGTAAAAATCTGTTCTATAGGCTATATTTAGTCTAGTTTATTAGCCATAAAGCATTTACAAATACTTTGATTAGTCTACATCAATAGCACATTGTCAAGGTTGACAGAATAAAGTATATATCAAGGAATAACAGAACAGATTGACATAAAGCATTTCGGCGGTAGCGAGTTAGGCGATAGTTAGTTTTAGTTTTAGTATATGATGCACGGCGGTAGCGAGTTGAGTGATAGTGAGTTGAGTGATAGTTAGTTTTAGTATATGATGCACGCAGTGGAGGCTGCTGACCAAATTTTTAGGTGAAGCACAAATTATTATATTATATTATAAATTAAATTATATTTTTTAAACATCCCCAACGCTGCAACACCCCCATTCCTCCCAGGTGTCAGGCTCGTCATTTGCTTCCATTCATTTTGGGGACCATGTTTAAATATCATACTTCTGAAGTATAAACAAACTATACTGCTGTGACGATTTCAATAAAACAGACCATTCTGAGTCAATGGTATGCAAAACTGTACATTGGAATATCTAACATGTATGTACCACCTTCCTCTGCATGAGGCCACAGATGGGTTTTATGTAACACAAGGACAATGAATGAATGAATAAATGAATGAATGAATGAATGAATGAATGAATGAATGAATGAATGAATGAATGAATGAATGAATGAATGAATGAATGAATGAATGAATGAATGAATGAATAAATGAATGTAAACTTTATTTAACAGATTGCAGAATGGGTACAATACAGTACGGCTCAATACACACAATTGTTAAGGGAATGCAGACCAGAGAAAGACTTACGTCTTGTTTACATCAGGGTCCCCCATTTTCAATTCATCATAACATGACATACAGATAGACAGTACTGCTACATCTATATATGACATACAGAGATATAGACAGTACTGCTACATCCAGACATTTATGACATACCAGATCTACAAATATACATTACTGTTTAAGAGTACAACGCCTGTCATATAGACCTACTGTATAGCGTTGGAAACTCTGATTAAGGAGAGAGGAGAGGGAGAGGAGGAGGAGGAGGGGAGAGGAGAGAGGAGAGGGAGAGGAGAGGAGGAGAGGAGGAGAGGAGGAGAGGAGGAGAAGAGGGGGAGAGGAGTAGGAGGAGAGGAGGGGAGAGGAGGAGGAGGAGGGGAGGAGAGAGAGGGGAAAAAAATCAACAAGACGCCATCTTTAAATGCCTCCGTGTGCTATTTAGCCTATGTAGCACTTATTTTTCAGCAAAGTGCAATAAAAGTGCAATAAACAAAACGGATACATTCACTGTGTGTTCTGCCTCTCATTTGTTGATGAAACAACACAATTAACCACCAAGAGCGGATAGTTTATTCTCACAAAGATTGCCGATGTTGTTAGCTACATGCTAACATGAATGGAATATGCCAGTATAACAGTATAGCATTGTGGCTAGCAGCTAACGTTAGCTCACATTAGTTAGCCAGCCAGCAAAACTGATGATATCAGGAGCTATCAGACAGTCACCCAAGCGATTGCCAAAGCAGTGCACTCACCAAAGCTGTGGGCTCACCTATCCCATCTTCCTCTTCTTCTTCTTCCTCTGGGTGAACGTTTCGATGACTTAGCTATTAGCTCACGTTAGCTACAACAAGTTAGCTTACACAGTCCAAGCCGGCAATCACGTCAATTACACTACTTCAACTGAGATAAAAAAAAATATATATATCATCAAACGATGCACAATAAGTTCATGAACAATAACAAAACACTCCACCCTGGGCCTGGTAGCTGCGGTGGTAGCCCTTTAGCTACGTTAGCTCCAACAAGTTAGCTTCTTAAACTGAGATAAAAATTATTTTGTAAACAAGCTGCAGAGCCGCAGAGCCGCAGAAGAGAAACCATTCTCTGATTGGATCACAAGGCTGTCAATCATTCAACCTCCGTCTAGCTGCAGAGCCGCAGAAGAGAAACCATTCTCTGATTGGATCACAAGGCTGTCAATCATTCAATCCCCCATTCAATGGCAAGAGTTTAACTGAACGGACCGTGCTTAGATGACATTAATAGCCTATTTTAATTGGCTATTATTTATTATTTATTTAATCCCGGGTCAACCCAGTGCAGAATGTTTCACCAGTTTGTACTGTAGCCATTACTGCAGTAGTGCAGTGCAGGCCTGAGCTCAGAGCTGTCAATTTTGGCAATTTTTGAAGAAGAAAAAAATTCACTGGCAGAGGAAAACATTTCTAATAAAAAAAAAATAATAATAATAATAATAAAAGAAAAATATATATATATATATGTAAATTAATAAGAATTATGAATTATGAGTGAATTTGTGTTTCACGTGTTGTCATAGAGAAACCTCCACTGGATGCACGGCGGTAGCGAGTTGAGTGATAGTGAGTTGAGTGATAGTTAGTTTTAGTATATGATGCACGGCGGAGATGAAAACAATACGAGGAAATGGGCGAGGACTGTGGAACTGAAAGCTGATGCACGGCGTTAGCGAGTTGCGTGATAGTAGTATATTGAGCGAGTAGTGCGGCGATAGTAGGGCTAACGCGATTGGGCGCTGAGAGGCCAATAAGGGCGCGCAAACCGAACACGGAAGGACAACTGCCTTGGGTAAAGTATTCACGCCTCTAAGCCGGCGGACCGCGCCAAGCACCTTCCCCCGCACCCGAAGCTTCGGGCTCGCAGGGACGCCTATCTAGAACACGGGGGGCAATCTACACCGTTGCGGCAGGAGCCGTCGACTCGATAGCCACGGGACCAGAGACCCCAGATGTGTACGGGGCTGTTACACCCTAGCCTAGACGTACAGATAGACGGCGTCAAGACCTGCTGCCTTTTTTGTCCACTTTTTCTCCCATTTTCTATATTTTCTCCCATCCCAATTTCGTATCATCCAATTCAACCCTCCCCTGTCACGAACGCTGTTTCTTGCCTCCCACAATCTGGCTGCAATGTGGACTAAGTCATACATAGCACAAATCCCCTCCGGTACTTGAGGTAACAGCAGTCGCATCTTTTCACCTGCGCAGCTCGATCTCTCAGTGGCGAGGAGTAACGCGTGGGAGGCTCACGCTGCCACTTTCTGATTCTACTGCGCAGGCGCACCAACCGACCTGTAGGAGTCGCTGTCCACAACGCCCGATCCCCACCCATCAGTTTCCCACCCCCTAATACGGCCAATGTGTATTAGTATGAACGACCAGCTAAACTGAAAGCAATGTGGAGCGCTGGGCTCGAACAGGCGAGCCCAGCGTCTCCGCATTCGTGGCGAGCGCCTTGCCCACTACGCCACGTAGCCGCCCCAAGACCTGCTGCCTCTTAGACACCGGATCCGAGGTTACCACCATGACCGAAACCCATTTCAAACGGCAATTCAAGACGAAGAGACTGTCCTCCGCCACCTGGGTCACCCTCACGGCCGCCAATGGCTTAGAAATCCCCGTGGTGGGGTGCCTCTTTGCTGAAGTGGAGTGTCTAGGCATGAAGTTCCCTGGAAAATGTGTGTTCGTAGTAAAAGACGACCCCCACTGCAGCCCCGCGGGAAACGCCGTCCCGGGCCTCCTGGGGATGAACATACTCAGCGGGGTGTATGACCTCTTCGCCGGAATGAAGGGGATACGCCCAACTGGTCGCCATCGCTCCGACGCCGGGAGCGCCGCCCTGCGCCGCATCGTCGCTGCCGTTGCTCACGAGGAGCAGGGGTGCACCGCCCTGGGGAGAAGGAGGTACGTGAAAGTGGCCGGCCGAGACCCGGTGGTCATTCCCCCCTGCAGCGAAGTGGTCGTCCAGGACCGCTGCGAGACGTCGGCGAAGATACAACGCCCCGTAATGCTCAAGAGCACTCCGAGTGCCAACCTACCGCCCGGCCTATTGGTGGCCAACGTGGTGGCACACGGCCTAAATGGAAGGGTGCCTGTGCGTCTGTTAAACCCGACCGACACAGCCATCGTGCTCCGGCCCCGGTCCCGACTGGCAGAACTCCACCGCCCCCGTCAAATACTGCCCAAAGAAAGGGTGACAGTGGAAGAAGTTGCCGGAGGATTGAGGGTGACGGCGATTGAAGCCGGAGACAATCCGACGTCGGTGGCCACTGACGGGGGGACCCGACGACTAGCCGTGCCCATGCAAGCGAACCTCCAAGACCTCGCCCAGGGGCAAGTAGACCGACTGAACCAGGTATTGGAGAAACACAAGACGGTGTTCTCCCTCGACGACGGAGACTATGGATACACTACCACGATCACTCACTACATCCCCACCGGGGACGCGCACCCCATCAAACAACGGCACCGCCGGATACCGCCTCACATCTTTCAGGAGGTGAAACGACACGTGCAAGACCTGGTCGCTCAGGGTGTCCTAGTGGAGAGCTGTAGCCCATAGGCGTTGCCAGCCGTGATAGTGATCAAGAAAGACGGCTCCGTACGATTCTGTTGCGACTACCGTCGACTAAACAATGTGACACACCGAGATGCGTACCCTCTACCCCGCATAGAGGAGTCCCTAGATGCCCTCGGGCAGGCCAAAATCTTCTCATCCCTCGACCTCACGGCTGGCTACTTTCAGGTGGCGGTGAAAGAGGAGGATCAAGAAAAGACAGCCGTCACGACGCCCTTCGGCCTCTATCAGTGGACCCGTATGCCCTTCAGGCTGTGCAATGCGCCGGCGATGTTCCAGCGGTTGATGACCGCGGTGTTAGGGGACCTGGCCTTCGATGTCCTGTTGGTCTACCTGGACGACGTATTGGTGTTCTCACGGGACTTCGAGAGCCACTGTCAGAAGCTGGACCTGGTGTTCGGACGCCTCCGCGAACACAGCCTCAAACTCAAGCCCCGGAAGTGTTTCCTCCTCAAGGCGTAAGTAAAATTCCTGGGACACATTGTATCTGCGGCCGGGGTCCAAGTCGACACCGACAAAGTAAAGGCCCCGGAGGACTGGCCGGCGCCACGCTCTGCAAAAGAAGTGCGACAAGTGATCGGATTCATGTCATATTACCGGCGATTCGTGCCCCACTTCGCCCAAGTGGCGCAGCCTCTGCATGCCCTCATGGGAAAAGAAAAGAAAGGGTTCGCTAAAGGACGGACTGAGGCCTTCCAATGGACTCCAAAGTGCCAGGAGGCCTGCGACCACCTGCGAGGGTGCCTAATGACGCCACCGGTATTGGCATATCCGGACCTCCAACTCCCCTTCGTAGTGACCACGGAAGTCTCAGCAATCGACCGGAGACAACCGGGCCAGGTGGCCCCGGCGGAAGGAGTCCGTGCTCGCCTAAGCCCTGAGGCGCGGACCAGCCCGTCGCGGGCCCCCGCTCTAGCTGCAAGGCCGGCCGGCGAAGGCTCCATAGTGATCCCGGCGGAAGAAGTCCGGGCTCGCCTAGGCCCCGAGGACCGGACCGACCCGCCGGGCGTCCCGGCAGTCGTCGCAAGACAAATAGTGGCGCAGAAGGGGAACAGCGGATCCAGCTGGGACGAACTACGGCAATTCCAGGCGGAAGACCCCGAACTGGGACCGGTATGGCAGGCGGTGACTTGTGGGACCCCACCCACTAAAGCCTTGTTGCAGGATGTGAACCCATGCCTCCGCAAATTATACGGGCAATGGGAGCGGTTCCGTCTACACAATCAAGTACTGTTTCGACGCGTTAGCGACCCCCGAGATGGGGAAGAGGTCCTGCAACTGGTGGTGCCGACGGCCCTGCGGCGACACATATATGAGACCCAACACGACTATGGGGGACACTTCGGTAGGCGGGGAACTATAGATCTGATGAAGCGAAGTTACTTCTGGATAGGAATGGCAGCGGAGGTGAATGGCTGGGTGCAACAGTGCAAGCGGTGTGCACTGGCCCGGGGCGTATTCCCTAAGTCACAGGCCCCGATGACCTGCACAAACGTGACTGCGCCCATGGAAGTCCTAGCCATGGACTTTACCATGTTGGAGATGTCGACGGGCGGCTACGAGAACGTCCTGGTGTTGACCGATATGTTTACCCGATTCACTATCGCCATCCCGACCAAAGATCAGACCGCCAAGACCACCACCGCCGCACTCATCCGGCATTGGTTTGTGTACTACGGCTGCCCCGCTCGGCTCCATGCCGACCAAGGTAGACATTTTGAATCTAGCGTCATCAAAGAACTCTGTAGACTTTACGGGATCTCTAAGAGCCGTACTACGCCCTACCACCCCCAGGGGAACGGCCAATGCGAGAGGTTTAAAGGAAAACTCCAACATTTTGGGAAATTAGCTTATTTAACATCTTCCCTGGAGTTAGACAAGAAGATACATACCTTTTTTGTCTCTGTGCATGCATTAGGCTTAGGGAACAGCCGCTCCGTTAGCGTAGCTTAGTTTCATCACTGGAAGTGGGGGGGGACAATAGCCTGACGTTCCCTATACACACCAAATACACTCCAAATACAACTCCAAAAAGGTTCCTGTAAACATGTTGTGACCTGTGTATTCACCACGTGGAGAAATAAAAAATAATTTAATTTGACAATTACGTTTTCTAAGCAGATATACTCTGAACTATTTTTTGCCTAAGCACTCGTCTCTGGGCGCAGTGATTTCAGTGCTACTTTCTAATGGGACGCCGTGTTTGTTTACATTCTCATTTCATTCAAATGATCCGAACCGTGGCGGCTACGTGGCGTAGTGGGCAAGGCGCTCGCCACGAATGCGGAGACGCTGGGCTCGCCTGTTCGAGCCCAGCTCTCCACATTGCTTTCAGTTTAGCTGGTCGTTCATACTAATACACATTGGCCGTATTAGGGGGTGGGAAACTGATGGGTGGGGATCGGGCGTTGTGGACAGCGACTCCTACAGGTCGGTTGGTGCGCCTGCGCAGTAGAATCAGGAAGTGTCGGGGGCAGCGTGAGCCTCCCATGCGTTACTCCTCGCCACTGAGAGATCGAGCTGCGCAGGTGAAAAGATGCGACTGCTGTTACCTCAAGTACCGGAGGGGACTTGTGCTATGTATGACTTAGTCCACATTGCAGCCGGCTTGTGGGAGGCAAGAAACAGCGTTCGTGACAGGGGAGGGTTGAATTGGATGATACGAAATTGGGATGGGAGAAAATATAGAAAATGGGAGAAAAAGTGGATAAAAAAAAAAAAAAAAATGATCCGAACCGATTGAAGTTTATGGATACCATGACTTGAAATCCTCTTACCTTGACGATTAAAAGCCTCCCCAATTTAGAAAACAGTAATCCAATGGCTGGTATTGATAATATAATACTAACTACTGCACGAAGCTAACCGGAGCTAACACAGACCCGGACGGTCGCTAAAGCAAATATAATGACTTCCTTCTGGGGTTTTTCAAAATAAAAGAACGACGTCTATAGCAGCGGAAAACGTTTATTTTTTACATTATCTAACGTTAACATGAACCTAAACTAACGTTACAACTAACCTAAAGTTAGTTTAGGTTCGTGTTAACGTTAGATAATGTACAAAATAAACGTTTTCCGCTGCTATAGACGTTGCTCTTTTATTTTGAAAACCCCCAGAAGGAAGTCATTATATTTGCTTTAGCGACCGTCCGGGTCGCGTGAACACTTAAGGTAACTAACTTGCGTTCAGCGTTTCGTTCAGCGTTTCTCTGATTGGCCACGACGCCCACGTGACCACGCTAGCACGCCCCCTTATCTGCGCCCTGCCGGCTCGTCTGTTTTATTGAAATCGTCACAGCAGTATAGTTTGTTTATACTTCAGAAGTATGATATTTAAACATGGTCCCCAAAATGAATGGAAGCGAATGAGGAGCCTGACACCTGGGAGGAATGGGGGTGTTGCAGCGTTGGGGATGTTTAAAAAATATAGTTTAATATATAATATAATAATTTGTGCTTGACCTAAAAATTTGGTCAGCAGCCTCCACTGATGTACAGTGATTCAAACCCCCTCAATGTGCAGTTTCTGACAGCTGTGCTGTGTTGTCACGCGAAATAACGTTATGAATAAAAACGCGAAATAACATTATATAACGTTGCATTATAACGTTACAATGTATAGTTTCTAGTTAATCAGTCAGCAGCCTCTGGTAGTTGTTTTGATAAATATGTTGTGTATTCTAGCGATTCGAACATAGAGCAGCAGCCTATTTCCGCGAGTGCCTCTGCCGCTCTGCCGAGCGCTGCAACACACAGAGCGGCAGGCGTCGTGCGGTCACGTGGGCGTCGTGGCCAATCAGAGAAACGCTGAACGCAAGTTAGTTACCTTAAGTGTTCACGCGTCCGGGTCTGTGTTAGCTCCGGTTAGCTTTGTGCAGTAGTTAGTATTATATTATCAATACCAGCCATTGGATTACTGTTTTCTAAATTGGGGAGGCTTTTAATTGTCAAGGTAAGAGGATTTTAAGTCATGGTATCCATAAACTTCAATCGGTTCGGATCATTTGAATGAAATGAGAATGTAAACAATCACAGCGTCACATTAGAAAGTAGCACTGAAATCACTGCGCCCAGAGACGAGTGCTTAGGCAAAAAATAGTTCCGAGTATATCTGCTTAGAAAACGTAATTGTCGAATTCAATTATTTTTTATTTATCCACGTGGTGAATACACAGGTCACAACATGTTTACAGGAACGTTTTGGAATTGTATTTGGAGTGTATTTGGTGACTGTAAGACCCTGTAGGGAACGTCAGGCTATTGTCCCCCCCCACTTCCAGTGATGAAGCTAAGCTACGCTAACAGAGCTGCTGTTCCCTAAGCCTAATGCATGCACAAAGACAAAAAAGGTATGTATCTTCTTGTCTAACTCCAGGGAAGATGTTAAATAAGCTAATTTCCCAAAATGTTGGAGTTTTCCTTTAACCGGACCATGCATGTTATGCTGCATAGCTTGCCCGCAGACAAGAAGCGGCACTGGAAAGAACACCTGCCAGAGCTGGTACTTACGTACAACTGCCACGTGCACTCTTCCACGGGGTACGCCCCCTTCTACTTGCTCTTCGGGAGGGATGCAAGGATGCCCAGGGACGTACTGGGTGGCAAAGATGCCGTGGACGGCGATGCGGAGAACTTGGACGAATGGGTCCAAAGGCACCACGAGCGACTGAAGGCTGCTGCGGAGGCCGCGGGAGCCACAGCTAAGCATACGTCTCATAGATGCAAACGGATCTACGACGAAAGTCCAGAGGCGCGCTCGTAAGGGCCGGAGACCGGGTTCTGTTGAGGAACCATCGACCCAGGGGTCGTAATAAGATCCAAGACAAATGGGAACCTACACACTATCTGGTGGTTGCACAGAGCCACGAAGGGACGCCTGTCTTAACTGTCCGGCCTGAAGAAGGGGGCCCGGAGAAGACTGTCCATCGGGACCAGCTCAAGCCCTGTACCTTTCCCAATTCCGACCGGGAAGGGCGTGCGCGGGTCCCCCGGAGGACTCCTATGCGTTCGCAGAGCTCTTCCGAGACAGACGTGGAGCCCGCCGTTTATCGTCCTCGGGAACCGTGTCCCAGAGCATGTAACCCACCCAGGTCCCCTCGGGTCGTCGCTGAGGTCGTGCCCGACGCGGGAGGATGTTAAATATATTATTATTATGTGCGCCCTTGCTCATTTGTGTTCTACAGAGGGCGATGTAGTAAATCCAGTACGTGACGTCACTGACGTTTCCTTTCCATTCCTGTTCCGGTCTATTATTTGTCAATGATTGTTTTTGATATATATAGCGGCACTACGACCGCATCTCGCCCCGCCTGACAAATAAATATGCCTACGAGGCTAAAGATGATCTGAGTCAATTGAGTTCCATTCAATCGCCACCGCAACGCACTCCGTTTAACAGGTTATGGGCCCAGGAATGCCAGTCTAGAGCGACAAGGTGAATAGAATAATATACTAACTAAACCGGGAATGAAGACGGTACCGGGAGATTTCCGTGAACAGTGAAGACACGTCACAGAGTTTCTACAAGCCGCAACCGAACGTTTGGATATAGTAAACTCTGAAGAAACGTGAAAATGGCTGTAGCAGGAACAATACACCAGCAGATTATATTTGATGGAAAAGAAGATAGATATGATCTGTGGGAGACGAGATTGTTTAGCCGTTTACACATTCTGAAGCTAAAAGACACGATTTTGCGAGCGCCCATTGGTGAAGCTGCATTAGCTGCATACGCAGCGAGGAATGCAGACTGTTACGCCCAATTAGTGAATGCGCTAGACGATAAGAGCCTTTCATTGATAAGACATGATGCGGCCGATGATGGGAGGAAAGCCCTGCAATTATTGAGGGAGCATTATTCGGGAAAAAGCAAGCCCAGGATTCTAAACCTGTACACATCATTGACCACCATACAAATGGAAGACAATGAGACTGTGACTGATTACATGATAAGGGCTGAGAATATAATTTCAGCTCTTCGTGATGCAGGAGAGAACATGAGTGATGGGCTGCTTGTAGCCACTATTCTGAATGGATTACCAGACTCATTTAGGCCACTAGCTGTCCATGTAACACAGAATGAGGACAATGTTACATTCAAAGACTTCAAGAGAAGACTAAGAGTCTATGAAGAGTCTGAGAAAATGAGGACAACTGGCACTGCATATACGGACAGTGTGATGAAGACTAGCACAAGGCAAAGCAAACAAGGCACCAAGACATAATATCCGCAGACGGATAGCGGGGAATCCCCTTTATGCAAATACAGATATGCAAATACAGACATGCAAAACACAGCCCAGGCGCCGATACGGTGGCAGGCCAACCTGCCTGGGTGGGACTTCCACGTACATGTCACCACGTGACGAAAGTAGCGCCGTCCCTCCCCAGTTTAACATACAAGTGATACCTGAGTTACACTTGTCACCATGTCTAAAAAACGCCAGGCTCCACCAAGCCGAAAGAGAAACACCCCCATAGAGAGCTTTCTCTCTCCAGACAGTATCACACCACAATATGTACGAACAGACTCAGGCGGTTAAACCCCGCTGAGACGAGATACATACAAAATGTCACCACCTACCTTCTCCCAGCGGGAGCGGCAACGCGGCGTGTTGCTTGCGCTCATGGTTGACCAGAGGAGCTGGATGTAAGATATTTAATGAATAAATATAGTACAGCCCCTCACATCAGGCCTCCTCCCGAGGGAGAAGACCGAAACGTCATATACACACATGAATAGATTGTAAAGGACCCCCTTCAGGTATAACGCTGGTCCCAAATTGAAAAAATGGGATCAGGCACCGCCCGCCTGCCTCCGGGCTGAGCGCCACCGGATACAGCGGCTTTAACGTTATTATAAATAACAGACACAGTCAGAAATCATACCAGGTATATTCTCATGGGGGATAAGACTAAAACGTCATATCCAACACACACGATTAAGTTCAATGCCCCCGCCGAGTGTAACGCCAGTTCCAAGACTTCAAACAAAAAGAAATGGAACTCCAAGCACCGCTCGCAGTTCTCCGGGCTAAACGCCAGGAGGCAGCGGGGTCAAATCATATTACATTAATAATAAAATCGGCGGGGCACTTGACCAAAACCAGCACATCAGACAGTAATTTTTCTCTACTGAAAAAGGACCCGTCGATGACAAAAAACGCAAGACCTGCTACCATCGTGCCTCCCCACAGGCGAGGCTAAATGGCGTTAAGCCGTCAAGCATCATATCAGGCATTTTCCCATGGGGATATGACTAAAACGTCATATCCTTGAGAAAAAGGCAATCGTGGCATTGTCTGGTATCACACATGGTAACAGAGGAATAATTGCACGTTTGTTGAACAGAACCTACCGGTTTCTGGCACCACATCAGACATGCAAATGCTTTTCAAACTACCATATACAGTATATATAAATTAGTGCTGTCAGGCGATTAAAAAAATTTATCTAATTAATTACAGGATTTGTAATTAATTAATCTAATTAATCACATTTTAATTGCATAACCATTTTATGCCTGATATTCTATATTCTATAATCATATTTCAAATTGCATGTGTCCGGATGGCAGAATTCAGTACTGTATCTACAAAACCTTTTGTTTAATCATCTTCCATCTATGAATTTGCTTATATTTTTCAGGTCTGGTCAATTTGAGCACGGTGTTATTCACAGTCAAAAAAAAAAAAAAATGTATTGATATTCTCATTTGGTTCATTACAATTTACTCAAAATAAAATTTTCATTCAATCAATCACCGCGCAGATTGATTGATTGAATGAAAATGTTATTAACAGATTGCAGAATGGGTACAATACAGTACGGCTCAATACACACAATTGTTAAGGGGATGCAGACCAGAGAAAGACTTTCGTCTAGTTTACATCAGGGTCCCCCATTTTCAATTCATAATGAATTGTAAGTAAGGGTGCAACTTGCACCGTGCAATCCATTCTTTGTGGATCTAGCCCACAGTATTTCTGACACTGGGAATATATTCCCTGAGATTCATAGATGTCCCTAGAATCAGATACCAAGAACATGCAAATGAACCATATTAAAAAAGAAATCTGTAAATGTGTATTCTACATTCTTATGGAATGAATGAGATAAAACGAAATATTATAAAAAATAATAATAATAATTTGTAATACATTTTGAGTAAATTTTTAATAACGCGATAATTTGCTGTGTAATTAATTAATCTAATTAACGCCATAAACTGACAGCCCTAATATAAATATATATATATATTGTTGGGGAAAATGTGTATATGAAGTGAACTAGTTTAATATGGGTCAACTAAGCAGTACTGAAAGACGGTCTGGCTGATGTTCTTAAAACAACTTGGAGATAGGCAGATAGACATTTCAGTACATCACGTTGTGTGCTTTTAATCTTGTACATCATATCGGGTGCTTTAATCTTATACATCATATCTTGTCCTTTTCTCTCTTTCATACACAAACATATACACACACACATCTCGCTAATCTTTTCTCTCTTTCATACACACACATATACACACACACATCTCACTACTCTCTCACACACACACACACAGTCACACACACACAGTCACACACAGACACAAACAGACGCACACACACACAGTCTCACACAGACACACACACCGACACATTCACTCACACACACATACTCTTTCACTCACACACACACTCATTACACACACACACACACACACACAATAAGCACACACTCACACTAAACAACGATGCATACAGCAGAAGACATACTGTTGGACCGGAACCCGCTCCTAAAAAACCTAATTCTCAAGGTAGGTGTCCGTTGGCAGAGGCGTACAAAGGCCGGGGACACAAAATGGCCTTCCGGAGGTACTTTTGATCTTGACGTATGCGAAGAGATGAATGTAATGATTCGTAACCACAAGCCAGGCGACAACAGCAAAAAGAGGTTGAAAAAGAGGACAGAAGAGTTGGGGGTAATGAAGCTCTACGCCCAGAAGGGGAGAGCATACAGGCAGGAAGCTTTAGCGCTAAATCAGAGAGAGACGGATATAGGGAAACCAACATCCCCACCTTATGTCACGCAATTGCCGGTGGGCACTGTGACAATAAGAGGAGAATATGAGGAGATGGAATTAGGGACCCCCGCTAGGTCAGAAACCCCCGCTAGATCAGAGACCTCCCTTAGGCGAGATACCCCCCCCAAACTGACCCCGCAGGATCTCTATCCGAAAGACCTGGCGGCATATGGCGAGACAGTACGTCGGAAGTTGTATACTGCAGAGGAAGAGGAGGTAGAGAACCTGGGCAGGCAGAGGGAGGGAGTCGGGAGGAAGATAGAGGAAGAGCCCCGTCAAAATGTGGCACAGCAGACATCAGAGAAACACGGAGCGTGTGGCCACACTAAACTGTTGACTGAGGAGGAAGATGAGAATGACACGAAACCAGAACAGGAAAAAGGAAACATTACAGGAACCCTGACTTTCGCCCCTACATTCGTGGGAAGTGTGACAAGCACAGGCCAGTTTCCCCTGCTAATAAAGGGGAACGATATCTTTCACATGCCATGGTCACCTCTAGACATCGATGGTTTAATAGTAAGACTACCGGACCTTTCAGAAGGAGCCTCCAGGTGGATCACGCAGTTTGAGGAAAATACGTCATCTTTTCTGCTAGCAGTGGGTGACGTCAAATCCCTGTTGACGCGTTTGCTAGGAGTTGGTGCCTGCCGGGACATCATGGGTGATACATCGATGCGAGTGGCATGCGACACGCAGGCCCATGATGGAGACATATTCAACGCGCATAGAGCGGCGTTGTGGTACAAACTCAGGAATCAATATCCATCACGTATTAATCCGGCAAAACTGGCAGGCAACCCCATAATGGAGACGGAAGGGCCTGGCGCCTATGTGAACAAAGTACTGAAGGAGTGGAGAGGTGAGCTAGGACACAACCCAGAAATTGACCCGTTGCAGAGAGCGATGTTTAGAGAAAGTGTGATGAGAGGGCTTCCAGAGGTGGTTAAGAATAGACTGGAAGACGTGGTGGGGTTAATGGACATGACTTATCCTTTGTTCTGTGCACATGTAACACATAGTGTGGAGAAGCAAAGGGCTCAGGAGCAGAAAGTCAGGGATCAGGATAGAAATGACGCAAGGAAGTTAACTCAGCAACAACTGCAGCCCCAAAGGAGGCTGCAGGCAGTAATGGTGTCATCTGCTACCTCTCCACCCATGCAGGACCAGGGACCCCCGCCTGCACCTCAGGTAGTGAGAAGCTATGGCTATAGTTCACAGAACCGGGCGTCCAGGCGGCAGGCAGGGAATGGGCAATCAGGCCCACGGTTTACACAGGGACCGGGGAACGAACAACAGTTTCCCCGTTTCCACTGTTGGAACTGCGGCATGCAGGGACACAGGGAAATGAGATGTGGGCAACCATACCGTCCCGGCTCGGAGTATGGAAGACCCGTGCGCCAGGGGGAGTCACAAGGGCCCTACAACCAGGGGGAGACAGGAGGGCCCCGAAACCAGGGGGGTAATCACTAGGGGTGCCCAGAGAATGCGACGGGGGGAAATCAAATGATTGTGGTTTCCAAGGGAGCTGAGCAAGAACCTATTCTGCAGGTCCTAGTGGAGGGCAAATTAACAGAGATGATGGCAGACACTGGAGCAGGTTTTTCCTGCATAAAGCAAAAATACGCCGCTCACTTACCCCAGTCTGGACAGTATGTTCGGACGGTCGGATTCTCGGGAAAAACACAATTAATACCCACGTCAGATCCAATCTCTATGACGTATAACAACAAGACCATAACAATACCTGTATTAATTTCGGACAGCACCCCGCGCAATCTCTTGGGACGAGATGCAATGTGTAAACTAGGCTGTAAAATCCTATGTACGCCTGAGGGGATTCAAATTGAACAAGACGTGTACCAAATGATGTTACAAGGGACAGGGGAGAAAGAGGCCACTGTGTTCTGGCTGGGCAACATAGATGCAGAGCTGCAAAGGGTCTGTGACCCCTGGGAGCCATTTCTGAAAACCCAACTGCCTCAGTCTAGACAAACAAACATGGAGGCACATTGCACACTACAGTATTTGACGAATAGTGACCTAGTTAGGAACAAGGCATGGTTGCAGGGACAGCCCGAGCAGGTGCAGATTAACTCATCTACGATAATTGTAGGGAGACAGGGCGCGGCGTTGAGGGTTAACACAAGTAAGTATCTACGGGAACAACATAGACTAAGAGACGCCGCCCCACACATCACTCTGAGAATAAATCCTGGTTACGAATCCGAACATCTAGGTTCAATGATACAGGAATCCGAGACTCAAAGGTGGGTCTCCACGGAATCTCCGCTAATTTGGAACAGCGCAGATGGGAGTTTCATAAAAATAATGATTTCCTTTTCAGTTTTGGCAAAACCGCAAGTAATCAGATTACCAGGAGACCCTTGCGTTATTCCAGAGGCGGATGCTTTGCTGGAACAGGACATGTTGGCGCGCACCCCAGAACGGTTGTGGTCAAAACACGACACAGATGTGGGTCTAATATTGTCGGCACAGCCAGTGAAGGTCAGGTTAAAGAAGGGTTGTAGACCACCCTTTATCAGACAGTATACAATGAAGCCAGAGTCGGAGGAAGCTATATCACATCAGATTGAGGGACTGTTAAAGGGGGGAGTGCTCGTCCCTTTCAAATCCAGATGTAATACACCTATCCACCCAGTGCTAAAGGCGGACAGGGCTAGGTACAGACTGGTACACGATTTGAGGGCGGTGAACGATGTGGTGTCTGGACCAGAGGCGGAAGTCGCTAATCCACACACCCTCCTGACAAACATCCCGAGTAGCTCGCAGTACTATACGGTCATTGATCTCACGCAGGCATTCTTCAGTGTTCCATTGGAAAAAGAGTCTCAGTATCTGTTTGCTTTTACCCACAGGGGGAAACAATACTCTTACACCCGGTTGCCACAAGGGTTCGCGCACTCGCCACATTACTTCTCGAAGGCGCTCAAGGAAGACTTGCAAGGAGTGTGCGACACACTACTCAGCACGGTTTTACTGTATGCAGATGACATTCTAATCTGCTCGGATACACGTCAGCAGTGCCATGAGGACTCCATCAAAGTTTTGAGTGGATTGGCCGTGGGAGGCCACAAGGCATCCCGTTCAAAACTGCAGTACTGCCAGCCAAAAGTTGAGTACTTGTCTCGCGTCATTCAAAAGGGCATAAAAAACATCTCACCCACGCAGCTCGAAGCTGTATCCAAGGCACCTAGGCCATTGACGGTCCGACAGATGATGACGTTTTTAGGGATGACTGGGTACAGCTCTGAGTGGGTGGAGGACTATACGATAGCGACAGCGCCGTTGAGGATGATGATAAAAGAGGCGGGTACAGACAAGCTTCGCGCTCCCTTGACATGGACCGAGGAGGGGGAGGACGCGTTCATAAACATTAAGCGTCTGTTGTTACAGGCCCCTGCCCTGGCGCTGCCGGATTATGAGAAGTGTTTCCACCTATTCGTCTCACATAGAGCGCAGCATGCGACAGCTGTCCTGACTCAAACACAGGGGGGGAGTGGGAAAAAACAACCGATAGCATATTACTCTAGAGCTCTTTCGCCGGTAGAGCAGGGTCTGCCACCTTGTTATCAGGCCCTGGCCGCAGCACATTTGATGTATGAGAAAGCAACGGCCGTGACAATGGGATATGACATTTGCATTTGGACACATCACAAATTGGCAAACTTGATTGAAAGAGGCAAATTTGTTCTGACCAGCCAACGGCAACAGGCTTACATGAGGCTCCTGCAGTACTCGGATGTTACGATAAAAACATGCCACGGCAGTAACCCGGCGGATCTGGTACCACTCCCGAGCGAGGGTCAACCGCATGAGTGCGAGGTGGAGGTACAGGCTTTCGTAAAACTCCGTCCTGATTTGGGAGTCGACCCGCTCGCGATAGCAGAACTCTCGCTTTTTGTGGATGGGTCCTGCTATCGGGAGGGGGAAAATTTAAGGTCAGGATACGCCGTCGTACAGTGCAAACCTAACGGAGAAACACTAACAAGAAAGGCCGGACAATGCATGCAACCATGTTCGGCCCAGCTTGCAGAACTAATAGCACTAACAGAAGCATGCATAATAGCTAAATATCGCACGGTTAACATCTTTACAGACTCTGATTATGCGCATGGCGTATGCCACCTATTCGCGGCCATTTGGAAGGCAAGAGGCTTTAAGAAATCGGACGGCTCACCGATCCTTCACCACAAGCAGGTTGTGGCGCTTATTCAGGCTGTAAAGTTGCCCAAAAGCATTGCTATTGTAAAGTGCCAGGCACACAGAAAAGACCTGTCCTTTGTGACGACGGGAAACAACGCGGCGGACGAGGCCGCGAAGGCGGCGGTGCGGTGCCGTCCACGGCTGTTCTGATGTTTGCGGCCGAACTGACGACTGAGGTAACTGAGGATAATTTGAGTGATCTTCAGGACTCAGCCACGCAGGCCGAGAAACAGTCGTGGACGGAGAGGGGGGCTGTAAGGGGGGCAGATGGTCTGTGGAGGAGTCATAACGGTTTGATAGTCGCCTCCATCGATCTTCTGTCCTTGGTGATACCTGAGGCTCATGGTGTTGATCACTGTGGAAGAGCAGAGACCCTGAAACGAATCACGAAAATGGGATTTTGGTCCCCAAAGCTTCAGGCACAAATTGACGTTACACTAGCCAGGTGTTTAACATGCTTACAGGGCAATGTGCGCAAAGGAGTACCGACAGTGGCGGCTTACACACCCCTCCCTGAGGGACCATTCAGACACCTGATTATGGACTACACGGATATGATAATGCCAGTGCAGGGCAAACGATACCTCCTGGTAGTAGAGGACTGCTTTAGTCGCTGGATTGAGGCCATTCCATCTAAACACAAGAACGCGGACACAGTGATCAAGTTCCTGTGTCGCGAGGTCGTTCCGAGATTTGGAATTCCCACGATATTACAAAGCGATAATGGCCGCGAGTTCATCGACAAGGTGGTTAAAGGGCTGATGCAGAAATTAGGTATAAGACAGCGCCTTTCCTGTGTCTATAGTCCCGGGTCGCAGGGAAAGGTGGAAAGGGCCAATCTGGTCATTAAGAACAAACTGTTGAAAATCTGTATGCAAACTAAGCTTAACTGGATTGATGCTTTGCCACTTGCTCTGATGGCTATTAGAAGCAGCGTAAACCGCCAAACACAGCTAACACCGCATGAAATGCTTACAGGCCGCAGCATGCCAACACCGCCATTTAGACACCTGGCTAGGGGCCCGGCATTAGATATTTTTGAGCAAGATCTGAAAAAATATCTTCAGCAAGTGACTAAAATACATGAAGCTGTGTTTCGACAGGAGCAGAGAAAGGAGAAAAAGGGGGTGAAGGAGGCGGAGAAGGAAGCCACCAAACCGAGGCTGATCCCTGGGGACCTGGTCTTCGTAAAGGTCCACAAGAGAAAGTGGTCATCACCCCGGAGAGAGGGCCCGTACGAGGTGATCCGATCGACTGGAACGGCAGTCCAAGTCAAAGGATCAGCGACCTGGTTCCACTTCAATCACTGCATAAAGGCCAGCGGCGATCTCTTGGGGGATACAATCGATCGCAGTTATGCAGAACCCGACATGGAGGGCCCGAGACGGCAACTGGAAGGTGCAGTGCCTGCTGATGCTCCCGCAGATGTTGGCAGCAGTGTGCGGACGGTCGGCCGGGGGCAACGACGTCATTGAGAACCGTCACGGTCGACCCGTCCTTGAGGATGACGGGTTTGAGTGGGTAGGAGTCCCACGGGGTCCCGCTCAGGCTCAAGTACCGGCAGGCTTTCATGACCAGGCTCAGAATCAGGCGCCCCCTCTGCCCTCCATCGAGGAAGGGGGGGAGAAGATAAGACTACAACCAAAAGGGGTGTTTCCCGGAGGACCGCAAGGGCATGTTTTTGATTTTGACCATTCCCCCGTTACAGGCGGGGATACTTACCACTATACTAACGAGGATCGTGTTGTGGGGGTAGATAGGAGGGTTGAGCCTGTCCCGAACCAAGCACAGGGGACAGGGGTGAGGGGAAAAAGGGAGGTCAAGGACACTGAGTCGGAAGAGGTGGGGGGACAGGATATGTTCCAGAGGACAGCCGGAACGTTGAGGGACTCAGTGGGCTCACTCTGGGCCAGGTTGAGGGGTTTGCTTCCTTCCGGGGAACAAGATGGGGGCGACTATGACTATGACGAGGAAGACCCGGAGGCTGACCCGATGTATAGGGCGGCTTTAGGGAATGAGTGGTTTAAGTGGGTCCAGTACACGAGCGCGCAGAATCAGATAGAGGATTGTTATGTCTGCTCCAAGGCACGTCCGGATAGGCTGCTGGTGAAGGGCACGAAGTTCAGTTGGGCTCAGTGTGACAGGGACGCAGAGGCATGGGAGGGGCCCCATAATAGTCGCCCTTGGTGCGAGGCAGAGTGTTTGGGGTTTCTCGGCTCTAGTCGTTTTAAGGCGGCAGGAAACGTCACGGATTTCAAGGATGTCACTATGCGGGAACGTTGTAGGAAATTGGATGTACGTGTGCAGGGGGTAGCGACGGGGTTGCCAATACCCAGAGGTGTCAAACTATGGCTGACCAAGGATTTCGAGTGCTTGCAAAAGGAGGGGACCCGGGACGTAGGGGAGGTGGCAGAGGGGCGGTGCACTACTATTTGGAGCATCACGACTAACTGCACGAAAGAAGGAAAGTGTGGACACGGGGTCGTGTTAAAGGGAGTGGATACCAACCCACGGCCTGTAGCTTGCCCTTTTCATGTCCAGGATATAGCACTGGCGGACCAATACTGGCTCTGCGGCGGTAGGAGGTTGAGGAATACACTTCCTTTAGATTGGTCAGGTAGATGTGCCCGGGTTCAGGCGATCATGCCAATGGTGGTCCTACCATTATCAGTGACGGAAGGACCTTCTGAGTCTCCTATCTCTCGAACGAAGCGTAGCTACAAGGCAGACCCAAGGGTGTATCTGGACAGCATAGGACAGCCAAGGGGCATTCCAGCCGAGTTCATGGCTAAGAATGAGATTGCGGCAGGGTTTGAGTCTATTCTGCCATGGATATCGGTCAATAAGAACACCGGGTGGATCAACTATTTGTTTTACAATCAGCAGCGGTATCTCAACTACACCGAGGAGGCGTTGGATGCAATGGGGGACCAGATGCACGCAACCAGTACGGTGGCGTGGCAGAATAGACAGGCTCTGAACTGGTTAATGGCGGAGAAGGGTGGAGTCTGTTCCATGTTTGGACAGTACTGCTGCACATTCATTCCGACGAATGTGGGGCCAGGGGGAAAGTTCTCCGAGGCCATGGCTAAGCTGAAGGATTTGAGGGAGGAGTTGAGGGGGAATTCTGGCCGGAATGAAGAATGGTGGGGGAGTGGGGTGTTGGAAAGATTGGGACCGTGGGGAAGCATAGTGATGCAGACGGGGATATCCATTGGGGTGGCAGGGTTGATATTGGTTCTCCTTTTCTGTTGTGGTATGCCTCTCTTGGGTAGGCTGGTAACTTCACACGTAACAAGCCGAATGCTGATGGTGGGACAGAAAGAGATTGAGCCACAAATCGGGCCATGCCCTCAGCTTTATGCTGCCTTAGAGGGAGACGAGGGGATAGAGGATTAGGGGTATGGTGAGGTAGGGACATTTTCTTTCTGTTTGGTTCAGTTTTGTTTGTTTTATTCCTTTAACTAGGCGTATGGTGAGGAAGGGACATTTTCTTTCTGTAAAGGTTTTTTGAAGACATTTTGTATTGGTTCTTTCCTTTAAGAGTGACGGGGGATGGTCTGAGTGATGGTTTATTTTTTATTATTTTTGTTTATTTTACTCATGGTCCTGGTCAAACCGGAATGGGAAGAGGCATCGGTATGGAATGGTACGGAGTGTCGGTTCTGAGCCTGAGGAAGCATTGAGAAGAAGTGTTCTGGGGATCGGTTCTGGGGACTGAAGGGACAAAGGGGGGGGCTAACGCAGTGGGCAAGATGGGCACCTCCCGTCGAAGATGGGGGGACACGTGGTGAGGTCGGGACCAGCGCCTCCCGTCCAGGCATGGGGACATGCTTCTACGGGGACTGGAGGTGTGGCGTGGTGGTTGCTGTATTGGCAAAATGTGACTTTTGGCAATACGGTGAGGAGACTATGGCGTGGGCATGGAAGGGGGGCTGAGCGATGGACACTAGGACTCAATGTTATGGAAGAGACAATGTCATTTTTTTGGGGGAGGGATGTTCTATGTTTAGTTCTGACGGTCAACTTCTCCTTTCCCTGATGAGAGTCGCGGTTTCCGGCCGGAACTGTGGCTAATTTGGTAAGCGGTGGAGGTTGGGGGGATTTGTCTGTCAGGTTAGGATTATAAGTTGGGGTGTTTTTTTGATGTTTTATTATTACTCTTGTTTTGAGCGGTTTTGTGTTTATTGTGAGAACGGTAGTCAGCCTTTGTTGGTCCGTTAGGGGTCCAGTGAATGAAGTAAGCGTTCTTGTTTAGTTAGACATTTAAAATGTATTAGGTTTCTTGTTTAGATTAGGCATTTAAACTTTTATTATGTAAATATGGTTTCTCGTTTAGTTGGACATTCACATTTTCTTGGTTATATGATTTGGGTGGGACTAGGGATAGCCCCAAATGGGGGAATGTTGGGGAAAATGTGTATATGAAGTGAACTAGTTTAATATGGGTCAACTAAGCAGTACTGAAAGACGGTCTGGCTGATGTTCTTAAAACAACTTGGAGATAGGCAGATAGACATTTCAGTACATCACGTTGTGTGCTTTTAATCTTGTACATCATATCGGGTGCTTTAATCTTATACATCATATCTTGTCCTTTTCTCTCTTTCATACACAAACATATACACACACACATCTCGCTAATCTTTTCTCTCTTTCATACACACACATATACACACACACATCTCACTACTCTCTCTTTCATACACACACATATACACACACACACATCTCACTAATCTTGACTCTCTCTTTCACACACATACATATACACACACACATCTCACTTAATCGCATCTCTCTTCGATGTTAAATCTATGTGTCATTTTAATGTACGTCATGTCATATCTGATATAATATGTACGTCATCATATCTGTCATGGGGGGGCAGGGCTGAGAAGGGATTTATGGGACAAGCAGAGGGATTGAGAAGTTAGAGTGTTTTTCTTCAACTGTGGTGACCGTCTGCTGATCCATAGCTCTGCTGTTAAACTTTCTTTCATTAAACAAATTGCCTGTTGAAATTGGAACTATCGTCTCCTGCTGTGTTAACAACCATCAGCCACAAGACTTCAAGAGAAGACTAAGAGTCTATGAAGAGTCTGAGAAAATGAGGACAACTGGCACTGCATATACGGACAGTGTGATGAAGACTAGCACAAGGCAAAGCAAACAAGGCACCAAGACATAATATCCGCAGACGGATAGCGGGGAATCCCCTTTATGCAAATACAGATATGCAAATACAGACATGCAAAACACAGCCCAGGCGCCGATACGGTGGCAGGCCAACCTGCCTGGGTGGGACTTCCACGTACATGTCACCACGTGACGAAAGTAGCGCCGTCCCTCCCCAGTTTAACATACAAGTGATACCTGAGTTACACTTGTCACCATGTCTAAAAAACGCCAGGCTCCACCAAGCCGAAAGAGAAACACCCCCATAGAGAGCTTTCTCTCTCCAGACAGTATCACACCACAATATGTACGAACAGACTCAGGCGGTTAAACCCCGCTGAGACGAGATACATACAAAATGTCACCACCTACCTTCTCCCAGCGGGAGCGGCAACGCGGCGTGTTGCTTGCGCTCATGGTTGACCAGAGGAGCTGGATGTAAGATATTTAATGAATAAATATAGTACAGCCCCTCACATCAGGCCTCCTCCCGAGGGAGAAGACCGAAACGTCATATACACACATGAATAGATTGTAAAGGACCCCCTTCAGGTATAACGCTGGTCCCAAATTGAAAAAATGGGATCAGGCACCGCCCGCCTGCCTCCGGGCTAAGCGCCACCGGATACAGCGGCTTTAACGTTATTATAAATAACAGACACAGTCAGAAATCATACCAGGTATATTCTCATGGGGGATAAGACTAAAACGTCATATCCAACACACACGATTAAGTTCAATGCCCCCGCCGAGTGTAACGCCAGTTCCAAGACTTCAAACAAAAAGAAATGGAACTCCAAGCACCGCTCGCAGTTCTCCGGGCTAAACGCCAGGAGGCAGCGGGGTCAAATCATATTACATTAATAATAAAATCGGCGGGGCACTTGACCAAAACCAGCACATCAGACAGTAATTTTTCTCTACTGAAAAAGGACCCGTCGATGACAAAAAACGCAAGACCTGCTACCATCGTGCCTCCCCACAGGCGAGGCTAAATGGCGTTAAGCCGTCAAGCATCATATCAGGCATTTTCCCATGGGGATATGACTAAAACGTCATATCCTTGAGAAAAAGGCAATCGTGGCATTGTCTGGTATCACACATGGTAACAGAGGAATAATTGCACGTTTGTTGAACAGAACCTACCGGTTTCTGGCACCACATCAGACATGCAAATGCTTTTCAAACTACCATATACAGTATATATAAATTAGTGCTGTCAGGCGATTAAAAAAATTTATCGAATTAATTACAGGATTTGTAATTAATTAATCTAATTAATCGCATTTTAATTGCATAACCATTTTATGCCTGATATTCTATATTCTATAATCATATTTCAAATTGCATGTGTCCGGATGGCAGAATTCAGTACTGTATCTACAAAACCTTTTGTTTAATCATCTTCCATCTATGAATTTGCTTATATTTTTCAGGTCTGGTCAATTTGAGCACGGTGTTATTCACAGTCAAAAAAAAAAAAAAATTATTGATATTCTCATTTGGTTCATTACAATTTACTCAAAATAAAATTTTCATTCAATCAATCACCGCGCAGATTGATTGATTGAATGAAAATGTTATTAACAGATTGCAGAATGGGTACAATACAGTACGGCTCAATACACACAATTGTTAAGGGGATGCAGACCAGAGAAAGACTTTCGTCTAGTTTACATCAGGGTCCCCCATTTTCAATTCATAATGAATTGTAAGTAAGGGTGCAACTTGCACCGTGCAATCCATTCTTTGTGGATCTAGCCCACAGTATTTCTGACACTGGGAATATATTCCCTGAGATTCATAGATGTCCCTAGAATCAGATACCAAGAACATGCAAATGAACCATATTAAAAAAGAAATCTGTAAATGTGTATTCTACATTCTTATGGAATGAATGAGATAAAACGAAATATTATAAAAAATAATAATAATAATTTGTAATACATTTTGAGTAAATTTTTAATAACGCGATAATTTGCTGTGTAATTAATTAATCTAATTAACGCCATAAACTGACAGCCCTAATATAAATATATATACATATGCCCAAATCCCTAATTTGCCGTTCTCGTGTACACAACACGAGTGGGAAGTGTGGACACACTGCATGGCTCCGCGGCGCCTCACCTCGTTCAAAACAGGTGATACAAAGCGCGGGCCAGCATGATATAGTGATTGAAAATCGCATCAACAGATTGCAGAATGGGTACAATGCAGCACGCCTCAATACACACAATTGTTAGGGGGATGCAGACCAAGGAAAATACATTATAGTCTTATTTACCCCAGTGTACCTCATTCACAATATATATATATGTCCAAAACCACAATTCCCCGTCGTCGTGCCATTACAAAACACGAGTGAGGAATGTGGACACACTGTTCAAAACAGGTGATATAAGGCGCGAGCCAGCCTGATACTGTCATAATCTGAACAATCTGCCTCAGGGACTCATGACTTCTCTGAACATAGACAATCCTCTGATGCCCCCTGGCGGAATTATGGGGTTAATTATAGGGTTAATGACTTTGCTGGCTCCGGTCATGCATTTGTACCTGGTATTGGTTGCTATCACTAATGCACTGCCTATGTTCTTGTTGACTGTAATTTATAATATGCTCCCTATGTTTCTGCTATTGGAGTAGCCTCACCTGCTAGACTACCAGTTCCCTTCCGTGCTGTCCTGTCTACCCCTGTATGCTGCCGTGCTATTCCGTGTTTGAAGTTCGGTTTTGTTTGGTTCCCCTGTAACTTGTATTCTCGTGTCTTGCTCAGTAAAGCCTATTATTTTGGAACGTCGACTTGTTCCCTCGTCTCTCTCACCCTACACTGTCCTGCGTTTGAATCCTACACCTCTCCTAAACTCCCCATTACGACAAATACATAGATTGAACACAAAACATAATACAGATTGAAAATCGTATTAACAGATTGCAGAATGGGTACAATGCAGCACGCCTCAAACACATAATTGGTAGAGGGATGCAGACCAGGGGAAGACTCATTCACAATACACCATATACATATATATATATCTATATATATATATATAAAAATATGTCTAAACATACAAATTCCCCTTTTGACGTGAACATAACACAAGGGGAAAAAGCCCAGTTTGTCGTCACAAGAAGTGCGGTCCGCGGACACAAGGAAAAACATAGAGCACCAAGCCAGTAGAATATAATGGCTAAGAAGACACAGCAGGAAATTACGTGGGGGGTCCATTCACTCGAAAGAGAAAGGACACACAACACAGGGTTAAAACAAGCACAAGCACGCACCTGTTGATGTACACCTGCCGCTGGTCACGCGCCTCTTTTTCCTTGAATGAAGGCGCAGCTCTTCTGGACGGTTCTCCACAAAACACGTCCAAACCGCCAATGTTTACACGCAGAGATGCCCGGTCAGACAGACACTGTTTCTGCTATGTCGCGTGCTGCTCCCTCCGTACCTGGCGAGGGCTGGACCCAGGGAACCCTCCTGTTTGTCGGGGATTCCCTCTGACGTGCCTCTCTTGGAGACGCGCTCCGCCACATCGAGCCTGCAATTAACCCTCCGTGCGGGGGTAAAAAGCATTCGGAAGGCAGCACGCCAGGGCTCAAAGCCTTCCACCGACCGCGCCACAGCATACCAGCAGTCCTCCGACGAGGAACTGCCGGTCTGCTAGGAAAACTCCATAACGAGCAGCCGTCCAAAGCACTTCCTTTTCCGAACGTGCCGGGGAAGTCCTGAAAAAAGGATGTGGGTGGAATATCCTTACATCTCTCACCTAACTAATTAACTAAATTTCTGTTTCAACTGCCGAAGGCCTGTGAGCACAAACGTTTTGTTGAACAATGAGGAAGGGGGAGCTGATCACCACACCTGGGCTATATGCATGGCCAGAGGTGGGCATGGGCAGGCAGATGAAAGGTGCATGTGAGAAGTTTCAGTTGACGCGCAGTAGGCGCACGAGGACATCCCATAGGCGAAGCAGAAATGCGTAGCCAATGAAATATAACTTTCTCTAGTGTATTTCAAACTCATGTTAGTAGGATTAGAAATGACCTTTTCTGTTATATCTTGAATTTAGGTTTGTGTGTAATTTAGCCCATCAGAATCAGTATGATATTATACACTATTACTACCAGAGAAGAAAATAACAGGGCAAGATTCCATATGTGAAGTCAGTAATTGCTTGCATGTAATTTTAGCCATCTTAATTGTTAGTTTCATTGTGTATTGTATGTTGAGTACTGGCTTTTAATAATTCTGTTTTGCAATAATTGTTTTTGTATGTTTTTTGTGTGGACCCCAGGAAGACTAGCTGGTTGCCATGGCACCAGCTAATGGGGATCCGTAATAAAATCAAAAAAATCAAAGATGAGCTATCAGAGAGGGAGAAAAAAGAAACAGAGAGACAAGTGGAAGGCTGCATCCAGAGGTTACAGGAAAAAGATGGAAAAGGCGATGCTGGACCTGACACCACCGTCCATGGAGAACACCAGTGGCTGGCTGGTGTAGAAGTAGAGAAGAGCAGCAGGAGAATACAGGGCAAGCTGTGGTGGATCCCCTACCTTTAAATGAGGATTGTAATCCATCAAACTTATTAAAATTAAAATTCTACTTAAGTAAAAGTAGAGAAGTATTCGCTATTGAATGTACTTAAGTATCTAAAGTCCAGTTATACTGCTCTGACTAAAGGTTATGTTAAAGTGGTACATGGTCCAGTTATGCTGCTCTGATTAAAGGTTATGTTAAAGTGGTGTGTGGTCCAGTTATGCTGCTCTGATTAAAGGTTATGTTAAAGTGGTACATGGTCCAGTTATGCTGCTCTGATTAAAGGTTATGTTAAAGTGGTATGTGGTCCAGTTATGCTGCTCTGATTAAAGGTTATGTTAAAGTGGTACATGGTCCAGTTATGCTGCTCTGATTAAAGGTTATGTTAAAGTGGTATGTGGTCCAGTTATGCTGCTCTGATTACGTCCTCTTGAAGTTGACAGCTTCAAATTTGAAAGTATATAATCTTCATACATTCTTGCCATGTTTTCTATGCAAAATATTTTTCTTCAAACTAGTAACTGATGGGTTCAGATAAATGTAGTGGGGTAAAAAGTATAAAGTTCCCTAAAATGAAAATACTTGTGTAAAGTATTATTTACGTTAAGTACAGTACTTGTTACTTTCAACTACTGGACATGGCTGAACCCTCCTATCGTATGGCTCTGGATGTCTCACCTGGCTCTCAAACAGCTTGATGATCTCGTGCCGCTCCGGCATGCTGTTCTCCGTCTTGATGATCTCCTGGCGATACCATGCTGATCTAATCTTGCTCTCTAGCTTGGTAGAGAGCTCTGTAATGTACATGTTCTCAGACTTGAGGATCTGCGTTTACCGCGTCTTGCGTGCCTGCTTCTTGTCCATGAAGATCTGGGGAGTAGAAATACAATCAATCAGTCAATCAATCAGATTTATTTATATAGCACATTTTACATGACACAAGCCAAACAAAGGGCTTTATGTGATTTATTTATGATTCTACTGTAGGTTTATCATCCCTTGAAACCATAGGTTATATATCCAGCTCATGATCAAGAGTGACATATTTCAACAACACATTTTCAGTGGATTGCACTGTGCAACATCTGCATTATAATCTGATCAAAGTTTGTTTCGTGTTTGATATATATTTTGTGGAATTTTGACCTAAATGTTCAAAATAGCAGTTTTACTCATCAAAAATGTGTTTTGTTTTTTGGTGTGCTTCGTATAGGTTTTCAGGGGAAATGGTTTGTTTTAACATAAAAAATGCACTGCTTTTTCACTGCTTTTTCATGCCATTGATAACATGATTTGTTAAAACATGATTAGCGTAGCGTTGAATTCAAGTAGAACAGCTAGCTAGCCGTTGTGGACACTCACCTTTCCACAGCTAAACCAATGTATCTTGTTTGAGAAATGCAGGCTTCAGTCTATGTGTTGTTTAGTCTATCTGTTCAGTCCTGTTTCAAGATGCACAATGAGTTCTGAGAGAATTGTTGAATAGATACACAAATGTTCTAGGATGTCCTATTATGACATCATACTGTGACATCACAAATGTTCTAGAATGGTCTATTATGACATCATACTGTGACATCACAACGGAACATGTTTGAGTTCCATTTGAATAATATAAATAATATGTATGGTAAGACTGTCCGCGAAGCCTGTTTTTGGGATTCAAACTTTGTCAGGGTTTTTCTAACGGACGTTCGAACCTTCGTTTAAAAATATATATATATATAAATATTTATATTTTTTTTTATAAACAAACAGAAACAGTAGCATGTGCATTATTTTAGATCAATTAGGCTATGAAGATTAGGCTGCCTCTAAATATAAAAATGTATTAAATAAGAATGGTTTGCTTCAATAACTAAACAAAAAAAATGTATATATATTTTTTCAACTCTGACATGAAAATCGAATGTGGGAACTGGCACGACTATTGGAAAATCCTAACTCATCCCTACTTTGTTGGCAAACGCCCTGTTTCCCCAAAGGAGGAGAAGATGGATGCCCTGTGCCATTTTGCGGCTTGGAAAGGAACAGATTCCAAAGTGATCATACATTATACAGTGCAGTCTGTACGTCTGAGGCCAGTGGACCTTGTTGTTGTTTTGGCTCTGCGCTCCATCCAGCACATTGGATTTGAAATGGAACGACGACTATGCTTTAACCATTTGGTAGTGTGGTGGTGAAAGGGTTCATTTGATTTCCTTGAATGAAGGCGCAGTTCTTCTGGACGGTTCTCCACAAAACACGTCCAAACCGCCAATGTTTACACGCAGAGATGCCCGGTCAGACAGCCGGGGAAGTCCTGAAAAAAGGATGTCGGTGGAATATCCTTACATCTCTCACCTAACTAATTATCTAAATTTCCCTTTCAACTGCCGAAGGCCTGTGAGCAGAAACGTTTCATTGAACAATGAGGAAGAGGGAGCTGATCACCACACCTGGGCTATATGCTGGCCAGGGTGGGCGTGGTCGGGCAGATGAAAGGTGCATGTGAGAAGTTTCAGTTGACGCGCAATAGGCGCACAAGGACATCCCATAGGCGAAGCAGAAAAGCGTAGCCAATGAAATATAACTTTCTCTAGTGTATTTCAAACTGTCACGTTAGTAGGATTAAAAATTACCTTTTCTGTTATATCTTGAATTTAGGTTTGTGTGTAATTTAGCCCTCCTGGATCAGTATGATATTATACACTATTACTACCAGAGAAGAAAATAACAGGGCAAGATTCCATACGTGAAGTCAGATGAGCTATCAAAGAGGGAGAAAAAAGAAACAGAGAGACAAGTGGAAGGCTGCATCCAGAGGTTACAGGAGAAAGATGGAAAAGGCGATGCTGGACCTGACACCACCGTCCATGGAGAACAGCAGTGGCTGGCTGGTGTAGAAGTAGAGAAGAGCAGGGGGAGAATACAGGGCAAGCTGTGGTGGATCCCCTACTTTTAAATGAGGATTGTAATCCATCAAACTTATTAAAATTTAAATTCTACTTAAGTAAAAGTAGAGAAGTATTTGCTACTGAATTTGTATTGTATTTATTTATTAACACAGTTAAACAAAAGTAAAAACAATACATAATAAGTTATAACTAGGGGTACACCGATATATCGGTCGGGTATCGGTATCGGCCGATAAGTGCCTTGTTGACTGCCATCGGCCTATCGGCCGATAAGCTCAGATGTGCCGATGGCAGTAGCCGATAAATATCCATCAATTTGTGTCACGTCAATCTGGCCCACACATTCAAACTTTGAAAAAAGTTTCAGTCAAGCGACCTGCACAACGCCGCCCCCACACACACACACGCTACTGCATCAAAGTTACTACTTATGATTAACAAAGGCATTCGTTTTGTGGCATTAACGTTATATAGTTACACGTTCAATAACATCAGCGTATTTACCCGACCATAGCAAGCATTACTCATTCATATCTCAGTTCCTTCCTTTGCTCAGAGAGCCTGTACTGAGTTGTACCCATTCTGCAATCTGTTAATAAAGTTTTCAATCAGACAAATGTATAGAAAAGCTTTTATTATAACACTTGTAACTGAGGGGTACAATTCCCTGACTGTATTGATAAGTATGGTATCATTAAACCACTACCGCTTGATGTACTTTAACTTCTGGCCATACAGTACACGATATCTAAGTATGATGAACACTTTCCCACATATGAAATCAGGTCCACACAAATATAACAGTCGAAGGTTTAATATAGCAAAAGGTATATACAACATTCACTTAATTACATTTATGATTTGAATGCACTTGTAAGGCAAATGAGTATTCGTAGGCAAATCAACACTGAATGTCCAATCTCTGGTTACGCAGGAAGCAAGTATACAACCTGGTTCTTTAGGGAACTATAGCGATGGTACTTAAGGATTATAGCGGGATACTAAAGGGGTCCTGCTGGTTGTAAGTCAGTAGGGGGGGGGGGGTTTGGAGAGCCGTCAGCTGCATCCCATCTGGCCAACGATTCCTGGGGAGAATTCAGGTACAGAACACAGTGCCCGCAGGATCTTGATCCACAGATGAATACACTTGGGCCCTCTTGTAGACGGTAGCTGTAGGCTGTAGGTCCACAACGAAGGAGAAGCGAGGCGGCCTCGGTCTGGGTTGAGCGCCGTCTCACCTGGGCTCCTCTCGGGGGTAATTCCAACACTCACCGGCGTTGGCTGTTATCCGCTCCACAAATCAAAGCACCCAAAGCAAATAGATATTCCATGCCGTATAGGCTCAGCAGTCGTCCGGGTAGGTAATCCAATGTGCAGGTCCACTCGTCCTCGCCCAGAACTCCTCGGATGAAAGCACCACGCGTGGTCTGCCCAGCCTGGTTAAGACTCTAGATAACGCGAGGAAACGATGGGGGTGCTGCTCACTTTAGAACTCTAACCGAACGATGCACCATACATAATAGACTATTATTAACTTAATAGAAATACGTCCCACTCGACGGTACAGTGCCAAACTATGACAATTCAGCTATGAATTTACACGAGGTCTCAATGCCTATTCTGGGGCCAAATAGGCCATACTGCACCACACGTGGGTCGTGGGTGAGGCTTCACGTCTGTTACTAGGTTGGAGGGTAAAGGACTAATGGACTAAAAGAAAGTTCTACTTTACTTGCGCCATATTTATATGCACGGTGAACAAATAGTACCATTCGTATTTCGGTAGCCGTATTCCTACGCGGAACCGGGGCTAGTTGGGACATGTTCGTCGGCACTATTGAACTTGACTCAAGGGGCCTGTCTGCTGGCGCCAGGTTCTTGTCCAATGAGAGAATGAACTATTATGGGCTGTAGTAGACTAAAGGGATATTCAGTGTATATGTACAAAGAATATACAAGGGATATCAAACGATATACAAATACTATTAAATATATATCCATAAATAAATATATATATTCGGTTTAATCTGATCCTTCACAACAGCCGCCCCCTAATTAGTCCCACCTAATTAGCTAAGCAGAGACAGATTAACCGCACTGTCTACCACTCAAGGGTCAGTCAACTCACAAAGTCGTGGGGTCATGGTCGTCATCGATAGTGTCTGGGAGTCTTGGCAGTTCTATTAGCCTCGCCACGGGTCGTGTGTAAGTCCGCCCTTGGACGAGCACTTCAGCTGCTCGGACCTTGCCATCGGCACCGGTGATCACTTTGCTTACGCGGCCAGCCGGCCACATAGCTCTGGGTAGTGACTGGTCGATAATCATGACGACTGTTCCTTCTGTCAAATTGTCTCTCTCTTTTACCCACTTCTGGCGGGTCTGTAGAGACGGTAGATAGTGGAGTAGGAAGCTATTCCAAAACTTGTCAGCCAGTACTTGACTGTACCTCCACATTCTTCGGCCGTTCGCTTCTTCAGGCCTGTACATTGTCTGGGGTAGTGCGGGGTCCAGCCGCCCCATCAAGAGTGTGTTGGGGGTGACTGGGTCGACATCTGCTACATCACTTGAGACGTAACCGAGGGGCTTGGAGTTCAATACTCCCTCGATCTCCGTGAGGACTGTCATTAGGACTTCTTCCGCCACAGTCTGGGCCCCAAGCACGGCGTACAGGGCTGTCTTTATAGAACGTACTTCTCGTTCCCAGGTTCCACCGAAGTGGGGTGCGTTCGGGGGATTAAACTGGAAGTCAATCTGGGATGGAGCGAGGTGGGTCTTAAGTTCTGGGCCCATAGCTTGGAAGCTCTCTCTCAGCTCTCTTTCTCCGCCTTTGAAGTTTGTCCCGTGATCAGACAACAATGTAGACGGTTTTCCTTTCCGCGATGTGAATCTTCGGAAGGCCATAAGGAATGAGTCTGTGCTCATGGTTGGAAGGAGTTCGATATGTATCGCTCTGGTGGTCATGCATTTGAATACAATACCCCACCGCTTCTCGGTTCCTCTTCCTTTCTTTATATACAACGGGCCAAAACAGTCCATGCCTGTGGAGTGAAAGGGCTTGTCGCCGAGTCGGAGGCGACAGGGGGGTAGGTCAGCCATCCGGGGTATGCTGGGCTGCGCGCGACACTTTCGGCAGTCTAGACAGGTTCGCTGGAAGCGTCGCACTGCTTCTCTCCCTTGAAGTATCCAATAGCGACGTCTGATCTCCGCGAAGACTCTCTCTGCTCCTGCGTGGTGCACATCCTCGTCGTATTTCTTTATGATCAGCTCTGTGACCTTGTGTCGGCTGTTCAAGACTATCGGGTACTTAACGTCATCCGGTAGGTCGGGGGCTCTCCGCAGACGACCACCCACTCTGATGAGATTATGGGCGTCACTCTCGGGTGCCAGGTGGAGCAGTCTGCTGTCTGATGGGACGGGCTTTCCTCCCTGTAGACAGTCTAGCTCATCGGGGAACGAGTCTCTCTGGGCTCGTTGTAGTAGAAGAAGTTCTGCTTCTTCGTAGTCAGCTGCTGAAATGTCAGTGGTGGGCTGAATCTCTGGGTGGTGCCACAGGAATGTCTTTAGCTGCGCACTCTGTAGGGTGAGGCAATCATCTATGTTGGGGTCTGTGGAGGCAACTGTGCTCAATCCACAGAACATAGGTTTCTTGTTTTCAGCCTCCTCTTTACTCGCCTCCCGTGGGGTGGGCGTAGGCCACTCTTCTTCCGGGAGCTTGAGGAACTCTGGTCCGTCACTGTAGATGTTGTGACGGGTGAGGTCATCTAGGGACATTCCCCGGGTGATGACGTCAGCTGGGTTGTGTTTGGTGTCCACATACCGCCAGCTTGCTGCTTCTGTTAACTCTTGAATCTCTGTGACTCTGACTCCCACGAAGACCTTGTATCTGCATGAATCAGACTTGATCCATGTGAGTACTGTCGTAGAGTCTGACCACAAGATTGTTCTTTGCACCGGGATGGTGAGTTCACGTTGGATTAACGTGGCTAGATGCGCTCCTGCTAGGGCTGCGCAGAGCTCTAGACGCGGGATAGATTGTTGCTTTCGTGGGGCTATTCTTGAGCGAGCCAGGATGAAAGCGGTGTGTATCTCTCCTCCCTTCTCTTGGGCACGCAAGTAGGCCACAGATCCATAGGCTACTTCGGAGGCGTCGCTGAAGACGTGTAGATCCATCTTGCATGTCTCTGGCCTCACTGTGGGTGGGAAGTAGCTGCGGCGTATGTTGACGCCTGGGAGTGAGCGGAGTTCCATCTCCCACTCTCTCCATGTGGAGGCAAGGTGTGCGGGTATTGGGTCGTCCCAGCCCTGGTCCTTGTCCCATAGTGCTCGTACAATCATCTTTGCCCTGGTGGTGTAAGGTAGAATACATCCCAACGGGTCATATTGTCTGGCGAGTGTTCTGTACACACTCCGTCTGGTGGTCGGTATCGCCGTCGACCTTCCCTGCTCCGTGGTCAGGGGTTTGTGTCTATAGTGGAGCGAGTCTGTTTTGAAGCGCCAGACTAGTCCTAGTGTCATTTCTTGGGCTTCTCCTGGGATGGTCGCCATCCAGGTCTCGCTACTGGCTGCCTTGTCCGCGGGGGAGAGGCTGCGCAATACTTGCGGGTCGCTGCTGGCCCACTGCCTGAGATCAAAGCCGCCTTTGATCAGGGAGGCGCGTAGCTTGAGTAGGAGAGCCTCGGCTTCTTCTTGGGTCGAAAACGCTTTGTAAACAGTTGTCCACGTAGAAACTGTTCTTCACACTGTGTCGGACCTCTTCATCTGCTGCTGGGTCCTCTGCGACGTGTTTCTGCAGTGCAAATGTAGCACAGCACGGGCTGCATGTGGTTCCGAAGGGGAGGACTTCCCATTGGTAGATAGCTGGGTGCTCATCTCCGATCCTCTCTCTCCATAGGAACCGCAGTAGGGGCTTATCCTCCTCCACTAGTCTCACCTGCAGGAACATCCCTTTGATATCCCCGCTGATAGCCACCTTGTCCTGGCGGAAGCGTAGTAGCACGCCTAGTAGAGAGGGGCCGAGTGTGGGGCCGGGCAAGAGCTCTTTATTCAGATTCTGGGATCCGATCTGGTAGCTGCAGTTAAACACAATGCAATCCTTGCCGTTGTGGTGGACCTTGTGGTGCGGCACGTACCATGATTCGGTCGTCTGATCGGCCTCTTTAATGTCAATCTTCATTACGTGTCTCGCTGTGATTAGCTTCTCAATCTCAGCGCGGTACACACTCTCTTGAGCGGGGTCTTTGGCTAGGCGCCGCTCTGTGTTCAATAGATACCGCTCCGTAGCTTCTTTCGTGGCGTGAAAGGTGGGCATTCCCTCTCGCCTCAGGAGTGGAGTTGCGTATCTCATCACTCCGCCGACTGTGACTCTCTTTGTCCCTTGCTCGAGGAGGTTTATGGCGTAAATGTCTTCTTTAGAACGAATGTCTTTCTTTTCGTTCTTAAAGGGCATTGTCTCTAGTGTCCATAGCCTCTCGACATGCTGCAGGAGAGTGGTGTCTTCTTCTGTCACTCTGGAGTGGAGGCAGCTAGTGGCTTCTGTTCGGTTGAGAGATTTAGCGAGGGGGCCTTGTAATGTCCATCCTAGGCGGGTCTCGACTGCTGCAGGACAGCCTCTGGGTCCTGTATGGACCCGGTCTATCGGGACTATGAGGTCTGCATGGTCGGAGCCTATCAGCAGGGTCGGGGTGGCGCCGTCTATGAGCGGGATAGGTAGTTGACGCAGGTGCACATATTTATCCATCAGTTTGGCGATGGGGTAGGTGTACTGTGATAGTCCTATTTCTTGGCTGGTGAAAGCATTTGTAATCCTATACCGTCTCTCTGGCTGCCCGCTTGCTGCGATAGTGAAGGAGACATTCTCGCCTTTTATCGTCTTTAAATCTCTTCTTATTGTCCGAATCGTCATCTGGTTCTCGCTCCCCCGCAGTCCCAGCTGGGCCGCAGCGGATGCGAGGAGAAGGGTCTTCTCTGACCCGTCATCAAGGACGGCGTAAGTGTCCATGACTTTATCTTGGTGGCTCAATGTTACACGGACTACCTTTAAGAGCACCTGGGCGCCGCTGCTGCTGGCGGGGTCAATGTACATGACACTTGCCTTTGTGCTGCTCGATGGTGCAGGTGCAGGCTTTCTTCTGTTACTGTCGTGTAGGACATCTAGGTGGGCTCCGTCACACCGACTGCACCTCTTCTTTAGGCGGCACTCGGCTGCCATGTGACTGCGCGCACATCGGTAACAGCGCCTGTTGGACTTTATCCATTGACTCACTTCTTCTGCATTCATCTTCTTGAACAGGTCACATTGTGACAGCCAGTGTTCCTTCTCGCAGTACGGGCACACCATCTTCCACTTCTCTTTTCTCGAGGGGGTACTGTGGTTCTTACTGCTCGGTACTGATTCTGATTGGTGCATGACAGTCACTGATCTTCTTCCATCGTTTACTCTCCTAGGTCCCTCTCTGGAGCTTGGTGTGCTCCGCACGAATGTATCCAAGCGTAGGCTGCTGACTTCTCTCGTCAGGAAGTCGGCTAAATCGAGGAGGGATGGTTCGGGACCGTTAGGATCACGGTGGTCTCTTTGCCGCCTAAAGCGCTCTTGTCTGGCGGGCGGCAGCTTCTCTAAAATCCTCTCGACGTTAGAGTTGGCGTATAGCTCGTGCATACCCTTTTCTCGTTGCGCTCCCAGCATCCCTACCAGGGACTGCACTTTTATAGACAGGTCGTCTAGTGAGCGATTGTCTGTTGCTGGGGGTAGGCGGTCAATATGCCTTATCTCTTGGATTACGTAATCCCATATACGTCCATATCTCTGGTCCAGCGCTGCTAGAGCCGCGGTGTATGGGGTCGTAGAGGTGGCATAGGCTAGCGCTATATTGTGCGCTCGGGGTACTTTCAGGTGCTTCAGTAATATTGCATACTTGTGGCGTTCGTCAACGACATCCACCATCATTGTCTCTAAGCACATCCGGAGCTCCGTGTACTGTGCTCGATTCTCATGGGTGAAGTCTGGAAACGTCGGTGTGCCAATGTATGACGCCGTGGATGGCTGGCACATCGGTGAGCGTTGGGAGAGAGGCCTCCTAGGCGAGTCTCCTCTTGCGCCTCTCTGTGGGCTGGTACCGGCAGGGTACCATGGCCCGCTGGTCCAGGTGCTGTTCCTCGGGGCTGGTCGTGCGTCATGCTCACCCGTGAATAGAGTCGGGGGTCTGTAGCGCAGCGCCGCGGGGGTATAGCCTGGGCTGTACTGGACCTCCTGGTCCGGTGGAGTACTGTGCTGTCGTCGGGCTTGGTTCTCCTCCTCTCCCTCTTCTTCTTCTGTCAGGTCCTCTAGATCCTGTAGTCGTTTATTTAGCCTCTCCGCAGTGTATGCTGCTCCTTCCTTGTAGCTGGGTCTCGCTTGGACCGGTCGGGGAAGGGGGTCTGCGGGGGGTATAGGCTCTCTCTGGTGGTCAAGTTCAGGGTCGCTTGGTCGGTTAGGGGATGCTGCCCTTGACTGTTGTCTCGACGAGGCCCTTGAACCCCTGGCGGAGGGAGAGGGTGTTGCCTTGGTGATCAGCTGCTCCATTAGCTGCGCTTGTAGTCTGTCGCGCTCGCCCTGTAGTCTGTCGCGCTCGGCTTCGCGCTGGATGAGAGCGATGTCGCGCTCTGCTTCTCTTTGGGCACCGTCAGCGGCGCGCTGGGTGTCGGACCGGTCTCTTGCCATATTCTCTTCCGTCTGAAGGCGTCTCATCTCCAGGCGTATGTGCTCTTCTTCGCTCCGTTGCTGTGTTTGGAGTCGATCGCGTTCACCCTGAAGTCGATCGCGTTCACCCTGGAGTCGATCGCGTTCGGTAGAGGCTGTCAGGCTGACGAGGAACGCCTGTGACAGCATCCTCTCCGCCTCGCTGGGGGAAGACGCTTGTAGAGGTGAGCCGCTCCTGGCTGTACTCGTTGGGGAGTCCTGGGGCTCTATCTCCTCGGCGCTCTCTTCATCTTGTTCCGTGCAGGGTTCCACCTCTGGAGGGTTGTCTTCCTCCCGGAGCTGGTCGGGGACTACTTCTTCGGTATTGGCGGGGGGTAAAGGCATGTCTGTTCCCTCCTGGTCCCCACGTGAGCTTGGTCAGTTACATTAGAACCCACTAGGGCCTCTGTGGTCGGGGTAACCTGGTCGTTAAGGTCAGACATAATTTTACTTTCTACTTTTACCGCGTTTACCATCTGTAGAAGGCTAGGTAGTTGACTGACAGCGTAATCCTCTAAGTACTGAGGTGTCTGTCGTCTGCGCCGCGGGCGTTCTACGTTAGGAGGACCGTTTCGTGGAGTGTTCATCATAGGCCATTTCAATATTAATAACACTATATTAATATTACACTAGTTACCATCCGGCTCGAAGGACCAATTGTAACTGAGGGGTACAATTCCCTGACTGTATTGATAAGTATGGTATCATTAAACCACTACCGCTTGATGTACTTTAACTTCTGGCCATACAGTACACGATATCTAAGTATGATGAACACTTTCCCACATATGAAATCAGGTCCACACAAATATAACAGTCGAAGGTTTAATATAGCAAAAGGTATATACAACATTCACTTAATTACATTTATGATTTGAATGCACTTGTAAGGCAAATGAGTATTCGTAGGCAAATCAACACTGAATGTCCAATCTCTGGTTACGCATGAAGCAAGTATACAACCTGGTTCTTTAGGGAACTATAGCGATGGTACTTAAGGATTATAGCGGGATACTAAAGGGGTCCTGCTGGTTGTAAGTCAGTAGGGGGGGGGGGGGTTTGGAGAGCCGTCAGCTGCATCCCATCTGGCCAACAATTCCTAGGGAGAATTCAGGTACAGAACACAGTGCCCGCAGGATCTTGATCCACAGATGAATACACTTGGGCCCTCTTGTAGACGGTAGCTGTAGGCTGTAGGTCCACAACGAAGGAGAAGCGAGGCGGCCTCGGTCTGGGTTGAGCGCCGTCTCACCTGGGCTCCTCTCGGGGGTAATTCCAACACTCAACTGCGTTGGCTGTTATCCGCTCCACAAATCAAAGCACCCAAAGCATATAGATATTCCATGCCGTATAGGCTCAGCAGTCGTCCGGGTAGGTAATCCAATGTGCAGGTCCACTCGTCCTCGCCCAGAACTCCTCGGATGAAAGCACCACGCGTGGTCTGCCCAGCCTGGTTAAGACTCTAGATAACGCGAGGAAACGATGGGGGTGCTGCTCACTTTAGAACTCTAACCGAACGATGCACCATACATAATAGACTATTATTAACTTAATAGAAATACGTCCCACTAGTTGCCTCTCCATCGCTTCGTTTTTAAGCCCTTGTATTTCCCTCCGATATTCCTCTTTCACTCTTTCCATCTCTTCTCCCATCTCTGTCATGCCACCTTCGTTCGCCTTGACTGCTTTTGTGTTTTCTGTCACCGAAATCTCCACTGTCGTGATTCGCTTTGACTGTGTATCGATCGCTTTCTTGACTTCTTCTAATTTCTCATCGATGCGATCGAATTTAGCCTCGATGCGATCGAATTTAGCATCGACGTTTGCCTCGAGCGCCTTGATGTGTGTAATCTGTTCTTTCATCAGGTTAGACTGTTCTACCATCTGTTCTTTCATCAGGTTAGACTGTTCTACCATCAGGTTAGTCAGTGTGTTGAAATCGGGTGGATTTCTGCTTTCTTCAGTTGGCGGCATATGGTAGATAGATGCAGTGACGTTGGAATCCATAAATCTGGCTGCTCTCGCTTTCACGGAGCTTGATTCTGTACCTTCTGTTATGTTGGTCTCTATTAACTCTCTTTCGGGGACCGTAATCGATGATCCCGGTAAATTGTCCTCTTCCTTCTCCTCCTCGGAGCTTGTCGCCGTCGGCTCAGAACCAGCGACGGTTAGGACGTGTCTTCCTCGTTTTGTTGCGTCCTGCGCCGTTGAAGTTGCCGTAGTTATTTTCTCTGTCGCCTTTCTACCTTTAACCATTTTGTCTTTTGATATGGTTAGTAGAGGGTCTTAACAATACATACGATGTGGTCTATTCTCTTTCTTTACTGTCCAAATAATGTTTTTAAACGAAATTAGCATTGGTGGGAGCGGAGCAATTGCAAAATGCGTGCACTACATGTTGTGCTAAAACCGGAAGTCTGTTACAACGTTACCACAGGCGGAATAACATCCGCATTGTGGGGCTTGATGAAGCAGTGAACTGTGAAGATACCAACTTTCCAAAAGAGTTATCAACGATTTTGGATAACACCGATCCAAACAAAGTGCCAGAAGTGGAACAAGTTTACAGAATCGGTTCCCAGGGGCAAAGTATCAACGGGCCGAGAGTCATCATTGTCACTCTGCGGAAAACTACAACAAGGGATGACATCATCAAATATGCTCGCAACCAACGTGGGAAGCTGAAGTATGGTGATAAACCAATATTTATCTACGAAGATTTGAGCAAAGAGGCCATCATCCGACGTCTACCATACAAAGATGTGATGCAAAAGCTGTACAAAGCCGGCTACAAGCCAAGGCTATCATATCCGGCGCTGTTATCATTCTTGGGCAATAACGGCCGCAGGTCAGGTCCATATACACCTTTTGAAGCTGAGGATTTCCTGAATCAAAATGGAGCAAATAACCCAAAGCATGATGAAAATGCCGGAAACAGTTAAGCCTCTCTCTCAATATATACCAGTGTTGGAATGACTTTATTGTGTTCATCAATAAGGTCATTCCACCAGTGTTGGAATGACATTGTTGTGTTCATCAAAGTAGCAAACGATATGCAAGTCGTCTATAACAAAGTGTACTGTGTATAATACGATTCATAATACATTATAATTTCAGTCTCTGGTCTCTGAGGGGACAAATAAATATCATTGCAAAAAGATCTATCTGGAATATTCTGGTGTTTATCGCTCAAATGCCCTGGGTCTCTTAGATCATTCTGGAAAGTAAAAAAGTCTAGGCACTAGTATATTCTACAACCTTCTAGAATATAAGGCACCATGACAACGAAGCATACAACTCTAACAATAACATTCGGTGTGTATACACATAGCAGATAATAAATTAAATGAAGTGCAATCAGTCCTTAATAATACTTTAAAAATTAACCACACATAAACGTATGAGCACAGCAAGGTTATTCTAACAATTTAAGTAATCACTCCATTAAAGGCACATTGAAGCGCTAAAAGGCGCTGCTTTTCTATCTTATCTAATCAGTTAAATCGGTTCTAGTGGCTTCTCCACGTTGATAATTATTTATCTCTTATTCCTTATCTATATCTTTCCATTGATTTTTATTTTATTTAATTTTTTCTTCTCATTACTCTATATTTTTTAAATATATTTTAACTTACATTGTTCTTTTCCAATGTTCTTCACATTAAGGTGTCAATATTACTCTATATTTTTTAAATATATTTTAACTTACATTATTCTTTTCCAATGTTCTTCACATTAAGGTGTCAATATTGCTCTACAATCTTTTCCTTTTTTTCCCCACACGTTAGTGGAGGGTTCAAAGGAATATGTCGATAAAGGTTTATTCTCTTTTTTTATTTTATTTTTTATTTTTATTTTTATGTTATTTATCACAATACTTCATTACAGTAAGGGAAGGTGCAAGACCAAAAGCGACATTCTATTGCAATAGAATGGAAATGTTAGATCCTATGGCAATTAGCATAGGAAAATTAGGATTACAATGCTCAGTTTGGGCAATCCGGTGGACCATGGGAGAAAGTCAATCGCAGAGGATGTGTTCTTGGCATGTTAGACTTTCTGGGTGAGGGGAAAATAGGGGATTTTTATTTGTATATATATATGTTTTTAAGCTCAGCTCTCAACGGGACCTCATTAATTGGATGTGCATCTATTGTAGCTTCATACTCCAGAAACATTACCAAAAACTACACGAAAACATGCATAGACTATGGCTAGTTTGAATATAATGGTATGGAACACCGGTGGGATAAACAAACAACACAAGCGCAAAAGCGTGCTCACACTGATGAAAAAAGAACATGTGGACGTGGCTCTATTAAGCGAAACGCACATTTTAGAGGGAGACATAAATACGTTAGCGGATAATATATACCATAATATTAGTCACTCTTCTTTTGCTACGAGAACTAGAGGGGTAGCCATAGTCGTCAGACGCAAATTAAATATCGAATTGAAAGGGGTATGGTCGGATGCTGAGGGGCGCATAACTATAGCTAGGATTATACACAATAACAGGAAAATTGCATTGGCAGCGGTATATGCCCCGAATTTGTACGAAGTGGGTTTCTTCACTTCACTAACAGGAGAAATGTTAAACCATCCCGAGTACTCATATATAATAGGTGCGGATTTTAATGCCATTTGGAACCCAAGGATGGACAAAACTTACCTTTCCTTCTCCAGCGAACAAAAGAATTCATCTAAAGCATTAAAAGATTGGTCGAAATCAACAGGAGTAACTGATTTATGGCGTTCACTTAACCCCATGACCCGCAAGTACTCCTGTCGTTCGGCGAGACACAACACACTATCCAGAATTGATTACGTCTTTGCATCCCCGAGAATATTTGATAAATATGAAGTGGAAATGACACCCAATGCGCTATCAGATCACTGCTACTTAATCCTGAAAGCAACATTTGGTACACTATCTGCCCGGGCCCCAAGATGGCGTTTTAATTCGATGCTGCTTAACAACAAGGAATTCATTACACAAATTAAAGAAGCTCTCACAGTATTCCTACGGGATAATGCTAACTCGGTGCAAGATCCCAGAATATTATGGATGTCGGTAAAGAATATGATCAAGGATTTCTCGGATAGATTTACCTCCATATTGCGCAAAAATCAAAACACAAAACTGTCTGAAATGGAAACGCTTTACTCAACGCTTTTTAATTCTTTAAAATACAACAACTCTACTAGACTAGATAACCAAGTTAACATTCTAAAGACAGAGATCAAAGCAATGTACAGACAAAAATCGGAATTGCAAATACGCAGCACAAGACAACAGCAGTACTTCCAAGGTTCTAAACCTAGTCACCTATTAGCCATGCGACTAAGAATTAATGCAAAATTTGCAGATATAACTGCCATTAGGAAACAACAAGCTCTAGTAACAGAACCCAAAATAATAAACGATACATTCAAAGAATTCTACTCCGATTTATATAACTCAGAAACGACCTTTGATCAAGACAAATTAGACACATATCTTAATCAAATTACTCTCCCTAAACTTACGGAGGAAGACGCTAAACAGTTAGAAGTACCGATCACATTAGAAGAACTCAAGAAGGCCATATCCGGAATGAAAAACGGCAAAGCTCCGGGAATTGACGGTATCCCATCAGAAATGTACATTTCTTGCTGGGACATATTTGGACCCTTATTACTAAATATGATCTTATACTCAGTCAAAGAGGGAAGCTTCATTGAACACCAAAATACCGCACTCATTTCAGTTCTTCACAAAAAAGACAAAGACCCCACTGAGTGCGGTAGTTACCGTCCTTTAAGCCTCCTCGGAACCGATGTCAAACTGTACTCTAAGATATTAGCCATCAGATTGCAAAAGCATATGACTTCTTTAGTTCATCCGGACCAAACAGGCTTCATAAAAGGTCGCCTGATCAATGATAACATAAGGCGAATACTGCACGTACTAGATACAGACAAAGAGGACATCACACCTAAGGCGATACTATCCCTGGATGCTATGAAAGCATTTGACAGGTTGGAATGGTCGTTTCTATGGGCAGTATTGGAAAGGATGGGGTTAGGAAAAGGTTTCATTGATATGATTAAAGTACTATACAAGGACCCATCGGCCAGGATTACAACAGGCACATTCATCTCCGATATCTTTCCGGTATCACGCTCAGCCAGACAAGGTTGCCCTCTTAGTCCCGGACTATTCGATCTATCATTAGAACCTTTAGCACAATTTATAAGACAATCCCAACACATAGAACCAATAGTAATCAAGGGCACACATCATAAAATTAGTTTATATGCGGACGACGTAATATTGTTCATGCAAAACCCCAACAACACATTGCCGCTTATACTCAAGTTGATAGAGAACTTTGGTGATTTATCGGGATTTAAAATAAATTGGCCTAAATCGGCTTTTCTTCCTCTTAACACCAGTGCAAAAAAAGAGACAACCCTCCCAGGTGCGATACCCATGGTCAAACATTTCAGATGTTTGGGTGTGGAAATATTTCCCACCATAAGACAAACGGTGAAGCACAATTACACAAAAATACAGAACAAAATCAAAGACGACCTGGACAGGTGGGCAAAACTTAAAAACTCAGTACAGGCAAGGGTATCAATAGTTAAGATGGATGTATTACCAAGAATCAATTTCTTCAGCTCAATGCTTCCGTTACCTCCTCCAGAGGGCTACTGGAAAAGATTACAAACCTCCACATACAAATTTATTTGGAATAACAAACCACCTCGCATAAAAAGATCCACCGCACAGAGAAATAAAGCAGACGGTGGCATGGCAGTCCCAGATTTTTTACAATATTTTAATGCCTTCACATTAAGACCATTGAAGAAGATATGGTTTGACCCCGAGGCTTTGGTATCTTGGAGAAAATTAGAAGAAAACATAGTAGCCCCACAGAGATTGAAAGACATAGCATACACTAAACTTTCAATCAAGCATTGTGAGCGAGAATTTGGCCCAATAATTACCCATGCAATCAGGACATGGCGGGAAACACAAAGGAAATTCCCTAACCCTCAAGTATGGCATAATCACACTCCCATATTCAATAACAATGCTCTCTTAATGGGAAAACGACCTATAAGATTCCCTATATGGGAAGAGAGAGGCATACACTCATTAGGGGATATTTTTAATAACAAGGGCCTCTGTAGTTATGTCGAAATATGCATAAAGTTTAACCTCACCGAGTCCACATGGCTTTTTTACATACAGTTACGACTTTGTATGAGATCTCACGGTGTTCCATTACACATACCAATTGAACACCACAGATACCACAAATTTTTCTATGAAAGAGATACATTGGGAGGTTTTGTATCAGGTTTTTATTATCAATTACTAACGTCCTCGTATGAAACCCTTCAACTAGACAATGTCTGGAGGAGGGATATACCAGACCTGGAAAATGACTTTGATTGGCAAGGAGCCTGGGCAAATGTCCGACTTACATCAAGGAACCCGGATCATCAACAAATCAATCTGAACTATATTCACAGGACATACTTGACTCCTATAAGGCTGTGCAAAATGGGGCTTATACAAGACTCCAAATGCTCCCAATGTACAAATGGGGACGAAGGAACATTTATGCACATGTATTGGGACTGCCCACCAGTTAAGGCATTCTGGAAAGATGTGTCCCAACAATTATCAATACTCGTATTTTGGAATATACCTGTACACCCCGCGGTATTGCTATTGAATGATGTTTTTGAGTTTGCAGTGAATCCACAACTAAAAAGATTGGTTTTATCGGGTATCACAGTAGCTAAAAAACTGATCGCATCACGTTGGTTTCAACCGGAAAAAATGTGCCGGAAAGTGTGGTTTCTTACATATCTCGATGTGATATATCAAGAAATATCTACAGCAAGAATTCTGGGGCTCAATGAATCCAAAATGTCAATGTGGTTAGAAGTGGTGGAGAGAATAAAAGCTAGCCTATAATGGTAGTGTCTGGTTAGGAGTGAGGGATAATGGAGGTACTATCCAAGAGGGGGTCCGGGAGGGGGGGGTTTGAGCTGGAGCATATGTGTGTAGGGTTTTAGAAAATAGGTATTAGGGGTATATTATATACTAACATTTATATAATTGTAACTTCGCTGGATATACACTGTATACGGTTAAAATGTTATTATTGACTATTTTTGTTTTATCCTGTTTCTGTACTTGCATATATTTTAACCACCTTTACCGAAAGTTTCATTATACATTGTGTGTTGAGTACTGACTTTTAATAAGTTTTGTTTTGCAATAATAAAAAAAATAAAAAAAAAATAAAATAAATACGTCCCACTCGACGGTACAGTGCCAAACTATGACAATTCAGCTATGAATTTACACAAGGTCTCAATGCCTATTCTGGGGCCAAATAGGCCATACTGCACCACACGTGGGTCGTGGGTGAGGCTTCACGTCTGTTACTAGGTTGGAGGGTAAAGGACTAATGGACTAAAAGAAAGTTCTACTTTACTTGCGCCATATTTATATGCACGGTGAACAAATAGTACCATTCGTATTTCGGTAGCCGTATTCCTACGCGGAACCGGGGCTAGTTGGGACATGTTCGTCGGCACTATTGAACTTGACTCAAGGGGCCTGTCTGCTGGCGCCAGGTTTTTGTCCAATGAGAGAATGAACTATTATGGGCTGTAGTAGACTAAAGGGATATTCAGTGTATATGTACAAAGAATATACAAGGGATATCAAACGATATACAAATACTATTAAATATATATCCATAAATAAATATATATATTCGGTTTAATCTGATCCTTCACAACAACACTCGTTGCAGTAAAATCATTATGCCTCGGTTGGTCATCCTGCGGAGCGCTGGTAATCTACTCGTGGCCGCGGGGAGCTAAAGTTATTAGCGCCGGTAGGTTTGTTGTTGATCTCTCGCTGCAGATCAATGGCGGACTTACCGGAAGTAAAGTGCTTGCCAATTGGTGGTAAGAACAGTAGGGGCGGGTCAGTGGCGTCCTTTCACTAAAAGGCAAGGTATGGCGAGGGGGGGGGGGGGGGGGGGGGGGTTGAAGGGGGTGGATTTTTTTTGTCAAATCAGTTGTGCAATAGTCACTTTTGGTGAGTTGTTTCTATACAGTTCAGTTATATGACATTTAGGTATGACACAGGACTACACAAGCATTTTTAGTATAGAAATGTGTCAACAGACTAAAGCAGGGAACCACAATATTTTGCATACGAATTATGCAGAATGTAATATCATAACTGTCTATTACTTTTCTTGCAATTGAGCCAATTTTCCTTAGGTACGGTTTTGAGGTGTGTTCAACAGAATGTAGTATCAAAAACACATTCACACATTTTTGGGCATATTTCAGTTAGTCACAGCAAAAGTCACCTAGTAAAAGTGAGATAATTGACAATAATTTTTTTTTCTTTTTTCTTTTTTACATTTGTATTTGCCAAGGTATGGCGAGTGCCATACCTTGCCATACCAAATGGACGCTCCTGGGGCGGGTGCAAGCGGTGTGATGTAATTGGCAGAATCGACTGTCAATCAAAATTGTTCTGTTGCATTGCTTTGGTTGAGAGATAGTGCTCTCTTATTAAAACGAATAGGTTGCCATGCCTAAAATAATAGTCAAGCATAGGGCTAAAACATTTTCATAAACAATAATAAAAAAAATTTGTTATATGGTTATAATAAAAGCTTTTCTATACATTTGTCTGATTGATTGATTGATTGAAAACTTTATTAACAGATTGCAGAATGGGTACAATACAGTACAGCTCAGTGGACTGGAGGATGAAGACCAGAAAAATACTTTCGGCTTTTTTACACAAGGGTCCTCCATTTTCAATTCATCAAAACATTTAGAAACATACAAATATACAGTAGTTTCATAAAAAAATAAGTAATAATTATATATATAAAAAAGTATTACAACTTTTTTTTTGCCACAATTATCGGTATCGGCCAATTGTGTTAGTTGAACAATCGGTATCGGTATCTGTGGCACATATTCATATCCGTGCATCCCTAGTTATAACCATTGTGAAGGAGAAGTTAGAAGCCTATAGAGGCTTATCGAGAACTTCCCCTGTTTTATAAAATCAACCATACAAAAATACAAAAATATACATATTATAAAATACCAGAATACATTCAAAAGATATGTGTTAATACAAACATACATACACACAGTACATACATGCATATACTGTATACTGCATACATAATAATATATAACAACCCACCCACCTGCCTACAAATCTACCCACCCACAAAACCAATTGCATACCTACATGTATGACCTATTTATCTATCTGCTACTTTTGGATATGAGCATTTTTTTGTAGTTTGCTTTCAAAATAAGCAGAGATGGAGAGTTCCTCAGCATAGGATCAGCTGCATTCCAAAGATTGGACCCTCTATACCTCACTGAGAATGGCCTAAGTGAAGTACCACAATAAGGTATATGCAGGTCCCTGGACTGACGTGTAACATATGAATGAACATCTCAATTAAAAGAAAAAAAACGATTAAAACCATTTGGTAGATTGTGATGAATGAATGAATGCATTTGTACACAAATATACATATCTGTAAATAATTAACCTCAGACAGTCAGAATGTTTAGTTTCTTGAAAAGAGGAGCAGATGGTTCAAATCGATCTGAGAGGGTTGCCACTCTAACAAATCTTTTTTGAAGTAAAATAATTTTTTGAAGATGAGATGAATGAGTGCTAGAGAGGCTCGCAACTCACTTGTAGGTGATTTTAATAAACAAAAAAGGCAGTAGATGCAACATTTCGACCTTACCGGTCTTCCTCAAGCATGCATACAACACAAAATGACATATTCTTTTATACAGGAAGTGAAAAATCAGCCACACCTGGTGATCAGGTGCGGTCCCAAGACATTTGATACATGATTAAGTAACAATTTTATCTTTTCATTAGACATTGTTTTTGGAGATTTTTTATGAGAAATATCTATATTACACACAGTATTAAGACATAATTTACAGATAGGCAACAGGCAGTAGTGTCAGGATGGAGGTAGGTGAGTTCCAATTGTTGTAGGCAATCACAGATACGGAGAAGGTATACTCTTGAACAGGTTCGACTTTAATAGTAAAGAACACAGAGTAATACTAGGATACTATGCCAAAGGCAAAGGAACGAGAGAATAGATAATGGAGCTTAGTGGTGGTCCAGAACTGGAACCGGCCATGTTATCTCCGAACGCCTATAGTGAAGACCTGACGAATGACAAGCAGAGGAAAGGAATGTTAAATAGCCACCAAATACCAACATTCCACACACACCCCCGTGACAGCCAATCAGAAGCCAACCCCTAAGTGACAGCACTAAATGACAGGGAAAAACAAGTGACAGCAGTCAGGTGACAGATGACAGAGAAGGTGGGTGGTTCCCGACCGTAGTCAGGAACCAGAATCGTAACAGTACCCTCCCCCGACGAACGGCACCAGACGTTCACCTGGGGGCCTCGGGATTCAGCCGCCGGAAATCAACGATCAGGCTGGGATCTAAAATATCCCTTTGAGGCACCCAAGAACGCTCTTCTATCCCGTACCCCTCCCAATCCACCAAGAACTGAAACCCCCTACCCCTCCGCCTACAACCCAGTATCCTCCGCACCGTGTAAATGGGCTGACCACCAATAAACCGAGGCGGAGGAACCGTAGGCAGTGGCGGGGCCAAGGGCGATGAGAGGAACGGCTTCAACAGGGACACATGAAACGTCGGATGAACCCTCATAGAGCTCGGAAGCCGTAGCCTGTAAGCCACAGGATTCACCCGACGTACCACTTTAAAGGGCCCTATAAAGCGAGGAGCCAGCTTCCTGGATTCCACCCGGAGAGGGAGATCCCAGGTGGAAAGCCAAACCCGCTGCCCAGGACGGTAAACCGGAGCCGGACGACGCTTGCGGTTAGCCTGCTGCTGGGTACTAACCGAAACCTTCTGCAGCGCCGCCCGGACCCGCTTCCACGTCCTGCGGCAGCGAGCCACGTGTGCCTGGGCCGAGGGCACCTCCGCCTCCTGCTCCTGCTCGGGAAACAGAGGAGGTTGAAAACCATACTGACACTGAAAGGGAGACATACCGGTAGAGGAGGAGAGGAGGGTATTATGCGCGTACTCAGCCCATGCCAACCTCCTACTCCACGTTGCCGGGCAACCGGCAACGTAACATCTCAAGACCCCCTCCAGGTCCTGGTTGACACGCTCCGTCTGCCCGTTCGACTGCGGATGAAACCCAGATGAAAGGCTGACGGAGGCGCCGAGACCGGCGGCAAACGCCTTCCAGAACCTGGAAGCGAACTGAAGACCCCGGTCCGACACGATATCCACCGGAAGCCCGTGGACCCGAAAGACATGCTGTATCACCAGATCAGCAGTCTCTCGGGCCGATGGAAGCTTGGGGAGAGGAACAAAGTGAGCCGCCTTAGAGAACCGGTCCACCACCACCAAAATGGCGGTGAACCCGTCCAAAAGGAGGAGGCCAGAAATAAAGTCCAGGGATATGTGCGACCAGGGCCGTTTAGGAATAGGAAGCGGCCGGAGGAGACCTGCTGGTGCACGGCGAGAGGTCTTACTGCGCGCGCACATCGGGCAGGCCGCCACAAAGGAACGCGTATCCCCCTCCACTGTCGGCCACCAGAACCTCCTACGGATAAATTCCAGGGTCCTGGTGGCCCCAGGGTGGCTGGTGAGGGATGAGGCATGTGCCCACTGCAGCAAACGTGAGCGCGCCACCTTGGGCACATACGACCGCCTCGGAGGGCCCCCGCCAGGATCGGGCTCCCGCATCAGCGCCGACCTTACCACCTTATCTATGCCCCAAGACACGGGTGCCAAAATCAAGGCCGGTGGAATAATGGGATGGGGCTGCTCCTCCCGACCAGGAAGATCAAACTGGCGCGATAACGAGTCAGGTTTGATATTCTTGGACCCGGGCCTATAGGAGATGGTAAATCGAAATCGTGTGAAGAATAACGCCCACCTGGCCTGGCGAGCGTTAAGGCGTTTAGCCCCTTGGATGTAAGCCAAGTTCTTATGATCGGTCCAAACAATGAAAGGATGTGCCGCCCCCTCCAACCAATGTCTCCATTCCTCCAGTGCCAATTTGATAGCCAACAACTCCCGATTACCCACGTCGTAGTTGCGCTCGGCTGGTGACAGACGGCGAGAAAAAAAAGCACACGGGTGCACTTTCCCATCCTTTAAGCACCTCTGAGAGAGCACCCCCCCCCACCGCGATGTCAGAGGCATCCACCTCCACAATGAACAGAACCTCCGCATCATGGCGGATCAATACAGGAGCGGATGTAAACCGACGTTTGAGATCGCAGAAGGCCGACTCTGCCCTAGGCGACCATTCAAAGCCAGGGAGAGAGGCCTTAGTGAGAGCTGTTAACGGATTGGCTAAGGCGCTAAAGTTGCGAATAAAGCGTCTGTAAAAATTTGCAAAGCCCAAAAAACGTTGTAACCCCTTGAGCGACGAAGGCCGTGGCCAGTCCAAGACTGCACTCACCTTGGCCGAATCCATGCCGCCTCTCCTGCCGCCGTCTCTCCCACCGTCGTCCTTACCCCAGCCACCTCGACTTGTGCCTGCTGGGCTGTGAGTAGCGCCGACTGCGCAGTCTCCTGCGACGAGCTGACGATCCCGCCCAGCCGAACCAACTCGGCGCTGACCAGATGTTGGTGTTCCTCCATGCGCTCCTGTGCACTCTTCTGTGCCCGGAGCATCTCCATGATTGCCTCCATGGAACTCTGATGGTCAGGTCTTCTGTCAGGATGGAGGTAGGTGAGTTCCAATTGTTGTAGGCAATCACAGAGACGGAGAAGGTATACTCTTGAACAGGTTCGACTTTAATAGTAAAGAACACAAAGAGTAATACTAGGATACTATGCCAAAGGCAAAGGAACGAGAGAATAGATAATGGAGCTTAGTGGTGGTCCAGAACTGGAACCGGCCGCGTTGTCTCCGAACGCCTATAGTGAAGACCTGACGAATGACAAGCAGAGGAAAGGAATGTTAAATAGCCACCAAATACCAACATTCCACACACACCCCCGTGACAGCCAATCAGAAGCCAACCCCTAAGTGACAGCACTAAATGACAGGGAAAAACTAGTGACAGCAGTCAGGTGAGAGAAAATGGTGGTTATTTCAATGTATATTTGGTGTATAGAATAGATATAAAGAGACGCTTGAAGAGGGTAATATCATTATCATCACGGGATGATATTGACGGTGGAGAAGAAGCGGTTTCACAGGCACAGGCCGCGTTTAGGAGGGTGTTTGTTTTGAATTCCGATCGAAGACACAACAAGATAACGTGGACACAGAGGAATCGGATGGAGAGGGGATAACACAAGAAGACGTGATACTGGCCAGATTGATCAGGATCTAACAGTTGGTTGCCGATGACAGCCGGATTTGCAAGAGAGAAGAACAACGGAAAAAGACTTTTCAATGCAACAGTGGACAGTGGACAACAGTCATCGTGTGTGGGAGAATCATGATCGAGCAAGGCCGGCCAGCCCTGGGAGAGAGCCGAGTCGAGCGGTCAGGAGGCGAACAAGCGCTGTAGGAGAAACAGCGCTCCTGAGAAAGATGTGAGTTCATTGTGCACACACGGTTGTTTTGATCTTTTAAGCCAAATAAAAATGAACAGATAGTGCATCCGTAAATAAGTAGCGACAGAGAAGCCAGCTGTAATAATATGAGCAGAGCGGCACGGTTTTTGTTTTGAAAAACCGAGATGGGTTTTATCTATAGGGAATGAAAAACAAACGGGCCGGTGAAGGAAGGCAGTGTTCTAAGGGGTTAATTCCATTTTTGTTGGTCTGAAATATAAGGGTTGTTTTCCTCGCAAGGAGGCGGGAACGCGGGACTGTGACGTGAAGGGAGCAGTGAACAAACGTTACGGGTGTGGTCGGTAGCGAGAGAATGTTTGAGGCATTAAAGGGATAGTGGAAAAAAAAAGGAAAAAAGGCACAGAGACAAGATGGCCGCAAAGGGGCCACGAGGAGGATGGGCGAGATAAGATGAGAGGAAATGTCAACAAAATTGAGCAGACAAAATGGCTGCAGAGCCACGAGGAGATTAGAACCAAAAAGTGACACGTCAGCTACAATCCTCTAGACTGAGTTTGGCCGCCAAACAAGGGGGCCAGTGGGATAATACAGGCAAATGGAGGAGGAGTAGGTCGTCACCTAGTGGCGGAGGGGGGGGTAGTGCTGGGGAGTTTCCATTACCCATAGGGGAATATTTAGAGTTTAATTTAATTAAGGAGTTTAATTGTTTCAAATTACCAACTGCTTGTGTGTATACACGGTGGTGTATGTGAGAACTTTGTAAAGGAACTCAAAGTGTAGAATAGAGCAATGGACAGCTCCAGGGCGACGTAGACAGCCCGTGTGGTATAGAGCGACGGGACAGCTCCAGGGTGACGTAGACAGCCCTGTGTGGTATAGAGCGACGGGACAGCTCCAGGGCGACGTAGACAGCCCCGTGTGGTATAGAGCGACGGGACAGCTCCAGGGCGACGTAGACAGCCCGTGTGGTATAGAGCGACGGGACAGCTCCAGGGCAACGGAAACAGCCCCGTAGGGTATAGAGCAACGTACAGCTCCAGGGCGACGGAGACAGCCCCGTTTAGGGTAGAGCAACGGACAGCTCTGTTGTATGTTAGATAATAGTACGAGTACGTGTATGTGAGTTAGGGGCAGGGAACCAACCTGCTCTGTTGTATGTTAGAGCGATGCTCGGTTGGATGTTATTATCATAATAATAATATCGATATACGGGTTAATTAAATAGTTTAATTATTGAATGGGTTAAATAAGAATTGCACAGAGAGATGAGATGCGGTTAATTAAATAAGTTTAATTATGAAATAAGAGGGAGTTCGATCTCCAGTGGGGCCTTCTCACACCTAATAAATAGGCAGAGTCTTCAGAAGACACGTCACCAGAAGAACTGGTGCGCGCTGGGGGTCAACCTGGGATGAACAGATAGGGCGACGGAAGTGGGAATCGGTTAGCTGCGGGTGTCACGCCGGAAGACAACAAACAGGGAACAGCCCTGTAGGATAGATATGGGTGTTGAGAAGGTGGGGGACTAATAGAGAACAAATAGCGCCATGGGCTGTAGGACACTCACACCGTCCAACAGTCTGAAAGGGCGTGGCCATGGCAGGGGCCTGCAGAGGAAAAATATATAGAGAACTGGAGATAACTCCATGGAACGAGCTGCAGGCCCAAAGCCACGGTAGACTAATAGAAAACACCGGGTCGAGTGTACAGAAAAACTGCTGGCGTGGTGTTTCTGCTTTCAGAGTCTGGAGAGGGCCAATGGCGGTGGAGATGAGCCTCAACCAAGATGACCGACGGGGCAGAGACGGCCAACGGGGCGGAGACGGCCGACGGGGCGGAGTCCAGCGGTCGCAGGCGGTGTTGCCCAGGGGAGAACGAGGCGGACATCGGAGGGGTTTTCCTGCGGAGACGAGGGCTTTCCTGCGGAGACGCTGTTTAGAGAGCATTTTGAAACAACAGAGCACGGGCGGTGAATCATGGACAAACAGGGACTTCCTTTCAGAGTCAATCAGGAGATCGAGAGACGAGACAACAGCGAGAAGTCCTGTGTTCATTGATTAGGAGTATGAGATATAAATGGAGGATTCATATATAAGATATATGTATAGAAGGATATATATATAGAAGGTATAGAGAAGAGGGAAAACAGTAAAACAACAGGATATAATTATTGGGAGCAGACAGGGGGGGAGCCCCAATTGTTATGAGTCGTTGGATGTTGTTGGTTTTGGTGGTCTGTTTCGGTTCCCTTTGTGCACGAAGGGGGGCGCAAACAGACATCAGGCAGCAAGATCACTGGGTTGACCGTGGGCTGTCTTCATTTCTTGTGCACAAGAGATGAGGTTGGTTTGCTTCAACCACAGTCTATTTTTGGCATAATTAATTAAAAAACCAAATAATGATTTATGATTCTGAAGGGGTGATAAGAATCAAGGGGGGATTGAGAGAAAATTGTGGTTTTTTCAATGTATATTTGGTTTATAGAATAGATATAAAGAGACGCTTGAAGAGGGTAATATCATTATCATCACGGGATGATATTGACGGTGGAGAAGAAGCGGTTTCACAGGCACAGGCCGCATTTAGGAGGGTGTTTGTTTTGAATTCCGATCGAAGACACAACAAGATAACGTGGACACAGAGGAATCGGATGGAGAGAGGATAACACAAGAAGACGTGATACTGGCCAGATTGATCAGGATCTAACACAGGTGACAGATGACAGAGAAGGTGGGTGGTTCCCGACCGTAGTCAGGAACCAGAATCGTAACACAGTAGTGTGTAAGGTACAAGTATAGCCACTGAAAACAAAAACAAAAATGAAAAAACTAAAAACGTGTTGTCTTACCGACATATGCCTTACCACATGGGCACTTAAGCATATAGATTACATTGGTAGTTGTACATTTTGCCTCTTCTTTTTATCTCTTTCCCAGTTGTTGGGTGATAGAAAACAGTGCATTTTTCTGTAAAGTGACATTGAGCACACGAACCACAACGTCTGTTGCCATCTGGCAGGTCATCTAAAAAATGTTGTGTTTTTTTAGGAGGCAGGTCTGATTTAACCACAATGTCTCTGATGTTATGTGCTCTCCTGTATACTAATCTAGGGGGGATCTGAAAAGATTGAATATTGAATTGAATAGATCTTTATTGTCATTGTTACAGTTGTTACAACGAAATAAAAAAAATGCAACCCTAGGTGCTAGTAAAATAAGAATAAAAACAGTCCTAAACACAGTGTTAAATATAAAAACAGGGTGGGGCGTAAATAACATTAATAAAACAGGGGGGTATAGAATATAAAATATATATAATAATTGCACTATCTCTTAATGTTGTGTGTGTGTGTGCGTGTGCGTGGGGGGGGGGGGGGTGCAAGGAGACTGTTGTTTTAAAATTTAGCTGAGTTTAGTGCACATATGGCCCTGGGATAAAAACTAAACTTCAGTCTGTTAGTCCGGGTGGGCATGACGCTGAAACGCCTGCCCGAGCGCAGCCGCACGAGGTGCTTGTTGCCCGGGTGGTGTGGGTCCTTCAGTATTTTTACTGCTTTTTTGAGGCAGCGGGAGTTGTATAGTCCCTCCAGTGAGGGGAGGGGGCAGCCGATGATCTTCTGGGCCGAGTTGACGACCCTCTGGAGCGCCTTCCTCTCTGCGGCTGTGCAGCTGAGGAACCACACATTTATGCAGTAGGTGAGGATGCTTTCCACGGAGCAGCGGTAAAAAGACACAAGCAGGTCTTGTCTGAGGTGGTAGTTTCTTAGTACTCTCAGGAAGTAGAGTATGTAGAGGTGTTGATTCTCCAGGTCAGGTCATCCTCCAGGTGGACACCCAGGAACTTGATGACCGAGACTCTCTCCACACATCCCCCATCGATATACAGGGGCTGTATGTCAGTCTTCTTCCTCCTGTAGTCCACGATCATCTCCTGGGTCTTTAGCTTGTTCAGCTGTAGGTTGTTATCCTTGCACAGGGCTGACAGCTGCTCTATTTAATCGCGATACGCGGTCTCGTCACCTTTTGTGATGCAGCCCACCACGGTGGTGTCGTCAGCGAACTTGATGATGGTGTTGCTGGGGTGGACTGCGGTGAAGTCGTGGGTGTAAATGGAGTAAAAGAGGGGACTCAGCACGCAGCCCTGGGGGGATCCGGTGCTGAGGCTGATGGCTGTGGAGGTGTGGGGGCCTATTTTGACCCTCTGGGGGCGGTCAGAGAGGAAGTCCTTAGACCACCGGCAAAGGGGATGGTTTAGTCCAAGGTCCATGAGTTTGGGCACTAGTCTGTCAGGCAGGATGGTGTTAAATGCAGAACTAAAGTCCACGAAGAGCAGCCGTGCGTAGCCCCCCGCTCTCTCCAGATGGGACAGGGTAGAGTGGAGAGTCGTGGCGATGGCGTCCTCCGTGGACCTGTTGGCTCTGTAGGCGAACTGGTGGGGGTCTAGTCCGGGAGGGAGGCTAGAGATGATGTGGGGGAAAAGATGTATCCAATGTTGGATCAGAACTGAGAAGATGCCAATGTTTTTTAATAGTTTGTTTAAAAAGGTTGCCTAGAGGCGAGTATTGTGTAACACACTGTATAGGTTGTACAGAGGTCGTTTTGTTTCTTGTAGATTGTAAGCAGTCTTCTTGGGTTTTATGACCTACTTTCAAAGCTGCTTTTTCTACAATGTCCTGTGTGTATCCTCTGGTTTTAAACATCGTTTTTAAAGTATCTGTCTGTTCCTGAAAACATTCATCTGTACTACAGATTCTACGGATCCTGTAGAACTGGCTGATAGGTAAACCGTTTTTTAGCGGAGTAGGATGAAATGAATCACTTCTCAACAGAGAATTTCTGTAACAAGGTTTTCTGTATACATCTGTTTGGAATGTACCATTGTCTTTTTTTATAATAATATCTAAGAAATTCACTTGGTGTTGGTCATACTCCATAGTAAACTTTAGATGTTCATTTTTGGCATTGAGGAAATTAAAGAATTGTATCAGTGTCATTTCATCCCCTGTCCACAGTATGCAAATATCATCTATATATCTTTTCCACATCTTAATGTATGGTAAAAACACATTTTCTTAAGAGTTGAATACATAATTCTGCTCAAAAAGACCCATATAAATATTGGCTATGGACGGGCTGGCTTTGCTTCCCATACTCACGCCTTTGGTTTGTAGATAGTTCTCATCGTGGAACATGAAGTAGTTATGCGTGAGTAGAGTCTGTCAGATCTATAAGAACGTGTGTGTCTGGTGTTGAATCCGGTGGACGTTGATTCAGGAACAGTGTCAGAGCTTCTAAAGGGAGTCAACACATGAGAGTTCAGGTTAACAAAGAATTTATTTAATCCTATCTAAACAAATAATCGAATTAAACAACAAAGGTATATATCAGAACTGACAAAGGATCCCAAAGTTGGTTCACTTGGTGGCTGATACAACCTGTCCTGTTTGGTGGGGTAAGCAGATGGGAGAAGCCGACAGAGGGTTTAGACAGGGGAACATATATACTGTTGGTGCAGGCAGCTCTCTGCACTGCACAGGTGAGGGTAATTGGGTTAACGACCTACCCACTCCACCATGCTCTCTGAGTCAGAAGACTCCCCATTTGCAGGTAGAGTGGGGGTCGTCACAATGGGGTACTGAAGTGTATAAGGATTCGATGTCCAAGCAGGCCATGTAGGTCACAGTGGTCGGATCCTGGACAGACTTCAAAGTCTTAAGTAGGTCTGTTGAATCCTGTGTGAAGGATGGGAGAGATTTCACAATTGGTTGTAGGAAGAAGTCCACATAGGAAGAGATGTTTTCAGTGAGAAATCCAATTGCTGCCACTATTGGTCTACCTTTAGGTTGAACAGGATCTTTATGAACTTTTGGCAGGCAATAGAACACTGGAGTCATTGGATGATCTATCTTCAGAAAGGCATATTCTTTTTTGGTCAAGAGGCCATTGTCCAACCAATTCTTTAATTGATGATGAATCTCATTTTTTAAAATATTTGTTGGATTTCCAGAACGTTTTCTGTAATTCTTAGCATCTCCTAACTGACGGTGCACTTCCTTCTCATAGTCACTCCTATTTTGAACAACAATAGCCCCTCCTTTGTCTGCATTTTTCACAATCAAAGTAGTATCTTTAGAACGTTTGTTTAATGCTTCCCTTTCTTCTTTCGATAGGTTGTTGTACACCTTATATTCTTTTCTGTTCTTAAGAGTATTTCTGACGTCTTGTTCTACCAATCTGCAATAAGTGTCAACGGATGCATTTCTATGTTTCGGTGGAATAAAAGTGGATTTTCCACGAAATTTACTAGAGTTCTCTGGTGTTTTATTTTCACTAATTGTGGAATCCATTGCAGTTGGTCCATCATCCTTATTACTCTTAAAGAATTCTCTTAGTCTTATAGATCGAAAGAATTTGTGAAAGTCAATGATTGTGTTGAATTCCTTACAGTCAGTCGTTGGCACAAAGGATAGGCCTTTTTTAAGGGCTGACTCACATGTAGTAGAGAGGGGTTTGTCACTCAAGTTCATGATGTTAATTATCTCATGGAGCTCCGGGTGTTGTAGTACGTCCTCTGGCCTCCGGCTCTTCCTCTGCCCCCAGCGGCATTTCTTCCTCGCCCTCGTCGTGTCTGGCCTCCTCGGTTCTGGCCGACGCCTCGTTCTAAAAAAGCTGCCCTGTTTTATGTGGGTACGCTGGTCTCTGAAGTTGTATCAAGATCTGTAGTGGAGGAGTGAATCACGTCATTGGCAGTGCGAATATATTCTTCCTTCTTGTCCTTTGGGATTCCCCACATGTAAACTTCATTCTTTTCATAATCTTTAGCATCTCTTTGGAATTTCCACACTTTCCTTGCTTTTATTTCTTTCTCCACTTTATTCTTACATTCTTCCAATTCGTTTTTTATATCCGTGATAGCCTGGATATCCATGTTCTCAATGATTTGCATGTTCTCTTGTATTGAGGCACGTACAGATGTTAACTGAGTTGTTAGCTCTTCAATCGTTAATGCCATTAAATCAAAGGAACATTTATTGGTGATTTCGCACCATTTTTGGCAGAAAGTTTCGTTTTCCTTACCGATCATAGGGCTCTTTTCCAATCTCAGTCCTTTTGGGATACGTTTGTGTCGGAGATAGTCACTGAGCGTCACGGCATGTAGGAACAGTCTTGTTTCCTTATTGTAGAGTTTTCTTAATGTCTTTCGTGCCATCGTTGTGGTGTTGGTTTCTGTCGTCTGAGCCAAATGGCCATCAAACAGCGTCTCTTTTAGACGGATTCTTTCAATATCTTCCGTGGAGTATTCTCGTGTGTTGTGGAGATAACTTTTTTTGTGAACAAATTTTTTTAATGGGACTCCATGAGCCTTCAAAGTTGCTAATAACTGTATATAGAAATAAGAAGTGGAGTTGGTGAGGTTAAATTTGTTATAAATTTCATGATAGCTACAGAAACCCCGTTTGTTGAAGATATCTCCTAATGTATGTATGCCTTGCTTTTCCCATTTGGGATATCTGATAGGTTGTTGTACAATAAGGAGTACATTGTTATTGAATAGGGGAGTATGGCTATGCCATTTATGTGGGTTAGTGCATTTTTTCTGTGTCACGCCATATCCGAATTACATGTGTAATAAGAGGACCAAGTTTCAAGTCGCATTGCTTAATTGATAATTTGGTGTATACTATATCCTGCAGTCTATGTGGTGCCACTATGTTTTCTTCTAATGTTCTCCAGGATACAGATGCTTGATAATCAAACCAGGTGATCAGTGGTCTTAAAGAAAATGCTTTAAAATAGTGGTAGAAGTCTGGAAATGCTAAACCTCCGTCGGCTTTGTTTCTCTGTGCGGTGGATCTTTTTATTCATGGAGGTTTGTTGTTCCAAATAAATGTATATGCGGTGGAGTGTAATTTTTTCCAGTAACCATCAGGGGGAGGTAACTGTAACATTGAACTAAAGAAGTTGATTCTAGGTAAAACATCCATATTTTTTTTATTTTTTTTGGTCTTCTTCCTCCGATTTTTCTCCCATCCCAATGTTAGTCGTATGCCAATTCCCAGTCCCTTCCTGGTCGCTGCGCACTTACCCCCCACAGTCAGATCATCTGGGAGAGTGGAGGCTACCACGTGCTTCCTCCGACACACGTCCAGCCAATCACCGCTTCTTTTCACCTGGCAGCGCGGATTCTCATCGAGAGGGCGTAGCATGTGGGAGGACCACACTATCCCCCTCAAGTCCTATCCGCGCTTAGCAGGCGCCCCGACCGAACTGTAGGAGTCGCTGTTTACAACGACCCGGACCCACCCCGCCAGCTTCTCCCACCCTCCAATACAGCCAATTGTATTGGTGCAGACGGCCAGCCAAGCTGGTGACAACCCCGGAGCTGTGAGCTGGATTCGAACAGGCGAATCCAGCTCACAGCTCCGGGGTTGGTGACGAACGCAATCTCCGCTCGGCCACCTAACCGCCTGGTAAAACATCCATCTTAACTATTGATACTCGGGCCTGTACTGAGTTTTTAAGTTTTGACCACCTGTCAAAGTCATTTGTGATCCTATCTTGGAGTCTTTATAATTATACTTCACCGTTTGGCATATAGTAGGGAATATTTCAACTCCAAGAAATCTAAAGTGTTCTACCATTGGTATACTTCCTGGAAGGATTGTAGTCTTCGCAGAGACATTAAGTGGGAGGAAGGCCGATTTTGGCCAGTTTATCCTAAATCCTGATAGATTGCCAAAATCATCAATCAGCTTGAGAAGATGAGGCAGTGAGGTGGTAGGGTTTTGCATGAACAATATTACGTCGTCCGCATATAAACTAATATGATGCTGTGTGCCCTTAATTGAGATTGGCTCTATAGATTGGGATTGTCTTATATACTGTGCTAAAGGCTCTAAGGATAGAGCAAATAGTCCGGGACTAAGAGGGCAACCCTGTCTGGATGAGCACGACACAGGAAAGAGTGAGGTGATTTTACCTGTTATAATCATGGCCGATGGGTCTTTGTATAATACTTTTATCATATTAATTAATCTGTTTCCTAACCCCATCTTTCCGAGTACTGCCCATAAATAAGACCATTCCAACCTATCAAAAGCTTTCATCGCATCCAAGGATAATACAGCTGTAGGTGGAATGGCATCCTTACTGGCGTCTAATACATGTAGTAACCGTCTTATATTATCCGTGATCAGGCGGCCTTTTATAAAGCCAGTCTGATCAGGATGAACTAAAGATGTCATATGCTTTTGAAGTCTGATGGCTAGTACCTTAGCATACAGCTTGAGATCGGTTCCGAGGAGACTTAAGGGTCTATAACTACCACATTCGGTGGGTTCTTTGTCCTTTTTAAGGAGGACAGTTATGAGTGCCATATTGACGTCCCTGGGGAAGTTCCCCTCTTTGATTGAGTATAAAATCATATCAAGTAATAGGGGTCCAATTACATCCCAACATGAGAGCTACAGTTCTGGTGGTATACCATCCCAACCAGGAGCCTTACCAATTTGCATTTCAGATATAGCCTCCCTAAGTTCCTCTAATGTAATAGGTGTATCTAACTGTTTAGCATCTTCCATTGAGAGTTTAGGTAGGTTAATTTGATTAAGAAATGTATCCAGTTTATTTTGATTGAAAACCATTTCTGATTTATACAAGTTGGAGTAAAACTCGTTGAAAGTTTCGTAAAAATGTTTGGGGTCTGTAACAAGTCCTTGTTGGTCCTTAATAGTAGGGATATCTGCAAATTTTGCGTTGGATCGTATCTTCATAGCTAGTAGGTGACTTGGTTTAGAACCATGAAAGTAATAATGTTGTCTTGTGCTACGTATTTGAAATTCAGATTGTTGTTTTAAAATGGAGTTAATCATTTTTTTTAACACATTAATTTGAGACTCCAATTGAACCGAGTAGTTGTATTGTAAAGAGGAGAATAACGACGAGTAAAGCGTTTCCAGCTCTACCAATTTTGAACAACGATTCTTGCGTAGGTTGGAGGAAAATCCCGTTGTGTAATCCTTGATAAAACCCTTTACCGACATCCATAACATTCTGGGGTCCTGTACCGAATCCGCATTACTCCGCAGGAATTTAATAAGTTCAACTTTGAATTGTATAATGTATTCATTGTTTTTCAGCAGTGTCAAGTTAAATCGCCATCTTGGGGCTCGGGATGACAGTCTACCAAATGAACCTTCCAGGAGTAAGTAGCTGTGATCCACGTCATAATTATCAAATAGTCTTGGGGATGCAAAAACATAATCTATTCTGGAAAATGTCTTGTGTCTTGCAGAGTGAAAAGAGTACTCTTGGTCCGTTGGGTTGAGTAATCGCCATAGGTCATTTACACCTGTATTCTTGGCCCAATCCTTTAGTGCATTATATGCATGTTTCTGATCATTGGAAATGGTGGGATTAGATTTATCCATCACGGGATCCCAAATAGCATTAAAATCCGCGCCAATTATAAATGAATACTCGGGAAGGTTCAACATTGCTCTAGTGAGTGTAGCGTAGAAGTTGGTGTCGTAAAGATTTGGGGCATATGCCGCTACCAACCAATTTTCCTGTTGCTGTATTTTATTTTAGCTATGGTTACTCGACCATCCACATCAGACCATACGTCCAATAATTCAATATTCAACTTCCGTTTCGTGACTATAGCAACCCCACGGGATCTCGTTCCAAAAGATGAGTAGCTAATGTTATGATATATTTTGTCCGGTAGCATTACATTGTCTTCCACTAATAAGTGCGTTTCGCTTAAAAAAGCCACATCAACCTGTTTGTTTTTCATCAGTGTAAGCACGCTTTTGCGTTTATGTTGTTTGTTTAGTCCCCCATTATTCCAAATCATTATATTCAAACTAGCCATAATCTAAACATGTTGTTGTATTCTTGTGTATAATTCGTATGAAGTACCAATTCACAATAGATATATATCCAATTATTGAGGTCCTGTTGAGAGCCGAGCATGAAAAGATACATATATACATATAATCCCCTATTCCCCCCCCTTCCCACCCTTACACGACCAGTCAGCCCAGAATGAGCCATTTATCCTTAACTTTCCTAAGCAAATTGCCATAGGATCTTAAACTCTTAATTCTACCTTAATAGAATGTCACCCGTGGCTTAGCCACTCTCCCGTTAAAATAATAAAATTAAAATTAAAATTAAAAATATGCCTCAAATATCATAGTATATTCACTTAAACCTTATACTAACATGTATAAGTTAAAACACCAGAAGAATAAGAAAGGTGTATAGAACCAAATTATAGAAACCTCAAAAAATAGAGAACATTTGTTTAAATCTTAATCTAACTTTGCCAAACTTAAACACCTAAATGAAAAGGAAGGTTTTAAATACGTGTATGCAGTTCGTCCCCCAAACAGGGGTGGGCAGTATTCCGTTGTAAAGGTTGTTGTTCTTCCAGATATGATTCTTGTGTATGGTCACAAATTGTTGTTTATGTTCCAGGGCTTTCTGCATGCCATAGGGTGATATTCCAGAATATTCCGATATGACACCGAGCGTTGAAAAAGTCCAAAGTATTCCAAAATGTCAACTACATAGCATGACTTGCATAAAACCCATTAATCTAGCAGGCCCAAACAGCGAACCTTTACAATAATATAGTATCTAGCGTCACATATTAACCTATCTCTACATCAATGTCATCAAAGCTTGTTTGATGCCGCTTTTGGTGTCCAAGTTATAACGAAGTAATCAAAAAATAAAAAAGAGAATAAGACTTAGCCTCCTCCGCGTAGTGGGTCCCTCATGTACTCCTCAGCGTCTTCAGGCGAGGAAAGCTTTACCCTTATTCCATTTTTATCCATGATGGAAAGACTCGCAGGGTAGCGTAGTGTAGGTGGGAACCTCTTCTCAAAAATACGAGACATCACTTTCTTGTAACTGGCTCGTAGGGATACAACCTCGCGGCAAAAATCTTCGTAGAAATACACTGGGTTCTCGTTGTATTGCAGATTTCCCCTCTTCTTTTGTGCCGCCCGGATAATCGTATCTCTTATTCCAGTTTGACGTAGGCTAGCAATAATCACTCTCGCTTTATTGTTGGTGTTGTCTCGGATGCCAATTCTGTAGCGCTGATCCACTATTGGTGGTGTAGAGAGGATATCTAATCCTAGGATTTGAGCTAACACTGTCGCAAACGAGTCGTTTGTGCAGTCAACTGATTCATCCAGTCCCACTACGGATATTAAATCTACGGGAATAACGTTCCATTTCGAATATCTTAGCTGTTAGCTTCTCGTTGTTGTCAACTATCGTATCCGTTAGTTTCCCGTTGGCCTCATCTGTAACGTTCGGGAGACTATCCTCCTTAGGATTGTATCCCACTGTCTACCTGGGTCACTCCTGTTGTTATGGGTTCACCTTGTATGTCACCACTGATTGTTGTCATCACTAATTGTCTGTCACACCTGGGTGCTGTCATTGGTTGTCAGACTGCTGTCACTCATTGACAGCGTGGAATGTTGAGTATGTGACCTATTTAACATTTGCTCTATACCTTGTCCTTTGCTAGAGCTTCACCTAATCCTATGGACGTACCTACAGCTGGACAAGCACAGACATATTGTCTTTCTCCCTGTTTATAGTATATGCTTTTCCCTGTTAATAAACAGTACAGCTGTTTTGGAATAGTAAAACATTCTCCGTCTCGTTCTTCTTCTCGACAACTTGGAAGTCACTTACCCGTTCGTAACAGAAGCTCTAGCCATCATGACTTCCAACGAGGAGATACGGGACGAGATGGTGAGCCTACAGGACCAGCTCAGGATCATGATGGAGCGGCAGATGGCAGTCGGTGTCGAGCTGGGTCGACTGGGAGATGTTTCCCTGGCTTCTCAGGAGACGGCGGAGACAGCGTTGGCGGCGGTGAACCAGGCCCGCTCTGCGGCCGCTGGGATGACATCAACGAGGATATCCGCAGCCGGAGCATCATCGATCGGCAGGGAAGGTGAGCGGGGGTATCCGGTGGATCGGGAGGAGTACCGAGAGCCACGCCTGCCGGCGCCGGAGCGCTATGGAGGGGCTCCAACCGGCTGCCGTGAGTTTATCGCCCAGTGCTCTCTCATTTTTCAACTGCAGCCGAGTACTTTCCCCAGTGATGTGGCTCGGGTAGCCTATATTATAACTCTCCTCACGGGTCGTGCTCTCTCTTGGGCCACAGCGGAGTGGGAGAGTGGGTCTGTGGTCTGCCGCGACGCGGATGCCTTCACCCTGGAGTTACGTCGTGTATTCGATACCTCCAGGGTGATTTCCATTTACGAGGCCGGCAGTCGACTTATGTCCTGCCGGCAGGGCATTCGCGCCGTAGCAGACTACGCCATTGATTTCCGTATTGTGGCTCGACAGGCGGACTGGCATGAGGCTCCCTGCTGTGTCCATTTTTTGCATGGTCTCTCCACTCGCATGCAGGACAAGCTGGCTACGCGGGAGCTACCCGAACGCCTGGATCTGTTGATTAACATGGCCATTCGGTTGGATAATCGTCACCGGGAGAGGGGACGCGAGAGGGAGGCTTCGTCACAGGTACTCTTCCGTCCCTCTCCTAGTGTCGATCGGCCAGCATACCAGCCAATGAGAGAGCACCGGGGCGATGACGAGCCCATGCAGCTGGGAGCGTTGAACCTCTCTGAAGCGGAGAAGCAGAGGCGGGTCAACGAGAAGCGCTGTTTTCATTGTGGCCGCACGGGGCATCGCTTCGCCGCCTGTCGTGGCTCGGGAAACGCAGGAGCCCGCTAGGCCTGGGGAAGGTGCTAGCAGGTGGGCATGTCTCTCCGGTCATAGACGTTCACGACTCACATACTTTTTTTGATGTCACTGTCAGGTGGGGGGATTCTTCTAAAACGGCCAAGGCTTTAGTGGATTCGGGGGCTGCGGGCAACTTGATTAATGTGGGGGTGGCTCTAGAATGGGGGGTTCCTTTAGAAACACTAGAGGTGCCCATCCCTGTCCGTTCGCTGGACGGCCGACCGCTTGGTTGTGGATTTATTACCCAGCGCACCGGGAAACTGTGGGTTCGGGTGGCGGGTAGCGAGGGGGAATATTTGAATTTTTTTGTTGTTATGTCTCCTCATTCCGACATTGTTTTAGGCCACCCCTGGCTTGTGCTGCATAATCCTCTTATTAATTGGGCTACGGGTGAACTCTCCATGGGAAGCGGCGTCAGCGCTGACGCTGGCGTGAGTTCATCCGTCCCTCCCCCCCTCCCTCTTTTGTCTCTCTCCAGGTTGACGGTGGACGTTGCAGATTCTTTATTATCCCCCAACCCCGATTTGGCAGGTGTTCCTGCGGTCTATTGTGACCTGGCGGACGTTTTTAGTAAAACGCGTGCTAAAGCACTACCGCCTCATAGACCTTACGACTGCACCATTGATCTTCTACCCGGCGCTTCTCCGCCCCGGGGACGGATGTTCTCTCTCTCCCGCCCTGAGACAGTGTCCATGAACACTTACATTCGAGAGGCATTGTCCGCGGGGCATATCCAACCGTCCACATCCCCTACAGGCGCTGGCTTCTTTTTTGTGGCTAAAAAAGATGGTGATCAGCGGCCGTGCATAGATTATAGGGGGTTGAATGACGTTTCCATCAAGAACCGTTATCCTTTACCGCTCATGGACACCGCCTTTGAGTGCTTACAGGGGGCACAGGTCTTTTCTAAACTTGACTTACGTAATGTAACTTACGTAACAACTTGGTCAGGATTAGAGAAGGGGACGAGTGGAAAACTGCATTTAATACTCCTAATGGGCATTATGAGTATTTAGTCATGCCTTTTGGTTTAGCTAATGCTCCAGCAGTTTTCCAAGCCCTGGTCAACGACGTGCTGCGGGATCTAATTGGGGTGTCAGTGTTTGTATATTTGGATGACATCCTTATTTTTTCTCACGATATGGTGCAACACCAACTGCACGTTCGTGAGGTGCTTCAACGTCTCCTTAAGCATCAACTGTTTGTAAAGGCTGAGAAGTGTGTGTTTCACACTGACACCGTTTCCTTCCTGGGCTTTGTGTTGACGAAGGGCGATCTTCGCATGGATCCAGCCAAGGTGAGTGCAGTCTTGGATTGGCCACGGCCTTCGTCGCTCAAGGAGTTACGTTTTTTGGGCTTTGCAAATTTTTACAGGCGCTTTATTCGCAATTTTAGCGCCTTAGTCAATCCATTAACAGCTCTCACTAAGTCCTCTCTCCCTGGCTTTGAATGGTCGCCTAGGGCAGAGTCGGCCTTCTGCGACCTCAAACGTCGATTTACCTCCGCCCCTGTACTGATCCGTCAGGACACAGAGGCTCCGTTCATTGTGGAGGTGGATGCCTCTGACACCGCGGTGGGGGGGGGTAATCTCGCAGAGATGTTTAAAGGATGGTAAGGTGCATCCTTGTGCCTTCTTTTCGCGCCGGCTGTCTCCGGCCGAGCGTAACTACGACGTGGGTAATCGGGAGTTGTTGGCAATCAAATTGGCATTGGAGGAATGGAGACATTGGTTAGAGGGGGCGGCACATCCTTTCATTGTTTGGACTGACCATAAGAACTTGGTTTACATCCAAGGGGCTAAACGCCTTAACGCTCGCCAGGCCAGGTGGGCGTTATTCTTCACTCGATTTCGATTTACCATCTCCTATCGACCCGGTTCCAAGAACGTCAAGCCTGACGCCCTGTCACGTCAGTTTGATCTTCCGGGTCGAGAGGAGAAGCCCCACCCTATTATTCCACAGGCCTTGATTTTGGCACCCGTGTCATGGGGCATAGATAGGGTGGTGAGGTCGGCTCAGGCACGGGAGCCCGATCCCGGTGGGGGTCCTCCGGGTCGGATGTATGTGCCCAAGGCGGCACGCTCACGCCTGCTGCAGTGGGCGCATACATCCTCTCTCACCGGCCACCCTGGGGCCACCAGAACCCTGGAGTTTATCCGTAGGAGGTTTTGGTGGCCGACGCTCCTTTGTGGCGGCCTGTCCGGTGTGCGCGCGCAGTAGGACCTCTCGCCGTGCGCCGGCGGGTCTCCTCCGACCGCTTCCTATTCCCAAGCGTCCATGGTCGCACATATCCTTGGATTTTATTTCCGGTCTTCCCTTATCGGATGGGTTCACTGCCATCCTGGTGGTGGTGGACCGGTTCTCCAAGGCGGCCCACTTCATTCCCCTCCCCAAGCTCCCCTCGGCTCGGGAGACGGCTGACCTTGTGGTGCAGCACGTCTTTCGGGTTCATGGGCTTCCAGTGGATATTGTGTCCGACCGGGGTCCTCAGTTCGCCTCCAGGTTCTGGAAGGCGTTCGCCGCCGGTCTGGGCGCATTCGTCAGCCTGTCGTCTGGGTTCCATCCACAGACGAACGGGCAGACGGAGCGTGTCAACCAGGACCTGGAGGGCGTTCTGAGATGCTACGTTGCTGGGTGTCCGGCGACGTGGAGTAGGAGGTTGGCCTGGGCTGAGTATGCGCATAATACCCTCCTCTCCTCCTCTACTGGTATGTCTCCCTTTCAGTGTCAATATGGTTTTCAACCTCCTCTGTTTCCCGAACAGGAGCAGGAGGTGGAGGTGCCGTCGGCCCAGGCACATGTGGCTCGCTGTCGCAGGACGTGGAGCAGAGTGCGGACAGCGCTGCAGAAGGCCTCGGTTAAGGCTCAGCGGCAAGCTAACCGCAAGCGTCGTCCGGCTCCGGTTTTTCGTCCGGGACAGCGGGTTTGGCTTTCCACTCGTGATCTCCCTCTCCGGGTGGAGTCCAGGAAGCTGGCTCCTCGCTTTATAGGGCCCTTTAAAGTGGTGCGTCGGGTGAATCCTATGGCTTACAGGCTACGCCTTCTGGCCTCTATGAGGGTCCATCCGACGTTTCATGTGTCCCTGTTGAAGCCATTCCTCTCATCGCCCTTGTCCCCGCCACTCCCTGCGGTTCCTCCGCGCCGCATTATTGACCGTCAGCCTGTCTATACGGTGCGGAGAATCCTGAGTTGTAGGCGGAGGGGTAGGGGGTTTCAGTTCTTGGTGGATTGGGAGGGGTACGGGGTAGAAGAGCGTTCTTGGGTGCCTCAACGGGACATATTAGATCCCAGCCTGATCAATGATTTCCGGCGGCTGCATCCCGAGGCCCCTAGGTGAATGTCAGGTGCCGTTCGTCGGGGGGGGATACTGTAACGTTCGGGAGACTATCCTCCTTAGGATTGTATCCCACTGTCTACCTGGGTCACTCCTGTTGTTATGGGTTCACCTTGTATGTCACCACTGATTGCTGTCATCACTAATTGTCTGTCACACCTGGGTGCTGTCATTGGTTGTCAGACTGCTGTCACTCATTGACAGCGTGGAATGTTGAGTATGTGACCTATTTAACATTTGCTCTATTCCTTGTCCTTTGCTAGAGCTTCACCTAATCCTACGGACGTACCTACAGCTGGACAAGCACAGACATATTGTCTTTCTCCCTGTTTATAGTATATGCTTTTCCCTGTTAATAAACAGTACAGCTGTTTTGGAATAGTAAAACATTCTCCGTCTCGTTCTTCTTCTCGACAACTTGGAAGTCACTTACCCGTTCGTAACACTCATCCATCTTCACCGTTAGTTCCACGATGCCGTCATTTAAAGCCTCTTCGCCCCTAATGAATCTCTGTGTATGTTCAACCAAGGTGGCTTCAACTACATTAGTGCGTTCGGTTTGTACTGCAGCCGCTACTTTTAAATCCTCGATTTTGGATTCGATATTCTTTGATAGCGTCAACCTTAGTATCAACCTTATCAACCTTATGGGTTAAGATCTTTATTAGTTTAGCAAGAGACTCTATATCGGATGAGGTGGCTGGGACGATGGAAGAAGTGGCAATATCAGCTGTTTTTCTCTCAATCTCTCCTGCCAATTCCCGCACGGAGCTCGTATCCACCGGCGGATCCTCTGGAGTTAGTTTGGTTGCACGTTTCTTTTCTTGATTCCTTGTTGTCATCTTGATTCTTTCAGTCGATATAGTTAGATGAAGATCTCAGTTTATATATACGTCGAGGTTTAAACACATTTGACATAAACCGCGCTAGCTGCACGATGTTAGATGTTGCAGCTAGGGTTTGGGTTCCGGCGATGAACGACTGGTCACTCCAGTTGGCCAACTGCCTAGCCAATTTCCCTTGGGGAACCGGCTTCCGCAACGGCTCCCACACCACCTCAGGACAAAGGAGAGACGACCATCGGTCTATCAAGCCGAGGCACCCCTTCCTTCATTCCCTCGACCAAACCCGCCACCCGCGTGACTTGCACGTAGGCGGGGTGAGGCCAGTGATGTGGGAGACCACCTGTCCCTGACGCACGTAGGCCTCCATTGAGGGGAAAAATGGGCAGACAACACCCATCTCCCTCACAGGACGATGTTGCCATAGATGACCTATCAAGTCATCGGGGACAGGGGCAGGCAGTGGCTGCGGCAGCGACACGCCGTTTGCGACGGCTACTGCCGCCATGAGCTCCGGGAACAAGGCACGTAATTCCCCATGCACGCCTTCCTCCACTAAGCTTGCGTCCCTCACATACGAGAGGCTACCGCTCATTGCAGAGCCACCATCCATGGCTGATAGCAGGGCATCTCGTCGCTGAGTCGGAGGTTCTAACCCAACACCAGAATACGAGGGACCCCAAGGAGACATATCACCCTCTGCCACATCCTGAGAGGGAGAGTGATGCGTCCCCACCGGGGTGTCAAATAAGAGCGCATCTGCTTCCACCATGTAATCCTCCGTTTCCATCGGCCACGGAGAAGCAGAAGCACCCTCATCCGGCTCCAGCAGCTCACCAAAACCAGGCCGTTCGCCCCTGCAAGCCACCCTCCTACGACGGGAGCGAGCAGAAGCGAAAAGTTTGCGTCTCAAATGCTCTGCCACGAGAGGAGCCGTCTGCCCATCGGCCGACGGCCCCCCGGCGGCGGAGGAACCAGAGCAGGAACCAGGCCATCTCACGGGAGATGCCGCTGGTGCACCAGCTCCTCGGATAGGCAAGCTACCCACAGGACGCCGATCGGGTGCGAGTGACTTCCACGACCGCGGACTCAATCCCGCCCCAAGACGCACGATGGAGGCGGCAACGGAGAACCGCTGGTGAAGGGTGACGTTGCTAGCGCGACCCCCCGAAGAAAACATTATAACTTAGCTTTTTTCTATTGAAATTATGAGAAACAAGAACAAAAAAAACAAGAGATAATGTTAACGCTGTCTCAACTTTCTTCAAACGAATCAACCAACTCAAGCGATTGGTATACAGGCACTTCAACGTGGTGAAAATTGTAGAAGGAGATGAGGGTATGGCCACACCCCTGCTTATGTAGGTAGCGGATGGGGGTGTGGCCAGACAGATGACGGTATGTAAAGGTACATGTGGACATTTATTCAGTGCAAGTACTGAAGTGAAGAGCATTGCCACTATGACGCTGAGCAGAGCTATAACTAGATATAACTATTCTATAAGCAAATGGACAACATGAAAGTGATTTTAAGTGTATGGAGAAATAACAAAAAAATATAGACTAATTAGCTAAATAAATAGTTAAACAGATAAACAAAAAATTATACTCTCATGGCTGAATTCTCAGACTGTATGTTGTCAGATAAGAGAAACAATTTGGAATAAAAAGTGAAATCATAAAACTGAAAGTTTAAGAAAGAAAAAACAAATTCAGAAAAAACAAACACATGGTTGAATCAGAATATGAAATCCTCTGTTACTATAGTTAGTTAATTGTTAGGATTGGGGGAGCTAACTAAGGTGAGAACACAATTGCAGATCGGGAAGAGAGGAGGCAGAGACAGCAGGGTAAGGTGGAATATAAATAGGATTTACTAGGACAACGAAATAATACAAAACGGAACATACAAAGGCTCAGCCGAGCTGGCTCTAAAACAAAACAACACTGAAGGGGACGGGAAAACAAAGATGAACAAAAACGGGATACATAAACTACTTACAGCACTTAAGAACATGAAACAAGGCACGGAGAGGCACGACGGGCAAGGGAACACGGAGTAAGTGAGGGTAACAAGGAGGGTACAGGAGACAATGACGCCACGAGGAAGTGATGACAAACCCACACTTAAATACCAACACTAATTACAACGATCAACACCTGGCAGGGCCAAAACATAGAATCAATAAACACCAAACAAGACACCAAAAGCAATAACAAACACAACAACCAGACAGGGAGATGACATCAAACAAAGACAGGGGTAGCCCAAGATAATAAATAATTTGAAATTAAGTCTATTATCTTGAACCATAATAAGATGGCCGCCTGCACCATCAGGCTACTCTGGCCACTAGAGGGAGGTAGGGGACCAATGTCAGGAGGGAGGAAATGTCCACTGTCATTCTCATACCGGGCCCAGCAAGGGCCTGGCCTGGGGACGTTACAGTTCATTATTGGTTATGGAGAGAAAAAGTGAGATTAGGTAGATAGATTAGGGAAATAATTAACATGCACAAGAGTCTCTACAAGTATGTGTCCAGAATGCACGCACCAAAAGGAGACAAAATGGAGAGAGAAGGCCATCGATCCTCCCAGGCGACCATGCACAGAGGTTCAACGACCCAACACGCCAACAGGGGACGACAAAAGTGTGTCAAGAAAGGTGGAGCCAGTGTCGAGAGAGGTGGAGCTATATACCACATCGCATAAGAAACTCCGGGGGGCCGAGACGATACCAGGGGCCACAGGAGGTGATCCGGGAAACACTGGTACGAACGTATAGGTGGAAAAATCACCCCTTGTGACTCCAGGTGGCACCACTGCAGGAGGGCACCAGACAACGGATGACAGCGAAGAGGCTGTCATTGGGAGCAGACCTCAGCCAGAAAGACCATCGGCGGAGGACAACGGTGGAGATCGAGGAGAGGAGACAACGTTGGGTCTGTATTGTCCTTAAATACTTGCCGTAGTTCACAGCTGTGGTGCCCGGAAGTGATTGCACGTATGTACCGGAGCTGTAGTCAGAATAATGTGTTAAACTAAAGTAACTTTAGTGGTCCGGTAATCATTGTTATACAGGTGAGGTTAAGAAGTCCTCAGGATATAACACAATTCGGCGATGAGGACGTCTGAATCTGCGCAATGCAAGAAAGAAGAAGTCCGTTGAGAGCTTTGTTTACATTATTAACGTTAAAGCTTAGCGAGTTAGCATGTTAGCTCACGTTACTCGGGCGGCACTTGAAAACATCTACAAGAGGAGGAAATCCACTTTACACACTAAAGGAAGGATCGACTGGACTATCGTGAGTGTTTACAACAGAAATGGCTTGGGTTATTGGAAATATTGGACCGTTTGATGACAATCTGGAGCAATATGAAATGAAAATGGGAGACCCTGATGTTAGCATGTTAGCTCACGTTACTCGGGCGGCACTTGAAAACATCTACAAGAGGAAATCCACTTTACACACTAAAGGAAGGATCGACTGGACTATCGTGAGTGTTTACAACAGAAATGGCTTGGGTTATTGGAAATATTGGACCATTTGATGACAATGTGGAGCAATATGAAATGAAAATGGGAGACCCTGATGTAAACAAGACAAACGTCTTTCTCTGGTCTGCATCTCCTTAACAATTGTGTGTATTGAGCTGTACTCCGACTGTAGTAGCTGTTCAGTGTTCTCTTGGAGGTGGACCTGAGACTGTAGTAGCTGTTCAGTGTTCTCTTGGATGTGGACCTGAGACAGTAGCTGTTCAGTGTTCTCTTGGAGGTGGACCTGAGACTGTAGTAGCTGTTCAGTGTTCTCTTGGATGTGGACCTGAGACAGTAGCTGTTCAGTGTTCTCTTGGAGGTGGACCTGAGACTGTAGTAGCTGTTCAGTGTTCTCTTGGATGTGGACCTGAGACTGTAGCTGTTCAGTGTTCTCTTGGAGGTGGACCTGAGACTGTAGTAGCTGTTCAGTGTTCTCTTGGATGTGGACCTGAGACTGTAGCTGTTCAGTGTTCTCTTGGATGTGGACCTGAGACTGTAGTAGCTGTTCAGTGTTCTCTTGGATGTGGACCTGAGACTGTAGTAGCTGTTCAGTGTTCTCTTGGATGTGGACCTGAGACTGTAGTAGCTGTTCAGTGTTCTCTTGGAGGTGGACCTGAGACTGTAGTAGCTGTTCAGTGTTCTCTTGGAGGTGGACCTGAGACTGTAGTAGCTGTTCAGTGTTCTCTTGGATGTGGACCTGAGACTGTAGTAGCTGTTCAGTGTTCTCTTCATTCATGGAACCGTTACACTGAGCTTGCACTGAATTTGTTGAGAAACCTGCTTCTGCAGCAGTCTGTGTGTGAGCAACCAGTCAGCAGCATTGTGAATTCAGAGATTCACTAAAAGACACATTGAGAGACAGGTTTGTGTGTGGATTAAGAAATGAAGGTGCACAGAAGAAACTACTGACAGAGTGATTTGACACTGGAGAGAGCTGTCAATATCAGTGTAACAATGTTAATGGCATCAAAGGAAGGGCACAGACAATTACGATAAATCTGGTTTTAAAAGAAACACTGGAAATTACAAAAAGAAGAGACATGTTCATGCTGTTGAACAAGGAGATAGAACAGCTAGTGACTCCTCAGATGAAGAGGAGAGGATAAATCTCCTCCTCCGGTCATTATTTGGGTAGAACACACATTTTGAATGCATTTGGCAGACCCTTTTTTTTTTTTTTTGCCATTTTAATCTAGATTAATCTAGATCAATTCCAGGATTGCAGGTAGATTAATCTAGATAAAAAAATGTAATCTATGCCCAGCTCTAATATATATATATAATTATTATGAAATTTCATATTTCATATTTAAAAAAAAAAGTTCATATTAAAATGTGTGTGTATTTTTTTTTTAAATATACTCGACACTGACGTTCCAGAGCGCCGGTCAGGGTCCAACAATGGGGTACCACATCGGGTACCACATCACAGCTTGTACCAAGGGACCAGGGAGGAAGCCCAGCTCTCACGTATCGAGAGCTCCGGCCAACGCACTGATCAGGCAGAGGAATCAGGGGGAGGTGTCACTGAGGCCTGCGGTCATCGAGTCAGGGTCCACTCCTCCCAAACCAACAGGCTGCCATCCGACCGGGGTTCCGAGCCCCGCCCAAACACTCGACAGAACCAAGTTGTCTGTGTCACTCTGAGAGATTATTTGTATCCTGTGAACCGATTCTACCGCGACTGCTATGCTGAATAAATCAACTGGAGAAATCTGAAAACCATTGAATTTCAACCTGTATCCAGCGTCTACTTTCTTGCCCTGAAATTGGTCATTCTATCATTGTTGTTTACAAAGTCATAGCTGATTTGTATACTTCACTCCTTCTTCTTCTTCTCCTCGTCCTTCTTTTTCTCCTCCTCCTCCTTCTTCTTCTCTTCAGATTCAGATTCAGATTCCTTTATTGAGCCATTTGTGTAAAAACACATTGGTAATTGTTGCAGCAATAGTGTATGCATTTTCTTTTCTTTTTTCACAGTAAACAACACCAACACAGACACATGACAAGAAACGAACAGTGCAGTGGAGGATTAATCAAACAAAAATACATATATATATATATAAAGTGAAGAGTGCAGAGTTCCAGTACGGACTAGTGCAGTGCAGTCAGTGTCATAATTTTGCCAGTGTCACTTGGGGCAGAGGGGGGGGGGGGGACCTGAGGCATTGATCAGCCTGATCAATGCCAGCAGATCAGCTCATTCTTCATCTTCTCCTCCCTCTTCTTCTTCTCGTACTCCTTCTTCTTCTTCTCATACTGCTGCTTCTTCTCCTCGTACTCATTCTTCTTCTTCTCGAACTTCTCCTTCTTCTTCTCGAACTTCTCCTTCTTCTTCTCGAATTTCTTCTTCTGCTTCTCCTCCTCCTTCTTCTTCTCCTCCTCCTCCTCCTTCATCTTCTTGTACTCCTTCTTCTGCTTCTCCTCCTCCTTCTTCTTCTTCTCCTCCTCCTCCTCCTCCTCCTTCTTCTTCTTGTACTCCATCTTCTTCTTCTCCTCCTCCTCCTTCTTCTTCTTCTTGTACTCCTCCTTCTTCTCCTTCTGCTCCTTCTTCTTCTGGTACTCCTTCTTCTTCTTCTCCTCCTCCTCCTTCTTCTTCTTCTTGTACTCCTCCTTCTTCTCCTTCAACTCCTTCTTCTCCTCCTCCTCCTTCTTCTTCTTCTCGTACTCCTTCTTGTAGTCCTTCTTCTCCTTCTTCTTCTTGTTCTTCTTCTTCCTCTTCTCGTACTCCTTCTTCTTCTCCTCCTCCTCCTCCTTCTTCTCCTCCGCCTTCTTCTTCTTCTCCTCCTCCTCCTTCTTCTTCTCCTCCTCCTTCTTCTTCTCCTCCTCCTCCTTCTTCTCCTCATCCTTCTTCTTCTCATCCTCCTCCTTCTTCTCGTACTCCTTCTTCTTCTCCTCCTCCGCCTCCTTCTTCTTCTCCTCCTCCTCCTCCTTCTTCTCCTTCTCGTACTCCTCCTTCTTCTTCTCATACTCATTCTGCTTCTCCTCCTTCTCCTTCTCGTACTCCTCCTTCTCCTTCTCATACTCTTCCTTCTTATTCTGGAACTCCTCCTTCTCCTTCTCGTACTCCTCCTTCTTTTTCTCGAACTCCTTCTTCTCCTCCTCAGCCTCCTCCTCCTCCACCTTCTTCTTCTTCTCGTACTCCTTCTTCTCCTCCTCCTTCTTCTTCTCCTCCTTTTTCTTCTCCTCCTCCTCCTCCTCCTTCTTCTTCTTCTTGTACTCCTCCTCCTTCTTCTCCTCCTCCTTCTTCATCTTGTACTCCTTCTTCTTCTCGACTTCCTTCTTCCTCTTCTCATACTCCTCCATCATCTTCTTGTACTCCTTCTTCTTCTCGTACTCCTTATTCTTCCTCTCCTCCTTCATCTTCTCCTGCTCCTCCTTCTTCTCCTCCTCCTTCTTCTTCTCGTACTCCTTATTCTTCTTCTCGTACTCCTTCTTCTTCTTCTCGTACTCCTTCTTCTTCTTCTCATACTCCTTCTTCTTCTTCTCGTAGTACTCCTTCTTCTCCTCCTCCTCCTTCTTTTCCTCCTTCTTCTTCTTCTCCTCCTCCTCCTCCTTCTCCTCCTTCTTCTTCTTCTTCTTCTCCTCCCTCCTCCTCCTCCTCCTCCTCTCTTCTTCTTTCCTCCTCCTCTCCTCCTCCTTCTCCTCCTCCTCCTCCTCCTCCTTCTCCTCCTCCTCCTTCTTCTCCTCCTCCTTCGTCTTCTCCTCCTCATCCTCCTCCTCCTCCACCTCCTCCTTCTCCTCCTCCTCCTCCTTCTCCTCCTCCCTCCTCCTTCGTCTCTCTCTCCTCCTCCTCATACTCCTCCAGGATCCACAGCAGGTCCTCCTTCTTCGTCTTCTCCTCCTCCTCCTCCTCCTCCTCCTCCTCCTCCTCCTCCTCCTCCTCCTCCTCCTCCTCCTCCTCCTCCTCTCCTCTGACGGTCGTTGCACCTGGGCTTTGGACATCAAGGATTCTTTCCCTCCGGAAGCATCTCTTCCCCTGTAAAATTAATCCAATCAGATTTTTTTACTAGTTGCTTTAGTTGAATTGTGTTCATTGGTTCATGAGTCGAATAGTTGACTAATCGATCAAAAGGAGCCATAGTCGACTGTCAACCACTTAGTCTAATGCAAAAAAAACAATATATATATATCCTCTTAACTGGCCCACCCGGGTTTACTTAAAAAAATTATAATAATAATAATAATTTGTATCATTCTTTCCAAAGCAAAGAGGCCTAGAAGCGTGGCTAACACTAATGGCGTGCCTACCAGAGGCTAACTGCCTAAGAAAACAGGCACAGAGGCACTGAAAGAGGATTTCCCCATCTAATGAACACACTAGACACAAATATCAAGATGTATCCATCAGTGGACCAATTGCATTCTTTTCGCAGAGACATTAAGCACCCCCCACAGCCCAAATGGAATGATAAAAAAATATATATATATTCGGGTAAATACCAGTAAAAAATTTATTAAAAAAAGTTAATTTATATAAAAACGTTTTAGAGACATTGTTATGACATCATGCCATTCCGTTATAACATTCTGTTATGACAGCATGCATTCTGTTATGACATCATGACATTCTGAATTAGTCGCATATGCAACCGAAGTTTTATCTGTGCGACCTCAAAATATAATTGGGAGCATTCGTGCAAGTGCAAATAATAGTTCTGGTGCGACCCCCCCCCCCCCCACCCCCGAACGTCCCTTTACCTGTACATTCACTAGTTTGTCACTCAGTATGTGCCATGTGAGTTGACAGTGACCATTCTAACCTTACAGGGGGTAATTAACGTGAGCTAATGTTAGCCCTTCGACGAGTTTGCATAGACAGTAACGTTAGCTACAGCTTCGTTAGCCTAGCTAACGTTAGCAGCTACATATCTAGCAAGCTATAGACAACGAAACTTTCATGTGACTGATCCAGTGACTGATCCACCCATAAATAGCTAATGTCAAATATAAATAACGCAATGGCCACACCAACCCGTTCGTTTTGACGGGAGCTAGTTAACGTTAGCTAGTTAGCCAGCTAGCTAGTAGTACCGGTGAATCATGTTGCCAATTGATTTTGGTCGACTAACATTAGCGAGATTGGCCTACATTCCGTTACATATTCATAATCATGAGAAGGATAGGAGTCTGAGGCTGGATGTCAAAAGACAACGCCAAACATTTATTAATGTTAAACTCTGTTGACGTTGAGCTAGTGTGCTGACAGGAAAGTAACAAACAATATGGTCCGTGTGTAGCCGGTGTGATCTTGTCTGCGTTGTGTTTAAAGTCGATTCGACCCCTGTTAAGGGATCGCCCTGAGTGGGAGTTGAACCCCGGACGCCGGCGTCGCGGGCAGCATCACAGACCACTAAGCAAGAAGTGAATTCACTGCTTGCTTCCGGGTCTGGATGCCTCTGGGGAGTGAGTTTACTTGCAGTACCGCTTACCATCCACAGCCACGTCACTACTTGTGCCCGTGACTGTGGATATACTGCGGTACCTCCGTTACACTCACCCCACTAAACTCACACCACCCAGGGCATCCGGGTCTAACGGCACCACATGTAGCCGGTGTGATCTTGTCTGCGTTGTGTTTAAAGTCGATTCGACCCCTGTTAAGGGATCGCCCTGAGTGGGAGTTGAACCCCGGACGCCGGCGTCGCGGGCGGCATCACAGACCACTAAGCAAGAAGTGAATTCACTGCTTGCTTCCGGGTCTGGATGCCTCTGGGGAGTGAGTTTACTTGCAGTACCGCTTACCATCCACAGCCACGTCACTACTTGTGCCCGTGACTGTGGATATACTGCGGTACCTCCGTTACACGTGCGGAACCCTTATCCCAAACACATAGTTCCGTGGGTGGTTGTTAGAGTTGTTGATCTTCCACAAAAGATTAATTGTTTAAATGCATGTTTAATCCAGTAAGAATAGGCTATATAACATACATCTGTGCAAGTAGATTACATTACATTAACAAAACGTATTGCCCTTTTGACATGTAGCCTATTCATAATCATGAAAGTTTATTTGGAAGTATTTTTTATTCTGTACTTGTCATGGTTTTTGCCTTATTTCACCTTTCTGTGAGGGACAGCTGTCTATTTTTGCTTTATTTCACCTCTCTGTGAGGGATAGCTGTCAATCCCTGTTCCCTGTGGTTAATTGCCTCATGGATCGGCAGGTGTGTGGGCTTGATTGCACCTGATGCAGTGCAGCTGTGCCTATGGCCATGTGGAGTCTATTTAAGTTTGGAGATCGCAGTGTCAACTGCTTTTTCATTTCCTAGTGTTGGCTGTCCTTTTGGTCACGCAGTCTGATCTGGTTCAGAATTGAGCTTTATGGTAGTCATTCTTATTTTAGGCTACTCACGTGATTCTACACATAAACTCCCTTAGTGGAGGTTTATTGTTTTACTTTTTCCAATATAAACTCCTTTATTAGGAGGTGTCCTTGTGGCTTTTTTTTTACTTTTATACTATACCTCTTTATTGAGAGTAGTCCTGTTTTTTGGGATTTATTTTCTTAATTACTCACTTTGAGATTTCCACCTGTAAAGGTTGTTTTCTGTTGTTTAATTTGTCCCCTCCTAAAATATCTGCGTAAGCAGTCTAGTGGTTGTCCGTTTCACGGATAACTTTAAGAGTCCCTGTTATCTGCTCATGACCCACACACACACACACAGCCCTCACAGAATGAAAAAGCCATAACTGGGTCAGCAGATAACACAGGTCTCGTACAAGCACTAGCTGCGCAGCGTCAAGGATTGCTTTCACATGAGGAAGCTATCGTACAATTACAACAACAACAAGCTCTCATGGTGCAACAGCATGGGGAGATGTATGAAGGATTGCGCGAGATGAATAGTTCCATGCGTGATTTGGCTGACCGCATAGCCAATGCACAATTACCTCCCCCTCACCAGAGCCCACCTAATGTCTCTCAAGCACTACTCACAGGCCCCCGGTCATTACCTTGTGAGGCTAAAGTCCAGCTCCCCTCACGCTTTAATGGGGAGTCAGGTAAATGCTGTGTGCACAATGCCAAATAGTGTACAGAGCCCAGCCTTCTCGTTTTCAGTCTGAGGATTCACGTGTTGCCCTAATTCTATCCCTGTTGGAGGGACCTGCCCTCGATTGGGCTGTTCCACTCATACGGGCTCAGGCTCCAGTTTTAAACGACTCACAGGAACTCATGAATGAGATGGAGATTGTTTTTGATCATGAACTCTACGATAAAGAGGTCGCCATGAAGCTGACGCGCATGCGCCAGGGCGCCAGTAGTGTAGCTGAGTTTTCCATCGCTTTCAGGACACTGGCTGGGGCTACAGGCTGGCCTGAGGGACCACTCATCACTTTGTTCACCAACGCATTATCTGATCAGGTTAAAGATGCTTTGGCGGTTGTGGGATCTCCAGACAATTTTGACACACTGGTCACTACCGCCATACACGTTGATAACCGGATCAGAGACCGTGAGCGTGAGAGGCGGGGCCAACGTTTTCGTGTCCCGCTGGAGGAAGTTTCGTCCTTTCCTCCACAACCTTCAGTGGCCAGCTCGTCTGAACCTATGCAGGTGGACAGCACTTCTGTGCGTGACTCCAGGCAGACTGGTTCTCATGTGGACTGGTGCCGGTACTGCAGGAGAAAAGGTCATACGAGGGTGGAGTGTCTGAAACTGAAGGGAAACAGTCAGTCTCAGGGGCAGTGGACAGTTTCATCGATTCCAGATGGGGCTCCCAATGCCGTCACTGTTGTTTCCAAATTCTTCCGTCACCCACGAGTTATGATCAGTTTAGTGAGAGCGGTTGCGATCCTGTTGAAGCAGTGGCCGGTCTTGGTTTCCAGAGCCCACTCTCTCAACCATTGCACTCCCAGCCATCTGTCGATCAGGATGGGAGTTTGGAATGGGATCCACAGTTTGATTGGGACTCCCTCTGTGAGGAGGTTCTGGTGGAGGACAGTTTAGAGGCTCTGTGTGAGGACTTCTCCTCGCTTACTTGTACAGCTGACCCCCTCATGGAGAGCACCAACATCATGAGCGTGGAGTCACACCCGTTACCGGAGGGAGTTCCCACTGTCTATGCTGACCTCAGTGAGGTGTTTAGCAAACAAAGGGTCACCATCCTGCCACCGCACCGACCTTATGATTGCGCCATTGAATTGCAGCCGGGCTCTATTCCCCCTCGTGGTTCCTTGTACTCGTTGTTTGTCCCCGAAAGCGCAGCTATGAACACCTACATCAAGGAGGCTGTGGCTACCGGTTTTATTAGACCTTCCACTTCACCTGCGGGTGCTGGATTCTTTTTTGTGGGAAAAAAGGATGGAGGACTGAGACCCTGCATCGACTACAGAGGTCTGAACAGCATTACAGTAAAAAAAACGGTATCCCCTTCCCTTGATGAACTCGGCATTCGAACGCCTCCAGGGGGCATCCATTTTTACCAAACTTGATCTCTGCAATCCCTACAATCTGGTGCGCATACGCCAAGGGGATGAGTGGAAGACCGCGTTCAACACTCATAATGGTCACTACGAATACCTGGTGATGCCATTTGGTCTTGCTAATGCCCCTTCAGTTTTTCAGGCGTTAATCAATGACGTGCTCAGGGAGATGTTGCAAAAGTTTGTTTTCGTCTACTTAGATGACATTCTGATATTCTCCAAGTCCATTTCTGACCATGTCAAACATGTCAGGCAGGTCTTGAGGTGCCTTTTGGATGCACGGTTGTTTGTGAAGGCTGAGAAGTGTGCCTTCCATGTCCGCTCTGTGTCCTTTCTGGGATTCATTGTATCTGAGGGGAGGATTCAAATGGACCCCAAGAAGGTGTCAGCAGTGACAGACTGGCCTACACCCGTCTCGGTCAAGCAGGTGCAACGATTCCTAGTATTTGCAAACTTATACCGTCGTTTTATTCGTAATTTCAGTTCAGTGGTAGCACCTAGCACCGCACTCACCAGGAAGATAGCACCTTCCCATTTCCAGTGGACTCCCAAGGCTGAGGCAGCGTTCATTGAGCTTAGGAGAAAGTTCAGTTCTGAGCCTATCCTCATTACTCCTAACCAGTGATGCCACAGATTACTTGTAAAAGTAATATGATTACTGATTACTGATTACTCCTTTAAAAAGTAATCTTAGTTACTTTACTGATTACTTGATTATCAGAGTAACTTAGTTACTTTGAAAGTAACTAGGTTACGAAGTCGTCCCCCCTGCTGCTGCCACAACATAAGAATGACAAAAAAAAATTAGTAAAATGTACTCAATTTGAGTAAAATGTACTAATAGGGCAGGTATGCCTATCTTGCTATCTATAGATCTATAGATTTCACAAAAGATAAATGGTCAATAACACCACATGTAGGCTGATATGTAGCCTACCTTTGAGGCCTGCCCCATTCAGATATGGTTCTACGTTATTATTATTTATTATTGTGTGAATGAATGAATGAATGAATGAATGAATGAATGAATGAATGAATGAATGAATGAATGAATGAATGAATGAATGAATGAATGAATGAATGAATGAATGAATGAAAACTTTATTTAACAGATTGCAGAATGGGTACAATACAGTACGGCTCAATACACACAATTGTTAAGGGGATGCAGACCAGAGAAAGACGTTTGTCTTGTTTCCATCAGGGTCCCCCATTTTCAATTCATATAGACATTTATGACATACACAACATACATGACATTTATGGCATAGGGACATATAGGTATTTAGTACTTATACATTTGTGACATAAACGGTATTCAAATATACAGTACTGTTACCCCTAGATCATGACAGAGTATATACATATGATGGGGAGGGGACTGTACATTAGGAGGGGGTGGGTGGGTGGGAGGGAAATATATATACGGCGGGGAGGGAATATATATACTGCAGTGTTGTCAGTGTGCTACTGACAACCTACATACTGCAGTATGGTGTTCCATGTTCATGGAATAGTGCAATGCAAAATATGTTTAACTCAAAGGTGGAACATACTGTTTGGCTGGTGGTGCAGCTCCGAGTCCTGTAGAAGTCGATGGTCGTGCTGTGCAGCTGCTGTATATTCCATATGCGGTAGACAGTATTTTGTTTCCTCCGCAAAGTGAATGTTTTTTTCACCCGGCTTAACAAACGTTAAGTAGACTAGTGAACTTCCAGTGCTGCAAGAAAGCGTTACGAGCGCGAGCTTCTCCCTGCTAGCGCGCAGTTTAGGTCAGGCTGAAAATAACAATAACAGCCGCGCCCACCAGCATGGATCAACACGCGAGGTTACGTGCTCAGACACGCTTTGAAAACGTGACATGTGACGTCACTCCCAAAGAGAAGTAAACAGCTCTAAGCGTATTTTTGACTGTCGAAAACGAAATAAAATACTGCATTCCGCCTGCATTATGAATTTATGATGAGATAGTAACGAAATAGTAATGCACAGCCACTTGGACAAGTAACTGCAATTAGATTACTGGCTTTTAAAGATTAACGCGTTAGATTACCATTTTCGCGGAAAAGTAATCAGATTACAATAACGCGTTACTTAGTAACGCGTTAGTGGCATCACTGCTCCTAACCCATCCCTGCCATTTATCGTCGAGGTGGATGCTTCTGAGCTTGGAGTCGGAGCTATTCTGTCTCAACGCTCATCGTCCGACGGTAAGGTACACCCATGTGCGTACTATTCACGTGGGCTCTCGCCGGCTGAAAAAACTATGATGTTGGGGACAGAGAGCTGTTGGCGGTCAAGTTGGCATTGGAGGAGTGGCGCCATTGGCTAGAGGGAGCTGAACACCCATTCACAGTCTGGACAGACCAAAAAAATTTGGAATATATCCAGGGTGCTCAGAGGAGAAACTTGCGACAGGCTCGCTGGTCACTGTTTTTCTCTTGGTTTAATTTCCTCCTGACGTACCGTCCCGGGTCTAAAAATATCAAGCCGGATGCTCTTTCCCGGTTATATGATAGATCAGAAGAGGACCGTCCTCCTGAGCCCATTGTTCCTGCAGGACAGATCCTAGCTCCTGTGACATGGAGCATTGACTCTGCTGTGCGGAGGGCACAACGTTTGGAACCAGATCCGGGTGGGGTGCCCTCGGGTTGGTTATTTGTACCAAACAGCATTCGTTCTCGGGTGTTGAAGTGTGGCCACTCCTCTCAGCTGACAGGACATCCCGGAGTGCACAGAACTCGTGACTTCTTGGCCAGAAGGTTCTGGTGGCCTGGTATGATGAAGGACATTCGGGAATTTGTGGCAGCCTGCCCCGTTTGTGCACGGAACAAAGTTTTCAACAGTCACCACCAGGGCTGCTTCATCCTTTGCCCATTCCTAGTCGTCCGTGGAGCCACATCGCCATGGATTTTGTGACTGGTCTGCCTCCTTCTGATGGTCACAGCGTCATCATGGTGGTGGTGGATAGGTTCTCCAAAGCAGCTCACTCCATTCCACTGGTCAAGCTGCCATCTGCTCAGGAGACCGCTCAACTGGTGGTTGACCATGTCTTCCGAATTCATGGCATCTGCCAGGACGTGGTGTCGGACCGTGGATCCCAGTTTACTGCTCAGTTTTGGAAGGCATTCTGTGCTATACTGGGTGCGACGGTTAGCCTGTCATCAGGGTTCCACCCGGAGAGCAATGGGCAAACAGAGCGCACCAACCAGTCTATGGAGAGTACGCTTCGCTGCTTGGCATCCTCCAATCCGACCACTTGGAGTCACCAACTGGCATGGGCAGAATATGCACATAATTCATTGTGCAATGCATCCACTGGTCTCTCCCCATTTGAGGTTCAGTTTGGGTATCAGCCTCCACTGTTTCCTGAACAGGAGAGGGACGTGGGGGTGCCATCTGCCGAGGCGTTTATCCGTCGGTCTCGGGCAACATGGAAGAGGGTGCGTTCGGTTCTTGTGCGTGCTGCGGCCCGGCACAAGCGGTCAGCGGATGTACACCGTCGCCCTGCGCCTTCCTACCGTGTGGGCCAACAGGTGTGGCTTTCCACACACGACCTTCCATTACGGGTGGAGTCGCGCAAACTCGCTCCCCGTTTTGTGGGTCCTTTCACTATTGTTCGCAAGATAAACCCAGTCACGATGCGTCTTCGGTTACCCTCGTCGATGACGGTACACCCTACATTTCACGTATCCCGCCTTAAGCCGGTTCGGAGGAGCAGGTTGGTTCCTGCAGAGACCTCCACCTCCCCCTCGATTCGTTGATGGCCAACCTGTGTATACTGTACGGCAGGGGTCGCCAATTAGTTTTGGCCGCGGGCCAGATTTTCCCCAAGCCGTTGCTTGGCGGGCCAGGATCAAAAACAATGGCTAATTTAATATACTGATATTGAAAAAAGACAAACGTTTTTCTCTAGTCTGCATCCCCTTAACAATTGTGTGTATTGCGCCGTACTGTATTGTACCCATAACCCATTCTGCAATCTGTTAAATAAAGTTTTCATTCATTCATTCATTCATCATGAACAGCAGATCAGCTGTTGCAGATCACAGCGGCGTGTGATGAACACAGATCAAAATGCATGAAAACACGACTCACCATACCTTGTTTGTTGTTAAGTCCTCCAAAATCCCTGCTAATGTTTGAAACATGTCATATCCACTCGCCGCCCTCCAATTCCAGATTGGCGTTGAATGCTTTATCTGAACTTTATCTGCCAACTTGAACACAGTTGTCATCATTGCCTCGTTGTTGTTGTTGTCGCCACATATTATGCAGAGAGGACGTCGGCTCGGCACGCAAGAATCACCGACCTGTTGCGATAAACCCGTATTTTAAGTATTGCTCCTGTTTATTAAAAGAAGCGTTATATTTCCCCGTTTTCTTTTTAACTCGCTCGCATCTCGAACGCGGAAGTGAACGTGCGTTCGGGAAATATACACAGGCCCGGTGGGACTATTCCATTGGTTCTCCCAGTCCACGTGACCATTTCTAGCATTTCAATTGGCTATAGTGACAGACATGATGACTACCGGTAGATAGATACAGCTTCACAATAAAAGACACCCTGGCGTCCCGAGTGAATATTTCCCGCGCGTCACATAAATATCATATTCTCAAAATAATCTGACGGGCCAGAAATTATTGCTGGCGGGCCAATGTCGGCCCGCGGGCCGCCTATTGCCGATCCCTGCTGTACGGCGTATCCTGTCCAGTAGGCGGGTTGGTAGGGGTATACAGTACCTGGTGGACTGGCAGGGTTATGGGCCAGAGGAGCGCACGTGGGTTCCGGCCAGGGACATCTTGGACCCTGAGCTTGTTCGGGAGTTTCGGAGACGTGTCTCAGAGGGTCCGTCTGGAGCCGCCCCCTAGAGGGGGGGGTCCTGTCATGGTTTTTGCCTTATTTCACCTTTCTGTGAGAGACATCTGTCTATTTTTGCTTTATTTCACCTCTCTGTGAGGGATAGCTGTCAATCCCTGTTCCCTGTGGTTAATTGCCTCATGGATCGGCAGGTGTGTGGGCTTGATTGCACCTGATGCAGTGCAGCTGTGCCTATGGCCATGTGGAGTCTATTTAAGTTTGGAGATCGCAGTGTCAACTGCTTTTTCATTTTTTAGTGTTGCTGTCCTTTTGGTCACGCTCATTATATTGAAGTGTAGTCTGATCTCTGATTCAGAATTGAGCTTTATGGTAGTCATTCTTATTTTAGGCTACTCACGTGATTCTAAACATAAACTCCCTTAGTGGAAGTTTATTGTTTTACTTTTTCCAATATAAACTCCTTTATTAGGAGGTGTCATTGTGGCTTTTTCACTTTTATACTATACCTCTTTATTGAGAGTAGTCCTGTTTTTGGGGATTTATTTTCTTAATTACTCACTTTGAGATTTCCACCTGTAAAGGTTTTCTGTTGTTTAATTTTTCCCCTCCTAAAATATCTGCGTAAGCAGTCTAGTGGTTGTCCGTTTCATGGATAACTTTAAGAGTCCCTGTTATCTGCTCATGACCCACACACACACACATAGCCCTCACAGGCAGGGGCGTAGCTGGGGGGGGGTAGCATAGGATGATTCCAAGGGCCCAGCACTGGAAGGGGCCCCCAAAAGATTTTTTTGTTTGTTTTTAACTAGACATCACTCAGGTGTATTATTGATGCTCTCATTGATACTATGTTTGTTTCTGAAGTGTGTGTGTGTGTGTGTGTGTGTGTGTGTGTGTGTGTGTGTGTGTGTGTGTGTGTGTGTGTGTGTGTGTGTGTGTGTGTGTGTGTGTGTGTGTGTGTGTGTGTGTGTGTGTGTGAGATATATAGAGAGAGGGGGGGCTTTGGTAGACTATTGCATTGGTCCATTCATTGAAGATGAACGCAATGCGACATCCTTTAGGCTCACCCACCAACAGTGCAGGTGCTGAACTGCTGATCCGAATGTATAGGTAAAAACTAGGGATGTCCGATATTATCGGCCGATATCGGCAGTAAAATGTGATATCGGAAAATATCGGTATCGGTTTAAAAACAAAAAAAAACAATAACAATATTTGTTATATATATATCCAGTGAAATTATTAGTTACCTGAAATTATTCCGTTTTTTGGACGGGGAAACCCTGCATATATCGGTATCGGTAAAAAGGCCAATATCGAGCATCCCTAGTAAAAACCATATTATGCGTTTTCATCAATAAAAAAATTGCCAAAAAAATGTCCGCTCGCGCACTGGCGCGCGCTCGCATTCACTGGGGGCCTACAAATACATTCTTTCATGGGGCCCAGAATCTGGAGCTACACCCCTGCTCAAAGTACTTAGTTTGAAAGTGGTCAGACAGTTCCCTCTGTGTGTAATACAGACAGTCTTCACACATTCATAAATAACACTACAGAAAAGCTGGTTTGTGCACTGTAATAAAAGAAGTTTTGTTCAATGGGAAATTATTAAAAGAATTTACCGAATACCATTATACCGTGAACCACAGTATTTTTGCCCAAGGCTATCATACCTTCAAAATGTCATACCGGCACATGCCTAATTACAGTACTGTTATATTGTCGTTTTTTTTTATAAATAAAAAAAATATATTACATATATATTGTTGGTGCTCCTTACATTTTGGTGGGTGCTCCTAAATCTTTGCTGGTGCTCCCAACTTTTTGATTTTACATATTGTGTGAAACATACCGTTTTCAAAACCCTGGACAGATGATGCTTCCAACCTGGCCTTGGGGTTGAACGGTCATCGGGTGCAGAGATGTCTTGAGTCCTGATGTCCTGAACCTCAGTGTTACCGACACGTCTCTCCTTCTGTATGGAGTAAAGCAATACACACAATTTACATCATTGATGTGGGAAATTGTTAAAGGCAAGACAGTCTATGTGGTAAAGTAGCCTACTCACACCCAGCAAGCTTTTTATTTGCATCACATGATTGATATCATTTAGCTTGTTGCTTGAACATAATGGTATCACAATTAGAAAGCCATAGCCATAAAAGGTATCACTGCAGCTCCCCAATGTTAGCTTTCAATGTCAATGATTTGAGCTGAATAACAGGTGACCTCAGCCCTAATGTATGGTATATGTAATAGGGCTGTCGCGGTAACCGCATCACCGCAATCCTGCGGTGTGTCAAGGCACCCGCGGATGTAGAACAGACAACCGCGGCAACCGTGGGGGGGAAAAAGGGGCGTGATCATTTTAAACTTTTTTCATTTAATGACAAGGCGTTCGTTTTCCAGTAGCATGAGCTAACTTCACGTTTCCATACAGTTTACAACTCACTGTTCCTAATTTATGCTAATGACATTTCGTCTGCTTGTGACTGCAACTTGTTCCTGTTTGCGGACGACTTAGCCCTGCTGGTCTCTGACAAGAACAAGTTACAGGTTGAAAAAACCCTTAGCTCGGAACTAGGCAAAATCTGCACCTGGCTCGCTGATAAACGATCATTACACCTGGGTAAAACAGAGTCCATTCTCTTCGGTTCAAATAACAAACTCAGCAAGACCGACGGCTTCTCAGTTAGTGGGTGACAATATTGTCACCAGGAAAGATGAAATTACATACCTAGGTTCCATCCTAGAGGCAAATCTTTCCTGTGACAAAATGGCATCCAATGTAATAAAAAAAAGTCAACCAACAAACTAGATTCTTGTACCGGATCTCCTCTCTGGTAAACAAGAATACCCTGAAGACTCTGGCAGGAGCACTCATTCAAGGGTACTACGACTATGCTTGCACCTCATGGTACCAAAGCACCTCAAAGGCGCTAAAAACAAAATTACAAATATCACAAAACAAACTGGTCAGACTACTGCTTGAGCTTACTCCTAGAACCCACCTCACCCCTGCCCACTTTGACAACCTAGGATGGCTTAGAGTAGACGACAGAGTACAGCAACTTGAAATGGGCCTGGTCTACAAGAGATACACTACACAACTAAGGTACCCATGTACATGTCAAATTACTTCCCAAAGGTCAGTGAATACCACAACCACAACACCAGAGGGAGCTCCACAATTCATGTGAAACCGATTCGGCACAAACAAGGGACAGAACATGTTTTGCAATTATGCCACATCAATGTGGAACGCCCTACCCACAGCTGTAAAGGAATGTAAATCACTACCCACTTTCAAAACCACTCTCAAAGAGCACCTACGAGAGACTGCAATTCGAAACTGGTCCCTGTAAATGTCCTAACCCAACCCCCTCCAATGTACAGTAAATGTCCTAACCCAATAATACACGAGACTCTCTTCTTGGGACCAAGTAAGGTTTCGTGGATAATCCAATGTACAGTTACCCCACCCTGCCTACCCCCACCCCACCCCACCCCACCCACCCAACCACCTCCAATGTACAGTTCCCCCCCCCCACCCCACCTACCCAACCCCCCCCTCCACCCCAACCTCCTCCAATGTACAGTTTCTTCATCAAATGTATATACTCTCTTTTTTAGACTCTCGTTTGTATCACAAACAGTACTGTATTTGTAAATCTGGTATGTCATAAATGTACTGTATTTGTACTGTACTGTATTTGTAAATCTGGTATGTCATAAATGTATAGATGTAGCAGTACTGTGCTGCTATGCGCCCGCAGCTGGGGTGAAGGGATGGACAGGATGCCACTCAGTTGTCGAAAGCTTTAAATTTTTTCTCCAACAGGTTACAAACTATTTTTTTTATCCACTTTTTCTCCTCTTTTTCTATTTTTCTCCCATCCCAATTTAGCCGTGCCAATTCTCCCCTCCCCTGTCTTGATCGTTGCGCGCATGTGCCCCCCACTGGCCGGTTGTAGGGAGGATAAAAGCCCATCGCATGTCCCCTGCGATACATGTGTAGGGAGCCAGTCGCATCTTTTCACCTGCCAGCGCGGACTCTCATTTGGCGAGGTGTAACGTGTAGGAGGCTCACACTACCCTTGCCATTTCCTGTCTCTGCTGTGCAGGCGTCCCCCAACCGACCTGTAGGAGTCGCTGTCCACAACGTCCAGATTACCACCCATTAACTTCCACCCGCTAACTCTGCCAATGAGTTAGTATGACGGCCGGCCCAAGCCAGAGGCAATGCTGACACCCGGATTCGAGACCGGAGTCTCTTGCATTGGTGACGAGCGCAATCTCCGCTGCGCCACCCAGCCACAGGTTACAAACCTTGAAACAAAACACACATTCAGTCTATAACCACCACATCACTACTATCATTCTGAAAACAAATCGCTTACTCTCGCATCCACTCACTAGTTCCCTCTCGTAGTCCCTTCTGTGCTGTCAAATTCCCCGCAACTTCCTGTTTACCACTTTCACTGACGCCACGTGACGCATCTCGACCAATTACAGCCCACTCCCCGCTAAGTCCCCGGATCACACGTGAATTATAAATAGCATCTCTATTCACAACCTTAACCAAGCATACAGTGCCTCCATACCAGTGGAGGTTTCTCCATGACAACACCTGAAACACAAATTCACTCATAATTCATAATTATTATTTATTTACATAATATATATATATATATATTTTTTTTTTATTATTATTATTATAATTTTTTTTATTAGAAATGTTTTCCTCTGTAAAAAAATGCCAGTGAATTATTTTTTTTCTTCAAAAATGGCCAAAATGGATAGCTCTGAGCTCAGGCCTGCACTGCAGTAATGGCTGCAGTAAAAACTGGTGCAGAATTATGCACGGGTTGACCCAGGATTAAATAAATAATAAATAATAGCCACTCAAAATAGGCTATTAACGTCATCTAAGCACGGTCCGTGCATTTAAACTCTTGCCATTGAATGGGGGATTGAATGATTGACAGCCTTGAAATCCAATCAGAGAATGGTGCAAACTCTGCTGCTCTGCAGCTACACGGAGGTTGAATGATTGACAGCCTTGAGATCCAATCAGAGAATGGTTCCTACTCTGCGGCTCTGCAGCTTTGTTTACAAAATCATTTTATCTCAGTTGAAGAAGCTAACTTGTTGGAGCTAACGTAGCTAAAGGGCTACCACCGCAGCTACCAGGCCCAGGGTGGAGTGTTTTGTTATTGTTCATGAACTTATTGTGCATCGTTTGATGATATATATAAAAAAAATTATCTCAGTTGAAGTAGTGTAATTGACGTGATTGCCGGCTTGGCTAACTTGTTGTAGCTAACGTGAGCTAATAGCTAAGTCATCGAAACGTTCACCCAGAGGAAGAAGAAGAAGAGGAAGATGGGATAGTTGAGCCCTCAGCTTTGGTGAGTGCACTGCTTTGGCAATCGCTTGGGTGACTGTCTGCGTGACCACCTGTCGGAGTCGGAGTCCCGAAAATGGAACGTGTGTCACGCATCAACAGAACAATGTTTAGTGGATTTCAACAGCATCCTCACGCAAATGAAGGATCCATTAGATCACAAAAGACTGCTGTTTGTTGCATTGCTGGATTTGCAACTGCAGAGGTCATTGAACGTTTCATCAGAAAAGAGCGAAGGATGGATTTAATTTACAAGTGATGGGAGCTACAGGGACACTATTTCCTCCTAAGAAGTAACGTCGTCAATGGTGAGTGAATTTTTTTTTTTATATTTAGTAGCTGTGTGGGGCGGGTCTGTGTTGATTATGATTATGATCTTCCTCTCTCTCCTCCCTCTCTCTCCTCCCCTCCTCCTCTCCCCTCCTCTCCTCCTCCTCCTCTCCCCCTCCTCTCCTCCTCTCCTCTCCCTCTCCTCTCTCCTCTCCCCCCTCCTCCTCCTCCCCTCTCCTCCTCTCCCTCTCCTCCTCCTCTCCCCTCCTCCTCCTCCTCTCTCCTATAGCTATTGATGTGATGTTTGTAAGTGAGGCATACTCAAAGGTATTTACTACTAGTGCCTGTTGTCTTTAACTGTAGTGTCTGTCTGCTGTCTTCATAACCACACTGTGTCTGTACTTCTTCACACTGATGAAGGCCGGATGGCTGAAAGCGTTTTGTGCGTTATACAACTTGTGCATTTAAAATTAAAATTAATTTTAATCTTTTAATTTTTAAAATTAAAATTAAAATTAAAACAACGATTTTCCCAGAGTGCGGTCCCTACTCCATTTTTTTACAACTTTATTAATGTTGGACTACGCACCTGTCTGAGCGCAGTGGTAACCCTTTTTTCTACTTGTACTTCTTTATTACAATTTTTATCTCTCCCGTCCTCCCCAATTTTTGAACTCACCAACCACTACTGACACACACATTGGGGGATGTTTTATAAATATAATATAATAATTTGTGCTTCACCTAAAAATTTGGTCAGCAGCCTCCACTGCTCCATACATCCAAAATGTAAAACATAATTATAATCATAGCTCAATGAACATTCACATAAACGCACAGCATAAAAAACACTTAACATTAACTTATTTACATCACACAGAACTAAAGTGCACCTAAACTCCACCACCCCATAGAAAGCTACACAAGTACTGTCTATCTGTATGTCATGTAATTGTATGTCATATACTGTATGTTATGATGAATGAAAATGGGGGACCCTGATGTAAACAAGACGAAAGTCTTTCTCTGGTCTGCATCCCCTTAACAATTGTGTGTATTGAGCTGTACTGTATTGTACCCATTCTGCAATCTGTTAATACAATTTTCAATGAATCAATCAATCACAGATGAAATCAGGATTTATTTTCATATCCCGGACTCGGTCGGCAGGATGGCTGCGTACCGGACTGTGAGTGGACGTGAGATGACAGGTGGTAGGAAAAAAAACAGGAAGTGAGGATGAGGCAGGAATGGAAGTAGGTGGCAGGGACTTTGAAAGTCCGATGAGTAGGAAAGCTAAACGTAAAAGTAGGAAGCAGCATGATGAACTCAGTAGTCATACTCATAGTAAACATTAATCAGATGAAAGATCAAAAGGAAGAGAATAAAGTAATTCTGAAACTGCTTGATGAAGGTGCTTCGTTTGGTGAGTGGAATCCGATTCGTCTTACTACAGCTATAAAGAGAGTGATAGGTGGGGTGAATAGTGCAAGAGTTCTACGGAATGGATAGCTTCTAATTATTTGCAGGGATGGTTCACAACAAGGCAAGGCTATTAGGCTTACTTTGCTCGAAGGTAAAAAGGTACAAGCATAACTTGAAGGGAGCTAAAATAAGTGAGGTAAAGCGCCTGAAAACCACTTGTTATGGAGAAAAATTTGACAGTTTGTCAGTTCTGCTAATATTTGAAGAGGAAAGGTTACCTTCTAAAGTATTCATTGGATACATGTGCTACGAGGCCAGGCTATATATCCCCCTGCCATTGAGGTGCTTCAAGTGCCAAATGTTTGGGCATGTAGCGGCTGTGTGCAAAGGCAAGCAGAGATGTGGACGGTGTGCTGGTGACCATGAATATGGGAAATGTGAAAAGGATGCCAAACTAAAATGTTGCAACTGCAGGGGGGATAGCTCTGCTTACGGGGGATGTGAGGTTAGTAAGAAAGCAGCGGAAGTACAGCGGGTAAAAGTGTCTCATGGGGTCACATATGCTGAAGCAGCTAAAAAAGTGTCAGGTAGTTTTACTACTAGTGCTAAGGTTGTCAGAGCAGAACAAGGAGGTGAGCAGCAACATAACAAAACCATGTGAGGGATGTAGTAAAGTAAAGGAAGATACATTGATGGTGGGAAAAATTACTTTGTTCTTTTCATGGTTGACGTCATTAACTGTTCCTCACAAGCAAACAGTAAGACAAAGAAGATCAAAATAATAGTGAAAGCAGCTAAAAGATACCTGGGAATTAAGGGTCTGGAATGTGACGACGTAGAGAAGATTCTAAAACTAAATGCACAACCACACTCATCACCTGGTGATGCTGGTACTTCATAGTGTGTCTAAATTATACTACAATGGAATGCAAGAAGTCTTATTACTAATGGACAGGAATAAAAAAAGTTTGTAGTAGATTTACAAGATAAACCCAATGTAATATGTATACAGGAATCATGTGTAGCAACCTGGAAAATATACCTATTATCCAGATGTGCTGACTTGCCTTTCTATCTCCCCTGATGCACCAAGACATTCTAATTAGTCTCCGCTAATATTCTCTTGAACAATGATGCTCGCCCCTCCTTGTTCTACTCACTGGAATATGGATTATGAACAGGATTACTGGACCCTACTCTATCAGCGTCTTCCTTGTGACTAGTTGGCGGCGCCAGCAGGGGGCGGTGGCAGGCAGAGCGTACGTGAGAGACGGAGAAGGAAGTGGACGGAAGTACGAGGAAGCAGCCTCTTCGACATTGGACTTGGACCGGTTCGGTCGTGTCTGGAGAGCCCCGTATTGAACCTGAGTATATTACGGGTTATCCTATGAATGTACTCGTAGTGGAGCCTTGCATGTTTCTCCCTGAATATCCCTAGTGATATACCACGAGTTATCCTAGAATAAGAACGGTATAGCCGAGTTGGGCTTAAGTTAAAGTTATTCCCTCTAGCGAGGCGCCCCGCCAGCGTGGCGCGAAGAGAACCGGTGTTTAGGAGCACCCTGCGTTATGATATATCCCGTCTAGCAGAAGGGCTGTTTGGGACCCAGAGTTTAGCTGCAGTGTGAGTGAGGGCAAGTTAGATCCGCATGTCGACCCAGCACCAACTCTACAACCAGTCCGCCCCGGCTGTCTACAACCAGATCTGCACCCGGCTGCCTTCAGAGACCGACAGAGGTCGCTACCACCCAGCACACGCTCTCAGCCCAACACTGCCCTCTGCTCCAACCCCGCCGAGAGCGTTCGACGCCATCTTGCCTTCCGGACGACAGTGGCGCGGCCGCCATTTTGGATGAGTACAAATGAGCATCTATGCTCCGGAGCTATTACACCGTACACAGTGTGGTGCAGCCTGCGGGCGAAGTTAACGTTGCTACTACAGTTCATAAGGGGAACCCCAAACAATATATGCCGGCATTAAGATAGGACTTTTGTAAGGTATTTGTGGGCCCACCTTTTGATTTCTTTTCATTTTCTTTGAGTGTGATACCGTGTTTGTGTTTAATAATATTTTCCCATCTAAGTATCTGTCTTTAACCTCCCTGTGGGGAGGTTAAAGACCTGTTGCATTACAAGTAAAGCCTAGAGAGGTATTATTCTTGCCGTATAATTAAAGCCTGACAGAGGTATTATACAGGGCGACCCAGACATGGGTGAGGAGCCAAACCTATTGCAGTATATTACCCCTGATACTAACCCAGAGGTGGGTGTATAAAATACGGGTTTAGGAGGTATTGAGTCGATGAAACAGAGTTATAGTGGGACTTCAGTCCATTTCGTCATTATCATTAAATCCTTGTAACTGACCAGTATAGTTAATATTAAAGAATTAGATGGGAGTTCTGTGTGCGTGTCCATTCATGAGCGGTTCAGCAACTCTTTTGGTGTGGGTAACGTTAACCTAATTAACCCTTTCTTATTCCACCTTTCTCTTTTCATTGTAAGGTTTCTAGTGTCACTGAGGGAGGGTACTGCTTGCGGGGGGAACTCAGGGTATTTATTTACAATTCAGTCACTAGGTGTGGGAGGGTTTAAGGAGCGTCTGGGGGAAGTGGGAGCGTGTTGGGGAGTACTGCTGACCGCCCTGCTGCAGGGAAGGAAGACCAGAGTACCAGACCAGGTTGGTAAATCCCGGGCCCCATCCACTCACACTACCAGCCTCCAGTCGAAGCTCCAGACTCAAAGACGGAGGTGCAGTCAGACAGAGCTCTACTGTGTCTCGCTACCCAGTGATTGTGCCCACCCGTTCCCACGAAGCAGGGATAATCCACCCTGCTACATTTGGCGTCACGAACAGGATACACATCCTACTCCACTCCCTCGTAAGTGACGACCAAGAGACCTAAGATGTTGGAGGGCGACACCCCGAAGCCGGAGGTCAAAGCCGGGCCGTCCCGGTCGGAGCGACGAGATGACCCGCAGTGGAGTTCCTAAAGGGTCAACTCCAGGACCAGGCGGGCGCCCTGGACCACCAGGCCGAACAACTGGAACGGGCCAGGCGCCAAGAGTCGCTTGCCGCGGCACAGGCCATGATCCTACAGCTCCCTCCAGCGCCCCTCCCGGTGGTGTACGTCCAACGAGAGCGGAAGTGCAGCGAATTTGGGGGTGAAAAAGAGAGGGGGGAACTGCCTGTGGAAGACTGGATCCAGGCAATGAGGACCCATCTCCGTGCCAGTCGAGTGCCCGCGGAGGAACAAGCGGAGGTCGTACAGCTTCACCTCAAAGGCGAAGCAAAGCAGATGGTACGCTTCCGGACGGAGGGAACTATCCCCGACACGGAAGCCTTGTTCTCGCTCCTCGATGAAACCTATGGGGACAAGGTCCCGGTCAGCGTTCGACTGGGGGAGTTCTTTGACCGAAGACAGGCCGCCGGCGAGACCGTACGCCAGTTCGCCTATGACCTGCAGGAGAGGATCCGACGTCGGGCGCCTACGCTGGTTGCCGACGCCACCGCCATGCTGCAAGAGCGGTTTGTGGTGGGCCTCAGAGACGAGGCCCTGAGGAGAGAAATGCGGAAGTACATGAGGGAGGACGGGACACGGCCGTTCCCCCAGGTACTGCAGGCGGCGATCGATTGGACGGAGGACGAGCTGGTCCTCCCCGCCGACAAGGGTCCCCCCCGGGGCTTGGTCCAAGCCGCGGCCGGGGAGGGACGAGAGACCTGGCAGAGCGTTGACACGCTGCGGGAGACTATTAGGCAGATCCAGGCGGGAATGGAGCGGCTAGGTGCGCGCCAGGAGCAACTAGCCCAGACCTTCTCACAGGAACGTGACGCACCCCGGAGAGGCGCCACCGGACGGCGACGCCGAGACGACGCGACCGCCGCCACGCGAGAGCCCCGCCGAGACGAAGACGGCAGGCTGATCTGCTATGCCTGCAATCAGCCGGGCCACATCAGCTAGAAGCATCGGCATCCGCCGTGTGGTCGCCATCCTGGCCCAAGAAGCCCGAGAGTGTACCGCCCCGGGAAGGATGGGGTACGTCAAGGTGGCCTGCAGAGAGTCGGTGGTCATTCCCCCGCACAGCGAAGTGGTCGTCTCAGGCCGCTGTGAGACGACAGCGGGGATGCGGCGTCCCGTGATGCTAGAGAATACGCCGAGTGCCAACCTGCCTCCCGGACTATTGGTGGCGAACGTGGTGGCATACGCCCGACAGGGGAGAGTGCCTGTGTGGGTGTTGAACCCGACCAACGTCGAGATGGTGCTCCGACCCCGGTCCAGGCTGGCGGAGCTCCACTGCCCCCGCCTAAGGAGAGGGTGACCGTGGAGGAAGTAGACGGAGGCGTCCGAGTGACGGCGATTGAGACTCGAGACAGCCCGCCAGAGGCGGAGCCGGATGGGAAGACCCGCGGGCTCGCCGTGGCCGTACAGGCGAACCTGCAGGATCTCACACCGGCCCAAGTGAGCCGGCTAAATCAAGTGCTGGAGAAACACAAGGCGGTGTTCTCCGTCGACGACGGGGACTATGGTTACACAACCACGGTCACGCACTACGTTCCCACTGGTGACGCACACCCGGTCAAGCAACGACACCGCCGAATTGCACACCCGGTCAAGCAACGACACCGCCGAATACCGCCACACGTGTTCCAAGAAGTAAAGAGACACGTACAAGACCTGGTGAACCAGGGTGTCCTGGTAGAGAGCTGCAGTCTGTGGGCGTCACCAGCCGTGATCGTCATAAAGAAGGACGGCTCCGTGCGGTTCTGTTGCGATTACCGCCGCCTAAATAACGTGACGCACCGAGATGCGTACCCCCTACCTCGCATCGAGGAGTCCCTAGACGCCTTGGGGCAGGCCAAGATCTTCTCCTCGCTCGATCTCACCGCCGGCTACTTCCAGGTGGCGGTGAAAGAAGAAGACCAAGAGAAGACGGCAGTCACGACGCCCTTCGGCCTCTACCAGTGGACCCGTATGCCCTTTGGGCTGTGTAACGCACCAGCGATATTCCAGCGGTTGATGACCGCCGTGCTGGGAGACCTGGCCTTCGACGTCCTACTCGTCTATCTAGACCAGTGATTCCCAACCTGGGGTCCGCGGACCCCCTGGGGGTCCGCCAGGGGGCGCAGGGGGTCCGCCAGACCACAGATGATTTGAGTTTTTTTTTTTTTTTTTTTTTTTTCAGATAAATATTTAATTAGCATATTTGTATCATCAGAAGCATGAATAGTCTCTCCACTACAATAAAAAATAAAGATAAATAAATAAACATCTAGACATGATTTTTGAACGTTAACAGTAGGCTACCGGGTAGCCGCTAAAACGCGAATCAGTTGACTGTATCACTTTCTGTAGCTAGCCTAGCACGCTAGTTAACTTTCTCGGCTCGTCTGCAGTCAGCCGCCAGAGGTGAAAATGTGTGACAAACGAAAAGGAGATGACGGCAGCTCATCTGCAAAAAAAGTTAGGACCTACAGCAATCGCGAAAATTACATCACCATGGGCTTCACTGAGGGACCAGACAAACGACCTGAGTGTGTGATTTGTGGAGAAAAGTTGGCAAACTCGAGCCTGAAGCCCAGCAAGCTGAAGAGACATCAGGCGTCTAAGCACCCAGAAACCGTTGGGAAGGATCCGGACTTTTTTCGGAGGAAAGAACAGTCTCTCAAGGCGAACAAGCCTGTTGATGTTAGAGTAGCGTGGAGCAGGGGTGGCAGTGATTTACAGAAGGCTACCGAAGCCTCCTTTGAGTGTTCGCTTTTAATTGCAAAAGCAAAGAAACCGCACAATATTGGCGAGCAGCTCATCAAACCAGCCTGCATCAAAATGGTTTAGAAACTGTGCGGCCCACAGGTGGCGGATAAACTAAAATCAGTACCACTCTCGAACAATGTAGTGAAAGACCGAATTGATAAGATGTCAAGTGATTGCGAGCAGCAGCTGTCAGAAAAGCTTAGAAAGGGTCCATTTGCCCATTTGCCATACAACTTGATGAAACTACAACTGTCGCAGACGAGGCTGTGCTCATCGTTTATGTGCAATATATCGAAAATGAGGATCTGAAGCAGGACATTCTCATGTCAGTCAACCTTACTACCACCACTCGAGGTGAGGATATTTTTACTGCAGTGGATTCTTACTTCATTCAACATAAATGCAAACCGTTCACCATTAGGGCCTGATTTGAGAGGATGAATACAGGATTTGAATATTGGCCAAAATTTTGAAATACATATGGTGCAAGATTAGATTTGTTGATTGAAGGCACAAGTCAAAGAAGCATAGTGGGTCTAATTATGATGCATATGCCTGTGTATAAGCAGTTTGTTATTAAAATGACAAAAAAAAGGTATTAAACCCAGCTAGGACAGATTCTCTCTGCTACTGATTGGAATTTCCTGTCTCATATTTAGTTTAATTTGTTGCATTGATTTGTTCCATAAATGCAAACCGTTCACCATTAGGGACTGATTTGAGAGGATGAATACAGGATTTGAATATTGGCCAAACATTTTGAAAAGCATATGGTGCAAGATGAGATTTGTTGATTGAAGGCACAAGTTAAAGAAGCATAGTGGGTCTAATTGTGATGCATATGCCTGTGTATAAGCAGTTTGTTATTAAAATGACAAAAAAAAGGTATTAAACCCAGCTAGGACAGATTCTCTCTGCTACTGATTGGAATTTCCTGTCTCATATTTAGTTTAATTTGTTGCATTGATTTGTTCCATAAATGCAAACCGTTCACCATTAGGGCCTGATTTGAGAGGATGAATACAGCATTTGAATATTGGCCAAACATTTTGAAATGCATATGGTGCAAGATGAGATTTGTTGATTGAAGGCACAAGTCAAAGAAGCATAGTGGGTCTAATTGTGATGCATATGCCTGTGTATAAGCAGTTTGTTATTAAAATGAAAAAAAAAAAAAATTTATGGTATCTTATTAGGATGGGGTCCGCGAATTTCATCAGAGATGTTTGGGGGTCCCTGGGGGGAAAAAGGTTGGGAACCACTGATCTAGACGACGTCTTGGTGTTCGCCAGTGACTTCGAGAGCCACTGTCAGAAGTTGGACCTGGTGTTTGGACGGCTTCGGGCGCATGGGCTCAAACTCAAGCCCCGGAAGTGCTTCCTTCTGAAGACCGAAGTCAAGTTCCTGGGACACATCGTCTCCGCGGCAGGCATACAGGTCGACACCGACAAAGTGAAGGCGTTGGAGGACTGGCCGGCGCCACGCTCAGCGAAGGAAGTGAGGCAGGTGATCGGATTCCTGTCCTATTGTCGGCGGTTCGTGCCCCGCTTCGCCCAGGTGGCCCAGCCACTGCACGCCCTGATGGGGAAAGAAAAAAAGGGGTTCGCCAAAGGCCGGCCTGAGGCCTTCAAGTGGACTCCGCAGTGTCAGACGGCCTTCGACCATCTGCGGAAGTGCCTCTTGACACCCCCGGTGCTGGCCTACCCCGACCTCCAGCTCCCCTTCATAGTGACCACAGACGGGAGTTACTTGGGACTGGGAGCGGTACTAAGTCAGAAACAGGAGGGCGTGGAGCGAGTCATCGGTTCAACACAGCAAAGGCATGGGGTGTCAATGAAATGTTCTTTAGCTAGCATTGGTGGCCAGCAGTGTTAGCATTCTTTGGCTAGTAAGGTTAGCAGTCTTTGGCTAACAGCATTAGCATTCGTGGCTAGCAACGTTAGCAGTCTTTGGCTAACAGCGTTAGCATTGGTGGCTAGCAGTATTAGCATTGGTTGGCTAATGGCTAGCATTAAGCATTGGCAGCTAGCAATGTTAGCAGTCTTTGGCTAACAGCGTTAGCATTGGTGGCTAGCAGTATTAGCATTGGTTGGCTAATAGCTAGCATTAAGCATTGGCAGCTAGCAATGTTAGCAGTCTTTGGCTAGCAACGTTAGCATTCGTGGCTAGCAATGTTAGCAGTCTTTGGCTAACAGCGTTAGCATTGGTGGCTAGCAGTATTAGCATTGGTTGGCTAATGGCTAGCGTTAAGCATTGGCAGCTAGCAGTGTTAGCAGTCTTTGGCTAACAGCGTTAGCATTGGTGGCTAGTAGTATTAGCATTGGTTGGCTAACAGCGTTGGCATTGGTGGCTAGCAGTGTTAGCATTGGTTGGCTAACAGTGTTAACATTGGTTGGCTAATGGCTAGCGTTTAGCATTGGTTGGCTAACAGTGTTAACATTGGTTCGCTAGCAGTGTTAGCATTGGTTGGCTAACAGCGTTAGCATCGGCGGCTAGCAGTGTCTTAGCAGTTAGCATTTTGGATGGCTAGCGGTGTTAGCAGTTAGCATTGGATGGAATTCGGCGACTCCACCACTTCAAGCAGTCATCATGTGGGCGGAATACGGCGATTCCAACCCAGTAAGCAGTCAACATCAACGTTATCACTTCCCTTGAGCTGACTGCGTCCTCTCGATGTGCCCCGTCGTGTGTATCCACTCCGTCCTGGTTCCACCTTGATGCTGAGATGGTATCTCACGCGGGCACTTCCTTCTGCGTTCCGTCCGTCCCGTCTCGTAGTGGGGCGCATACGGTAAATAATTGTCCAATTATCTAGCGGCCTCAGTCAATGAGTCAACTAAATGTCCCCATTGGAAGGGTGTAGGCGAACGACTTATAAATTGAACCAAAAGAAACAATTCGGACTTTGCAAGAATGTTCATTTATTGGGACTCCATGTCCAAACATTCCGTTATTTGGATAACTGTCATGCCCTCATCACCAGGTGGTCAATCAAGCAAGCGATTAGCTGGTAGCTGGTAGCAGCTTAAGTCTGTAGATAGTAGTACTTGTTTAGCAGTTAGCCAGCAGTAGTAGCAGTTAGCATCGGTTAGTAGTCAGATTATTTACCTATACAAAGGAAAGGAAATAAACAGTATCAATTAGTAACTAGATATATATATATGAAAGGATAATTACGAATATAAACGGCGCATACAATGCAACGTACCGTTGGCCAGTCAGTTCGCCCACAGGGCTTTTCACCTTACAGGCATATGGCTACGTGTGTTTCTTAAATAGTGCGTCACAGAGACGCTGAATCAGCCTCACCTGTCCATATCTCAAGCCCCTGGCGTCCTACAGTTGCAGTAAACGCCCACTAGGTGGCACCAGATGATATATAATACTTGTATAATAAGTGCCCCTATAATAATGATAATAATAATAATATCTCTGTAGGAAAGGCGCTGGATAATTCTCCACTGAGGGAGGGTACTGCTTGCGGGGGGAACTCAGGGTATTTATTTACAATTCAGTCACTAGGTGTGGGAGGGTTTAAGGAGCATCTGGGGAAAGTGGGAGCGTGTTGGGGAGTACTGCTGACCGCTCTGCTGCAGGGAAGGAAGACCAGAGTACCAGACCAGGTTGGTAAATCCCGGGCCCCATCCACTCACACTACCAGCCTCCAGTCGAAGCTCCAGACTCAAAGACGGAGGTGCAGTCAGACAGAGCTCGCTACCCAGTGATTGTGCCCACCCGTTCCCACGAAGCAGGGATAATCCACCCTGCTACACATGGTTGAAATCGCAATGTAATACAGGGTTATGTAGCTATTCGGAATGATAGGGAGAATGGGAATGGTGGTGGTGGTGTGGTTACATTTGTTAAAAATGGGACAATATTTAAAGTAATTAACTTGGGGAAAGAACATGAGTCAATAGTGGTTAAAATTTGGACGGGGAAAGATGAGTTTGTAATAGTGAACTATTATAACCCAAACAATATATGCCGGCATTAAGATAGGACTTTTGTAAGGTATTTGTGGGCCCACATTTTGATTTCTTTTCATTTTCTTTGAGTGTGATACCGTGTTTGTGTTTAATAATATTTTCCCATCTAAGTAACCCTTTCCCTGTGGGGAGGTTACAGACCTGTTGCATTACAAGTAAAGCCTAGAGAGGTATTATTCTTGCCGTATAATTAAAGCCTGACAGAGGTATTATACAGGGCGACCCAGACGTGGGTTAGGAGCCAAACCTATTGCAGTATATTACCCCTGATACTAACCCAGAGGTGGGTGTATAAAATACGGGTTTAGGAGGTATTGAGTCGATAAAACGGAGTTATAGTGGGACTTCAGTCCATTTGGTCATTATCATTAAATCCTTGTAACTGACCAGTATAGTTAATATTAAAGAATTAGATGGGAGTTCTGTGTGCGTGTCCATTCATGAGCGGTTCAGCAACTCTTTTGGTGTGGGTAACGTTAACCTAATTAACCCTTTCTTATTCCACCTTTCTCTTTTCATTGTAAGGTTTCTAGTGTCACTGAGAGAGGGTACTGCTTGCGGGGGGAACTCAGGGTATTTATTTACAATTCAGTCACTAGGTGTGGGAGGGTTTAAGGAGCGTCTGGGGGAGTACTGCTGACCGCCCTGCTGCAGGGAAGGAAGACCAGAGTACCAAACCAGGTTGGTAAATCCCGGGCCCCATCCACTCACACTACCAGCTTCCAGTCGAAGCTCCAGACTCAAAGACGGAGGTGCAGTCAGACAGAGCTCTACTGTGTCTCGCTACCCAGTGATTGTGCCCACCCGTTCCCACGAAGCAGGGATAATCCACCCTATAATGACTTGGATTTATATAGCGCTCTTCACTGACCCAGAGCGCTTCACAGAGTCCATTATTCGTTCATACACAGTCATACCGGTGGTGGTAAGCTACAACTGCAGCCAGAGCTGCCCTGAGGCAGACTCACGGAAGCGTGGCGAATAATCAACGCCTACGGCCCCTCCGACCACCACCAACATTCATTCACATGCATACACATTCATACGAGGCAAGTAGGTTAAGTGTCTTGCCCAAGGACACAACGGCAGTGGGATGGACATGGGCTTGAGCGGGATTCAAACCACCAACCCTTGGATCATTGGACAACCCGCTCTACCCCTGAGCCACGCCGCCCCATGCTACACATGGTTGAAATCGCAATGTAATACAGGGTTATGTAGCTATTCGGAATGATAGGGAGAATGGGAATGGTGGTGGTGGTGTGGTTACATTTGTTAAAAATGGGACAATATTTAAAGTAATTAACTTGGGGAAAGAACATGAGTCAATAGTGGTTAAAATTTGGACGGGGAAAGATGAGTTTGTAATAGTGAACTATTATAATCCATGTAAAAGATTGTGTCATGTCACATTGGATACGGTGGGAACACAAGCACAGGGTAAAGTGATATGGTGTGGGGACTTTAATGCGCCCAGTGCAATGTGGGCAGGTGAGAGAACAGATGTAAATGGTTTAATTATAGAGGAATTCATAGAGGATACGGGATTAGTGTGTGATGGGAGAGGTACTAGATATAATAGTGCTCAAAATAAGGAGAGTGCAATTGATTTGACACTGGTTTCAGTGGGAATTGCAGGTATCACAAACTGGGAGGTGTTAAGAGAGTCTACAGTGGGGAGTGATCATTATCCTATAAGTATTATGGTTGGGACAGAAGTCAAGAGGGGGAAGTTAAGACACCGAGATGGAAATTTGACAAAGTTGAATGGGAGAAATATCAGCAAATTAGTTGGGGCATGGTTGAACCTCTATTTAGAGAGGAAATATTAGATGAGAATGAGTTTAATGAGAAGTTGGTGGCAGCCATTATAGAGTCAGCAAAGGAAACAATACCGATGAGTAAAGGGTGTAAAGATAGGACAAATGTACCTTGGTGGGATGTAGATTGTTGGCAAGCAGTTAAGCATAGGAATAGTTCATTTAGGCAGTTTAAAAAACATCATTCTCTAGAAACTTTAAATCGATATAAAAGCGCACAATCAATAGTTAGGAAAACTGTAAAAACAGCTAAACGGACATACTGGAGGAAATATTGTAGTACGATAGGAAGAGAGACTAGGCTGTCTGATATATGAGGAATGATCCGAAGAATGAGTGGAGTTAAGAGGAACTATGTAATACCAGTGTTGACAGGTACTAACAATACATCAGCAGTAAGTAATAAAGAAAAAGGCAGAACACTAGTGAAAATCCACAGTTCAGGAAATGTATCAGTAAATGCTAGACAAGGTAGGGATACAATTCTTGCTCAGAATATAGATGTAAATGTAAAGAAGATTGTAACAAGTGACAGTTTAGACCTACCTTTTACTTTGCTTGAATTAACCTGTTAAGCTGTAGGAATATTTCGCCTAAAGGTACATGCCTAAGTATATGGACGATTGCTTTACTTCTGCAAGGTCAATTTACATGTTCTTGGTATCTAGGAACATCTAGGGACCTGGGGGTATGTATTTCCAGTGTCAGAAATATTGTGTCTGTTACTAGGCTGAGTAAATTGTAATGAAGAAAAGGAGAATATAAATTATGATTTATGATTCTTGCATCTTTGACGAGAAAATCAAATCGGATATGAGAAAATGCTCACTGAGCTCATTCACCACCTTATTGAGATCATGTGTACAAAAAAGCAAATGAATAAAGGGAAGATGATTAAACAGAAGGATTTGTAGATACAATAATTAATGATAATCGATTTTAATTATAAATTCATATTTGACCTTGAACTTGACCTTGACCTTATTATGGCCAAATCATACATCTATGGATAGGGAAAATGCTCCTCTTTCCAATGGCAGAGTTGAATCTGGATTTAGTCATTTTGCCCAAGGTTAAATTCATGATATACCATCCCTTGCCAGCTCTATTTAACATGGAGAAGTTCCCCTTCTTTGCAGGGCTATAACTTTTTAAATTCTATTGCTAGATTGCCATTATTAGGGCCCATTCAATGTCCTATATGTATTGTTCATGGTGTAGCAACGTTAAACTTTTTCATTCACATATTCATACTAAAATATGGTCTAAAGTATAAGTATGTTTTCATCTCTTTCTGCAGCTTTCTCCAGAACGTGATTTATAGCCCTAAATGCATTATATTGATGATCAAATACAGTTTGGTAGGAATCTGTGCGAGATCAAACATTTCAACTGGACGTACTTCTAGAATTTATTACACGTCATCTGATGTTGACCGGATGGGCGAGGGGGCGTTTATAATTCCGTGGGCAACGTTATACCATTCATCTAATGTGGGTCATATGTTCATCATAGCAGTTTATATCGAACACGGTAATACTACACGCTAAAACTCACCCCAGTCTCCTCGGGCCGTTGGGCGATCAGCGTGGAGTAGACAGTTTTCGATTATGGCAGCGGGATGCTGAAGGGGTTCCAGCTCCAAGGGCCGCACTTCCTTTACAGAGGCTATGTACACATAGAAAACGCTGTTTCTATGCTGCTCCGACAGATCCGGGGGCGTGCCCGGTTCCTAACGGCAGTGTTGCAAAAACACCCGAAACCCGGGAGCACTGACCTCTAATTACCAATACGTTAGGCCATAGGGAGGCAGAATAGGCCCACTACCTCCCCACCGTATTGGCCCGGCACCCCACGTTAGGGGGAGTCGGTGAAGTCTGCCACATGATATGTGACATAACCCAGTGGCCGAGGTCCCACATCAACGATTGATTAACCAATTGAAAATTACTTTTTCATCCTTAATTTAACAGCTTGGAGAACGGGTACTCCACTGCACGCTCAATACAGACAGCTGTAAAAAAAAACTATCAGAGATGTGGAACTCAGTCTAAAACTCTACTCGTCATCCACTCATATACGAGTCGGGGGGAAAAACACAGCACAGTACCACTGTGCGTTCTTCAACCCCATATTCGGATGACAAGTAGGGCCACTCTGTGTGGGCAGACGTCATCCCCCTTTGCAGCAGTAGGGGGGGCTGTCTAACAGCCCATACCGAGGATGGGAACCTTCACCATGCCTCTTCCCAAAATCAACCGATCGGGAGACACGTGTGGCACGGGTCTGAACCTTCCCCCTCCCTTTACGGGAGCAGACCCTAAACTAGTTCCCATTGCTGGGACCGGAAAATCGACCTATTTTGCCAACAAAATTCAGAATGAAACCGTTTATGTCTGGTCGTCGTGGCTGTGGTTGACCAGAGGAGCTGGATGTAAGATATTTAATGAATAAATATAGTACAGTCCCTCACATCAGGCCTTCTCCCGAGGGAGAAGACTGAAACGTCATATACACACATGACTAGATTGTAAAGGACCCCCTTCAGGTATAACGCTGGTCCCAAATTGAAAAAATGGGACCAGGCACCGCCCGCCTGCCTCCGGGCTGAGCGCCACCGGATACAGCGGCTTTAACGTTATTATAAATAACACAGACTGTAGGGTCACTGAACAATCTAGTATCAGACACAGTCAGAAATAATACCAGGTATATTCTCATGGGGGATAAGAGTAAAACGTCATATCCAACACACACGATTAAGTTCAATGCCCCCGCCGAGTGTAACGCCAGTTCCAAGACTTCAAACAAAAATAAATGGAACTCCAAGCACCGCTCGCAGTTCTCCGGGCTAAACGCCAGGAGGCAGCGGGGTCAAATCATATTACAATAATAATAGAATCGGCGGGGCACTTGACCAAAACCAGCACAACAGACAGTAATTTTTCTCTACTGAAAAAGGACCCGTCGATGACAAAAAACGCAAGACCTGCTACCATCATGCCTCCCCAATGGCGTTAAGCCGTCAAGCATCATATCAGGCATTTTCCCATGGGGATATGACTAAAACGTCCTATCCTTGAGAAAAGGGCGGCTAGGTGGTGCAGTGGGCAAGGCGCTCACCACCAATGCAGGAGACCATGGGTTCGAGCCCAGCTCTCCGCATTGCTATCAGCTTGGCTGGTCGTTCATGCTAATACAATTGGCAGTATTAGGGGGTGGGAAGCTGATGGGTGGGGATCGGACGTTGTGGACAGCGACTCCTACAGGTCGGTTGGTGCGCCTGCGCAGCAGAATCAAGAAGCGACGGGGGCGGCATGTCCCTCCCACGCAGACCCCCGCCGCTGAGAGATCGCGCTGTGCAGGTGAAAAGATGCGACGGCTGCTTCCTCGAGTACCGGAGGGGACACGTGATGTAAGGCTTCGTCCACATTGCAGCCGGCTTGTGGGAGGCATGGCCTAACAGCATTCGAGACAGGGGAGGGTAGAATTGGACGATACGAAATTGGGATGGGAGAAAAATAGAAAATGGGAGAAAAAGTAGATACAAAAAAAAGGCAATCGTGGCATCGTCTGGTATCACACATGGTAACGGAGGAATAATTGCACGTTTGTTGAACAGAACCTACCGGTTTCTGGCACCACATCAGACATGCAAATGTTTTTCAAACTACCATATATATATATAAATATATATATATACATATACCTAAATCCATAATTCGCTGTTGTCGTGTACATAACATGAGTGGGAAGTGTGGACACACTGCATGGCTCCGCGACGCCTCACCTTGTTCAAAACAGGTGATACAAGGCGCGAGCCAGCATGATATAGAGATTGAAAATCTTATCAACAGATTGCAGAATGGGTACAATGTAGCACGCCTCAATACACACAAATGTCAGAGGGGTGCTGACCAGGGAAAGACACTATAGTCTTACTTACCCTAGTGTAGCCCATTTTCAATTTACCAAATACATATAGACATATATAAATATATGTCTATACAGTGCAAAGAATAGAGGAATTATGTACAACGTGGGCGAGAGGGGGGGAACGCTCTCCAGCGTCCCACTACCAACAGTCGCCTCAACAACAAAACAATACGTACATAAAACCACTCGGGGGCAACGGGGAAAAAACACCCGTTACCTCTCCTTCTATTCACCTCCTTCGTGTCGTGGCCCGTCCACCTAACACAGGGGAAGAAACCCATTGTCTGGCACCACATCAGACATGGCAAATGGTTTCCAAACTACCATATATATATACATATGCCCAAATCCATAATTCGCCGTTCTCGTGTACACAACACGAGTGGGAAGTGTGGACACACTGCATGGCTCCGCGGCACCTCACCTCGTTCAAAACAGGTGATACAAAACGCGGGCCAGCATGATATAAGCATGACGATTGAAAATCGCATCAACAGATTGCAGAATGGGTACAATGCAGCACGCCTCAATACACACAATTGTTAGGGGGATGCAGACCAAGGAAAATACATTATAGTCTTATTTACCCCAGTGTACCTCATTCACAATATATATATATATATATATATATATATATATATATATATATATATATATATATATATATATATATATATATATATATATATATATATATATATATATATATATATATACGCCGGTAACGTGCTGCGTTAACGCGAGACTATTATCGCGCGATAATACAATTGACGCTGTTAATCTATTTCTCAAAGTTGGGTCTCTATTGTCCTTAAATACTTGCCGTAGTTCCCAGCTGTGGTACCCGGAAGTGATTGCACAAGTATGTACCGGAGCTGTAGTCAGAATAATGTGTCAAACTAAAGTAGTGGTCCGGTAATCATTGTTATACAGGTGAGGTTAAGAAGTCCTCAGGATATAACACAATTCGGCGATGAGGACGTCTGAATATGCGCAATGCAAGAAAGAAGAAGTCTGTCGGGAGCTTTGTTTACATTATTAACGTTAGCTTAGCGAGTTAGCATGTTAGCTCACGTTGCTCGGGCGGCACTTGGAAACATCTACAAGAGGAGGAAATCCACTTTACACACTAAAGGAAGGATCGACTGGACTATCGTGAGTGTTTACAACAGAAATGGCTTGGGTTATTGGAAATATTGGACCGTTTGATGACAATGTGGAGCAATATGAAATGAAAATGGGGGACCCTGATGTAAACAAGATAAACGTCTTTCTCTGGTCTGCATCCCCTTAACAATTGTGTGTATTGAGCCGTACTGTATTGAACCCATTCTGTAATCTGTTAAATAAAGTTTTCATTCATTCATTCATGGAACTGTTACACTGAGCTTGCACTGAATTTGTTGAGAAACCTGCTTCTGCAGCAGTCTGTGTGTGAGCAACCAGTCAGCAGCATTGTGAATTTAGAGATTCACTAAAAGACACATTGAGAGACAGGTTTGTGTGTGGATTAAGAAATGAATGTGCACAGAAGAAACTACTGACAGAGAGTGATTTGACACTGGAGAGAGCTGTCAATATCAGTGTAACAATGGAAATGGCATCAAAGGAAGGGCACAGAAAATTACGATAAATCTGGTTTTAAAAGAAACACTGGAAATTACAAAAAGAATAGACATGTTCATGCTGTTGAACAAGGAGATAGAACAGCTAGTGACTCCTCAGATGAAGAGGAGAGGATAAATCTCCTCCTCTGGTATTTGGGTAGAACACTTTTTTTTGTGCCATTTTAATCTAGATTAATCTTTCAATATGTATATGTGACAGTGACGGTATATGGCCTAAACGGCCCCTCATACAATTCCCCGTCCTCATGACGAAACACAAGTGGGGATTGTGGACACACTGTATGGCCCCGCGCGGCACTTTACCTTGTTCAAAACAGGTGATATAAGGCGTGAGCCAGCCTGATACTGTCATAATCTGAACAATCTGCCTCAGGGACTCATGAACTCTCTGAACATAGACAATCCTCTGATGCCCCCTGGCGGAATTATGGGGTTAATTATGGGGTTAATGACTTTGCTGGCTCCGGTCATGCATTTGTACCTGGTATTGGTTGCTATCACTAATGCACTGCCTATGTTCTTGTTGACTGTTATTTCTAATATTCTCCCTATGTTTCTGCTATCGGTCATAGTCTAGCCCTGTTGTTCCCTGTGTGTGTATTCATATTCATGTTCCCGTCTTCCCAGTGTTGTATTGATATTCTTGTGTCCTAACCAGTCAGCCCCAGCTGTTTCTTGTTATTGTAATTAGTATCTGTATATATACGTGCCGCCCCTGTTTACCAGCGTTGCGCCATTGTTTGCTGTTCTCCGCAGTTCCCTTCCGTGCTGTCCTGTCTACCCCTGTATCCTGCCGTGCTATTCTGTATTTCCCCATGAGTCCTCTCCTGCTTCCTAGCCACACTTTCCAGCACAGCTGAGGTTTTTGTTTCCGTGTTTGAAGTTCGGTTTTGTTTGGTTCCCCTGTAACTTGTATCCTCGTGTCTTGCTCAGTAAAGCCTATTATTTTGGAACGTCGACTCGTTGCCTCGTCTCTCTCACCCTACACTGTCCTGCGTTTGAATCCTACACCTCTCCTAAACTCCCCATTACGACAGATACATAGATTGAACACGAAACATAATACAGATTGAAAATCGTATTAACAGATTGCAGAATAGGTACAATGCGGCACGCCTCAATACACATAATTGGTAGAGGGATGCAGACCAGGGGAAGACTCATTCACAATACACCATATATATATATATATATATATATATATATATATATATATATATATATATATATATATATATATAGATATATATATATATATATATATATATATATATAGATATATATAGATATATATATATATATATAAAAATATGTCTAAACATACAAATTCCCTGTTGACGTGAACATAACACGAGGGGGAAAAGCACAGGTCGTTGCCACTCCTTAAGAAGTGTGGTCCGCGGACACAAGGAAAAACACAGAGCACCAAGCCAGTAGAATATAATGGCTAAGAAGACACAGCAGGAAATAACTGTGTGAGTGTATTAACCCTCCGTGTGGGGGTAAACAGCATTCGGAAGGCAGCATGCCAGGGCTCAAAGCCTTCCACCGACCGTGCCACATCATACCAGCAGTCCTCCGACGAGGAACTGCCTAGCTGCTAGGAAAACTCCATAACAAGCAGCGGTCCCAAGCACTTCCTTTTCCGAACGTGCCGGGGAAGTCCTGAAAAAAGGATGTCGGTGGAATATCCTTACATCTCTCACCTAACTAATTAACTAAATTTCTGTTTCAACTGCCGAAGGCCTGTGAGCACAAACGTTTCGTTGAACAATGAGGAGGGGGGAGCTGATCACCACACCTGGGCCCTCATTTATCAAGCTTTCTTAGAAAATGTTCTATTTCCATACGTGAGCACAGAATTTAGAATGTGTGCACGCACAAAAAAAAATGGATTTATCACACGTGCGTACACAGATCCTACGCACACCTGTCATGATAAATATCACCTTGCTCCTACGCTGAGGCTCGTGCACACTTTCACGTATTAGCATACAAGAACCGCCCCGATTAACCATATACGGTAATGGAACACCCCCATGAAATGTGGAAAAGTGGACTGACCCGAAGGAAGGGTGTTATGGAGAAATACGAGACAGGTTGACAGACATGTACACGTACGGTGATGTCGGATATGATATCTATTAACCATTGCTGCCTGGGCAGCGCAAACACTAATAAAGACGGTGCTGGAATATGATTGCCTTTTCCCGTTTTGTTCGATTAATACCCAGGGATTAAAGTTCTCCTCAATTTTATTCCAAATTGCGACGGATTTCCCGTCTTTTTTCTACCTGCTGCATATGATTTCTAGAGGCATATTTGATGTCAGTATTGGGTAGCCTATATAAACAATAATACGAGAGCATATACAAGAACAATGAATCTCACTGCCATGTATGATGTAGCCTATACGCCATGTATAGCCTGCCTATGTGATCTGTGACTGTGATGCACAGAGTGAATCCACAGTCACTTGCTCCTCAATAGGAAACCAACCTAGATTTACCCTGAAGGACTGGTTCTAACAGAACCGTTCGTTATACAAGTATCACAGAGACATTTCAAAGGTACTCAGAGTTGCACGAGGGTTTCGAACAGAGGTACGGGATGGTTTGAAAGCTCGGCGTTGCTAATAAACATTTAAATAATTTTTTATAAACTGCTCAAAACGGCATTATTTTCGGCGTTGGCTGCCTGGTTGTGATCACAGCGCATGCGCATCATGCACCCAACGCCGGAAATAATGCAGTGTTGACCAGTTTATAAATAATATTTAAAATGTTTATTAGCAACGCCGAGCTTTCAAACCATCCCGTATTTGTGTCCAAAACCCTCGTGCAACTGTGAGTACCTTTGAAACGTCTCTGTGATTCTTGTATAACGAACGGTTCGGCCAGAACCAGTCCTTCATGGTAAATCTAGGTTGGTTTCCCATTGAGGAGCAAGTGACTGTGGATTCACTCGGTGCAAAAAAAAATACTGTCTTTTACTGTGTGTCTCAGTGAAGTTTCAACGGAGCGAGGTAGTCTATTCTAACCAACAAATTGAAGTGGAAAGCATTTCGTTGTGGCCAATCTTATTTGGAAACATGACACAAAACAATAGTATGTCGCTTTTTATTTGAAACAATATTTAATCGCGTTTGGAGGTCGGTGTTCTGCGTCTGCCCCCGTGCCAAACAAGCAAGCCAACCTATTGTTCGCACATGAGCCCGTTATAATTACACTACTGTCGCTATTTCACAATGAACTATAATGAATTACGGTTCATACAGAACACGCGCCAGTGTCGGGAGTAATGCACGGAAGCTTATTTCCGCGTTGAAACTAATGCATGCAACTGATGAGAGCTATGCCGTCCGTCTGCAGTCCCCATATTCTACCACAGGGCGTCAGCTACGCATGCTCTGGGCTATGCGTAGACATAAGCACAAAGTCAAGTTCACATTCAAATTGATAAATCCCACACTTTGCTTAGAAATGGTCGTACGCACGGGTTAAGCACATATCTGTGCGTACGCAACGTTGATGAATGAGGGCCCAGGGCTATATGCTGGCCAGTGTGGGCGTGGTCGGGCAGATGAAAGGTGCATGTGAGAAGTTTCAGTTGACGCGCAATAGGCGCACAAGGACATCCCATAGGCGAAGCAGAAAAGCATAGCCAATGAAATATAACTTTCTCTAGTCTAGTGTATTTCAAACTGTCATGTTAGTAGGATTAGAAATTACCTTTTCTGTTATATCTTGAATTTATGTTTGTGTGTAATTTAGCCCCCCAGAATCAGTATGATATTATACACTATTACTACCAGAGAAGAAAATAACAGGGCAAGATTCCATATGTGTAGTCAGATGAGCTATCAGAGAGGGAGAAAAAAGAAACAGAGACAAGTGGAAGGCTGCATCCAGAGGTTACAGGAAAAAGATGGAAAAGTCCATGGAGAACACCAGTGGCTGGCTGGTGTAGAAGTAGAGAAGAGCAGGAGGAGAATACAGGGCAAGCTGTGGTGGGTCCCCTGCCTTTAAATGAGGATTGTAATCCATCAAACTTATTAAAATTAAAATTCTACTTATGTAAAAGTAGAGAAGTATTTGCTATTGAATGTACTTAAGTATCTAAAGTCCAGTTATACTGCTCTGACTAAAGGTTATGTTAAAATGGTCCAGTTATGCTGCTCTGACTAAAGGTTATGTTAAAGTGGTACATGGTCCAGTTATGCTGCTCTGATTAAAGGTTATGTTAAAGTGGTATGTGGTCCAGTTATGCTGCTCTGATTAAAGGTTATGTTAAAGTGGTACATGGTCCAGTTATGCTGCTCTGATTAAAGGTTATGTTAAAGTGGTATGTGGTCCAGTTATGCTGCTCTGATTACGTCCTCTTGAAGTTGACAGGCTTCAAATTTGAAAGTATATAATCTTCATACATTCTTGCCATGTTTTCTATGCAAAATCTTTTTCTTCAAAGTAACTAGTAACTGATGGGTTCAGATAAATGTAGTGGAGTAAAAAGTATAAAGTTCCCTAAAATGAAAATATTCATGTAAAGTATTATTTATTATTTACGTTAAGTACAGTACTTGTTACTTTCAACTACTGGACATGGCTGAACCCTCCTATCGTACGGCTCTGGATGTCTCACCTGGCTTTCAAACAGCTTGATGATCTCGTGCCGCTCCGGCATGCTGTTCTCCGTCTTGATGATCTCCTGGCGATACCATGCTGATCTAATCTTGCTCTCTAGCTTGGTAGAGAGCTCTGTAATGTACATGTTCTCAGACTTGAGGATCTGCGTTTACCGCATCTTGCGTGCCTGCTTCTTGTCCATGAAGATCTGGGGAGTAGAAATACAATCAATCAGTCAATCAATCAGATTTATTTATATAGCACGTTTTACATGACACAAGCCAAACAAAGGGCTTTATGTGATTTATTTATGATTCTACTGTAGGTTTATCATCCCTTGAAACCATAGGTTATATATCCAGCTCATGATCAAGAGTGACATATTTCAACAACACATTTTCAGTGGATTGCACTGTGCAACATCTGCATTATAATCTGATCAAAAAACTTTGGAGATCGGGCCTTCTCTCGTACTGCACCCCGACTCTGGAACTCCCTCCCCCAGTCCATCAGAGACTCCCCTACACTCTCCACCTTCAAAGCTCACCTCAAAACCCACCTGTTCTCCCTTGCCTTCAACCCCCCCCCCCACCCATAACCCCCCCCTCCAACCTGATTGATGTCTGTCTCCAGTCTTTTTTGTGCTATCATGCTGTCTTCCCTGTTCCCCCCATGGTCTCATGTTCCTTTTGTTTCTTTGTTGTTTCTTTGTTTTTGTTTCTTTGCTTTTGTTTCTTTGTTTGTACTCTTGCTCTCGACTATTGTCAGCGACTTCGGGTTATTGAGAAGCGCTATATAAATTAAATGAATTATTATTATTATTAAGTTTGTTTCGTGTTTGATATATATTTTGTGGAATTTTGACCTAAATGTTCAAAATAGCAGTTTTGCTCATCAAAAATGTGTTTTGTTTTTTGGTGTGCTTCGTATTCTAGGTTTTCAGGGGAAATGGTTTGTTTTAACACTAAAAATGCACTGCTTTTTCACTGCTTTTTCATGCTATTGATAACATGATTTGTTAAAACATGATTAGCGTTGAATTCAAGTAGAACAGCTAGCTAGCCATTGTGGACACTCACCTTTCCACAGCTAAACCAAGGCATCTTGTTTGAGAAATGAAGGCTTCAGTGTATGTGTTGTTTAGTATATCGGTTCAGTCATGTTTCAAGATGCACAATGAGATCCGCTGAGAGAATTGTTGAATAGATACACAAATGTGATGTCATACTGTGACATCACAATTGTTCTAGAATGTTCTATTATGACATCATACTGTGACATCACAACAGAACATGTTTGAGTGTCAATTGAATAATATAAATAATATGTATGGTAATAAGGCTGTCCCCATAAGGCTGGGATTCAAACTTCGTCAGGGTTTTTCGAACGGATGTTCGAACCTTTGTTTTTAATTGACTTTTTTTTTTTTATGTAAAAACATGTAGCATGTGCATATTTTAGATCAATTAAGCTATGAAGATTAGGCTGCCTCTAAATATAAAAATTAGGGGGGATGTCCGATATTATCGGCCTACCGATATTGGCATTCAAATGTGATATAGAAAATTATCGGTATCGGTTTTCAAAAAATATTTCAACAAAAATAAATTGTTTTTACATTTATTTCACCTTTATTTACCTAGGCAAGCAAGTAAGAACAAATTCTGATTTTATTTATTGTTAAAAGTATGCATAATGTTAATTCCATGACAAGATATATGTAATGTTAATTACCTGAAATTATTCCGTTTTTTGGGGGGGGGAAACCCTGCATATATCGGTATCGGTTGATATCGGTATCGGAAATTAAGAGTTGGACAATATCGGTATATTGGTATCGGTAAAAAAGCCAATATCGAGCATCCCTAATAAAAATGTATTAAATAAGAATGGTTTGCTTCAATAACAAAACAAAAAAATTTATATATATATTTTTCAACTCTGACATGAAAATCGAATGTGGGGACTGGCACAACTATTGGAAAACCCTAACTCATCCCTACTTTGTTGGCAAACAAACGCCCTGTTTCCCCAAAGGAGGAGAAGATGGATGCCCTGTGCCATTCTGCAGCTTGGAAAGGAGAGTGGTACATTTTCAACCTTTCTTTATGTTATTCAATTAATGCATCATAAATATTAACACATTTCAGTCATTCTTTCTCTATTTCAAAATTCTGGATGATGTTGACCAGTGATGCCACATATTACTTGTAAAAATAATCTGATTACTGATTACTCATTTACAAAGTAATCTAGTTACTTTACTGATTACTTGATTATCAAAGTAACTTAGTTACTTTGAAAGTAACTAGGTTACGAAGTCGTCGTCATCCCCCCCTGCTGCTGCCACAAGAATGACAACAGTTTTTTATTTTTTTTAATAATGCTTTATTGAAAGTGCATAATGTCATAAATCATGATTGGCTGCTCAGACAGGTCATCATGAGATGTCATCAGCCATCAGGCCATACTCCGTTCTAGCTGACTTTACCGCTGGCTCTCTTATCATCAGCATTATGAGACAAGTCAAGAGTTGTAACTAAATAGTAACTCACAGCCACTTGGAAAAGTAACTGTAATCAGATTACTGGCTTGTAAAAAGTTAGATTACTATTTACTGAAAAAAGTTATCAGATTACAGTAACTAGTTACTTAGTAACTAGTTACTGGCATCACTGATGTTGACATCCAAACAGATTCCAAAGTGCTCATACATTTATACAGTGCAGTCTGTATACGTCTGAGGCCAGTGGAACTTGTTGTTTTGGCTCTGCGCTCCATCCAGCACATTGGATTTGAAATGGAACGACGACTATGCTTTAACCATTTGGTAGTGTGGTAGTGAAAGGGTTAATTTGATGGCTGTTTTTTTTTGTGTTTAGTTTATTTGACAATTATTAAAATACATTACATGTTACAACAAGTCATGCATCCTAAAATTATCAAGTGTCGCACAAAAAGTCACAGACTTATTTCCATTGTGGTCCTTGGTCTCAGCAGCACATATTATTTACATAAACATGTATTACACATATTATCACCAGCCTACAGTATATTGCTATAATTAAAAAGGAAAATACAACATTATTAATAAAATATTAAAAAATAATATATATATATATATATATATATATATATATATATATATATATATATATATATATATATATATATATTAATATAAAATATTTAAAAAAAATTCAGACACACTAAAACTACACTACATTAAAACAGGAAGCTTCCTGAGTTACTGTGGGACATTTTCTAGGAGCCATTTCCTAACGTTCACCTTGAAACTATACAAGTTCAAGATCTGTTTAGTGGTCAAAGGCAACTCATTCCACTCCTGTGCTCCTGTGTGAGCAAATGAGCACTGTCCCATCTTTGTTCTCCACCTTGGAGGATGAGCACTGTCCCATCTTTGTTCTACACCTTGGAGGATGAGCACTGTCCCATCTTTGTTCTCCATCTTGGAGGATGAGCACTGTCCCATCTTTGTTCTACACCTTGGAGGATGAGCACTGTCCCATCTGTGTTCTACACCTTGGAGGATGAGCACTGTCCCATCTTTGTTCTACACCTTGGAGCAGACCTGGGCATTGTACGGCCCGCGGGCCGGATCCGGCCCGCGGGATGATTCTGACCGGCCCGCGAAAGATTACATGATAATAAAAAAAAATAAAAAAAAAATAAAAAAATTTTTTTTTATTTTTTTTTTTATTTTTTTTTTTTTTTTACTTTTTTTTTTCATGTCAACGTTCACACGCACAGTATACGCTTAGGAGACATGCTCAGAAGATGTTGGTTCTCTTTGGATCCACCTACATACAGTATGTGAACAGACATTCTCAGTCATGACGTTTACCAAGTCCAGGTACAGATCCTCTCTCACTGATGAACATCTGGCAGCTGTGCTTCGCATATCCACCTCAGACATGCAACCTGACTTTGATGGACTTGTTAAAGCTCAACAGAGACTGGATTTCTCACACTGAATGAAAAAAAAGAACTGAAGAACACTAAAATGTGGAAATATAACAAGTGAAATGGGACACTTGATCTTTTTTTTTCTTTTTTTTGCACAGTTCTGAAAACATTAAATGTTTAATATAGGCATGTAAAGTAAAAAAGGCTACAAAACTGGGACACTTTTCTTTACACAGTTCAGTGACATGTCTTGTTTATTTTTGCTATAAGATGATGTGATGTCTTTAGAAAGCTAAGAAAATCCTTGTTTCAATAGTATATGAAACTCAAAATGCCCTTTGTTATTAATGTTTCACATTTTGTTTATCATTTTGGAAATAAATTCTATTTGAATAAATGATATTTTTGAAAGCTAACCTCACCTTTTAATTGCCAAATAATAACATACACTCTTACCAGGGGTCAAAACAATGCCATTTACTGCTTTTTATATAGAAATAAAATGTATATTATGCATAATTGAGTTTGGAATTTTGGCCCGGCCCTCCAACATATTTTCAGTTGCTCATTCGGCCCCCCGGGAAAAATAATTGCCCACCCCTGCCTTGGAGGATGGGCTCTGTCCCATCTTTGCTCTCCACCTTGGAGGATGAGCTCTGTCCCATCTTTGTTCTCCACCTTGGAGGATGAGCATTGAGCACTGTCCCATCTTTGTTCTACACCTTGGAGGATGCAGGTTTGCTGAGCTAGATCTCGTTCTGTGGCTGTGTGATTCACTAACACTAGGAAAATAGTTACTAAAATATTTGGGGGCCCTGTTATTTATTATTTTATGTACCATGTTGAGCCTAATGTGTTTACATCCATATCAGGTGAACCATGTAGGAATTGGTGTCACACGCCGTCACTGCCTGGCTACTCTCTCTCTCTCTATCCCCCCCCTCTCTCTTTCTCTCTCTCGTTACCGCCTGCCTGACCATTCTCCTGGCCTTTTCCCGGAATGTATAAGGACCTGAACCTGTGTATGACCCTTCGCCTGTTGGACTACCTTGCCCCTGCCTACTCCCCCTTATTACCTGAGTACCTGTTACGTTATCGACCCCCTGCCCATCTGACTACCCTGCCCCACACACTCTCCCTGGACTGTACGAGACCCCCCCCCCCCTGTGTCACCCGATTCCTGCCCGGATACCTGATTTACCCTTTTTCTAAATAAATACCCCCGTGCTGGGTTTTAACGAGACCTGTCTGCCTTTCTGTGTCCACATAGTGATTTTATTTTTTATATTCATTATATTCATTTTAGTAATTGTCGCGTCCCTGACGAAGATGGGCAGGAGCACTTGGATTGGTCCCCGGGCGCGGTACCTCGCCGACGCCCTGTCTGCTCCCGGCTGCCCTTGGAGGGAAGGACGACGGTGTAACGTCTGGGCTTTCTCTCCCTTTTCAGGATTGGAAGCTCTGCTGTCATCCTGGAATTCTTGATTGATATTATCTTGATTGTCGTCACCTGCTGTCTCTGTAATTACCCTGATTGTTGTCACCTGCCTGCGTTTGTGTCACTGGTTCTGATTGGGTCTGCTGGCTGTATTGAGGCCTTTATAGTAATACCTTGCCTCTCTCTTTCTGTTGGTTCTTCAGCAGTGTTACTGGGAACCGCCGTCCACGGGCAGAAGTCGGATATCTCGCCCGTTATCATAATTTAAAGTTATCTTTGCTTAAGGTCGAGAAGTCAGATCTCTCACCGCCCTTTTCTCTCTTTGCTTCATTAAGTTGTTTATCTAAGTATCTCTGTCATGGTTCCGGCCAGGGATCCTGTCCAAACAATGTGAACAGTGGTTTTCTGCCGCCCTCTGGTGGCCAAACGCAGCAACTCCAGATACTGGACTCTATGGCATTTTAGTCTAGGTTTGCTGGATTCCTTTAATGCTTTGTTGTTGTCTCTGTTCACGTTGTGTTGTGTAGCTTGTGTTTAAAATGTTTATCTTTACATATATTTCCTTAAAAGTAGGGATGCTCGATATTGGCTTTTTTACCGATACCGATATACCGATATTGTCCAACTCTTAATTTCCGATACCGATATCAACCGATACCGATATATGCAGGGTTTCCCCCCCCCCCCCAAAAATGGAATAATTTCAGGTAATTAACATTACATATCTCTTGTGGAATTAACACAACAGTATGCATACTTTTGACAATAAATAAAATCAGAATTTGTTCTTACTTGCTTGCCTGGGTTAGCTATGCCTTCTACAACGCTGTTCGGTTTCCGGGTTCCTCTGATTGGCCACTAAGCCCACGTGACCCTACGCTAGCACGCCCCCCTTATCGCCGCCAGTTCGCGCCACAAGCCCCTTCAATGACAGAGCTCTTATATTTGCGAATGCATAAACTATATCTTAAATTATGGCTATGTGTCTAATAAATGGTAAATGGTAAATGGCTGCTTTTTTATATAGCGCTTTTATCCAAAGCGCTTTACAATTTTGTTACTCACATTTTTACCCATTCACTCACACATTCACACACCGACGGCGGAGGCAACCATGCAAGGTGCCAACCTGCTCATCGGGAGCAATTAGGGGTTAAGTGTCTTGCTCAAGGACACATCGACACGCTGCTCGGGAGGAGCGGGAATCGAACCGGGAACCTCTGGATTGCCAGACGACTGCTCTACCCCCCGAGCCACTGTCGCCCCTAATATGGCCGTCGCTTATCAATGACTTGTTTTGTTTACATCAGGGTGAATGAACGCTGTTGCATTCGCAAATATGAGCCAGCAATACGCAGCTATGTTGTTTCTTTACAGTTTACACATATGTTGGATTATGTAATTGGTTTGTCATGACAAACCAATAAAAAATCTGACTTGTTTTGTTTACATCAGGGTGAACGCTGTTGCATTCGCAAATATGAGAGCCAGCAATACGCAGCTATGTTGTTTCTTTACACATATGTTGGATTATGTAATTGGTTTGTTATGACAAACCAATAAAAAATCGCTACTTTACATCAGGGTGAACGCTGTTACGCTGCCACCACCCACTTCAATGACGCTCTCATATTTGCGAATGCATAAACTATATCTTAAATTATGGCTATGTGTCTAATATGGCCGTCGCTTATCAATTGACAGAGCTCTCATATTTGCGAATGCAACAGCGTTCACCCTGATGTAAACAAAACAAGTCATTGATAAGCGACGGCCATATTAGACACATAGCCATAATTTAAGATATAGTTTATGCATTTGCAAATATGAGAGCTCTGTCATTGAAGGGGCTTGTCGCGCGAACTTGTCACGTGGGCTTAGTGGCCAATCAGAGGAACCCGGAAACCGAACAGCGTTGTAGAAGGCATAGACGCTGCCTGGGTACATAAAGGTTATAGAAATGTAAAAAAAAAATAAAGAAAAAAAAAATTGAAAACCGATACCGATATTTTCCGATATCACATTTTAATGCCGATATCGGCCGATAATATCGGTAGGCCGATAATATCGGACATCCCTACTTAAAAGGGTTATCTTTACATATGTTTCCTGAAAGGTTTATCCTTTTCATATGTTTCCTTTAAGGTATTGTTTTCATGTTTCCGTTTAAAGGTTAATCTCTTTTACATATGTTTTCTGTAAGTGTTAACCTGTTCCACATGTGGTGAAAATCCGCCTAAAATATATACCTAGGTAAATGGAATATTGCTCAACTTCTATAGGGGCTATTTGCATATTCTTGGTATCTAGGTACAGTACATCTATGGACCTCAGGGAATGTATTCACATTGTCAGAAATATTGTGTCTATTACTAGGCTTGCTTAAATTGTGATGAAACAAAGGAGAATATGAATTATGATTTTTCTTTGCATCTTTGACAGTGAATAACACCATGATAATAATGACAAAACTTAAAAAACTGCCACTGATCTCGTCCAAGAATCTAAGGAAATTAATAAAGGGAAGATGATTAAACCGAAGGTTCTGTAGATACAGTACTGAATTCTCCCATCCAGACCAATGCAATTTGAAATATAATTAATTTCAGATCTAATTGTTCCTACATGCTAATAGGGAGGAGAAACTAACTGCGTTTCAATATTTGTCAAAAACATTACCTTTTGTGGCTTATTATCGCGAATCATAACAGTTATTGATATGATTAATTCAGAACACTGAACTTTGAAACCCCACAGTATCTGACAGGAAGTGTAGTTCGGAAAAATTCGAAAGAAAATCGAAAACTTAAAACTATCTAATGGCACTTTTAACCTATTGCTAAACTAACGTATTGATGATAATATACATTCTAAATGCTTTTGTGACATGTTAGTGATGTTAATACTTGAAAACGTTTGATAAAAAAATCACAACTTAAATGCAACACTCTGAAAAATATTGATTTATGACCAGATGTCATTTTTGGGTCGGTACCGACCCCGTGGGGTGGAACAGGTTGTGATTTTAATTTCTGTTTAGATATGGTGTAATAAAATTTTCGTTTAGGTATGCTTTTAGTCTTGTTTTGTTGTGACTTTACTTTACCTTTGACTTTACATACTTTTTCATTTTAGATGTGATTTAAATTTCGTTTACACTTATTACTGGTATCTAGAGGTGGTGTGAGATTTGCATTGACTTGAGGTTATGTGAAGCTTGCATTGCTTTAAACTTGAACTTAATTTTTTTTTAGACGTTCGTAGTTTGTAGAAACCAAAATAATCAACTATTTGACTTTGTGGCCAGTTTGCCTCTTAGGTTTGTTGTTATTCAGATTCAGATTCAGATGTCTTTATTCACCATTTTGTACAGGTACAAAATGGAACATGATTTGACATTACAGTGCATGATTGATTTTTTCACAAATAGGAATAACATAATAATAATAATGATAAATAAATAAGTAAGTGCAAAACAGGACAGAACAGTGAGACAACAATAAGACAATAAAGTGCAGTGTTAGGGGACATGGAAACAGTGCAGCACAGTTCAAGTCCAGAGGTCCGGCCCTAGCAGCTCGCCATAGAGGGGGGGGGGAGGGGGGGGGAGCAGGGGGACACCTGACTCGTTTACCAGGCGAGCTGCTGAGGGGAAGAAGCTGAGTCTATGGCGGGACTTTAATGTCTTGGGCAGCCGTAGCCGCCTGCCGTGGGGGAGCATGGTGAAGAGGTTGTGAGTGACCCGGGTGGGCGGGGTCTGCCATGATCTTCCTCGCCCTCCTCAAGGCCCTGGAGGAATGTAGGGACTCGAGGGAGGGAAGGGGGCAGCCGATCACCCTCTCCGCTGATCGTATCACCCGCTGCAGCTTGGCCTTGTCCCTGACCGTGGCTGCAGGGAACCAGGTGATGATGAGTGAGGATGAACTGGATGATGGCAGTGTAGAACTGGACCATCATAGTCCTCGGCAGCCTAAACTTCCTCAGCTTACGTAGGAAGAACATAGTCTTCCGGGCCTTTTTATTGAGAGCGATGGTGTTCAGCTCCCATTTCAGGTCCCGGGAGAGTGTCATGCCGAGGAAGCGGCAGGACTCCACAGAGGCCACCGGGGTGGGGTGCCTCCGAGAATGATCTGGGTGGGGGGGGCTGCCTTCCGCCTGAAGTCCACTATCATCTCCACTGTTTTCTGGGCGTTGAGGTCCAGGTTGTTGCATCATGTGTTGTTGTGATCTTGGTTTTTGATAGAGAATTTCCTAACGTATAGTGGCATATTAATTTTCACTTTGTTGATAAGTTAATTATCAAAAGGGTGGAATTGTTATGGAATTAATATGCATTACAACGATTCTGTCAGCATGATCTCAAACACCTGCTTTTATCAAGCACAAGTGTGCCACTTGGCACGTCTGCTTAACCACAAGCTATGCCTTGAACAGACTTGTACAAACTCATCTGAATACATTGACCTTTTGCCATGAAACTGTATGACCTGCCACCTTTGCATGAAACATCCTGACTCTACTAAATTCATCGGAACACATTGACCTACTGTTCCACCCCACGGGGACGGTACCGACCCCTTTTGACATTATTATCATATATTAATATTTTTATGAGTGATGCAATAAATTAGCGTTGTTAAAATCAAACGTTTTCAAGTATTAATATCACTACTATGTTACAAATGCATGTAGAATGTAAAACGTTAGGTTGGCAATAGTTTAGCAATAGGTTAAAAGTGGACTTATATCGTTTTAAGTTTTCTATTTCCAATAGTTTTTTGACCCGGAACCGGAAATGGAAATGTTGAACCATGGGAATTGGAATCTTTTTGCGGCCATTTTGTAGAGGACATCACTAGCTATCGTTCAGCGTTGGAATTTCTCCGTTCTACACTTCCTGTGGTCCACTATGGTGGTTCAAAGTTCAGCGTTCTGAATGAATCATATCAATAATTGTTATGATTAGCAATAATAAGCTACAAAAGGTAACGTTTTTGACAAATATTGAAACGCAGTCAGTTTCTCCACACTATTGTTATCATGTAGGAAGAATTAGATCTGAAATTAGTTACAAAATGGTTATACTGTGGGGGAAATAAAATAGTACAGTCGATTACAGTAAATATCAGTATCTGTTATTATGCAAGCCTGGTGATACTATATCCAAATTGAACTCGGCCATTTGAAAGATACTATATGTATATATATATAAATGTGCGAATTGGCTACAATAAGGTAATGTATAAGTATATATTCTATATTCTATAATAATATTTCAAATTGCATTGGTCCGGATGGGAGAATTCAGTACTGTATATACAGAACCTTCAGTTTGATCATCTTCCCTTTATTAATTTCCTTAGATCTTTTGTACACATGATCTCAAGAGGGTACTGAATGAGCTCAGTGGCAGTTTTTTAAGTTTGGTCATTATTATCATGGTTTTATTCACTGTCAAAGATGAAAAGAAAGATCATAATTCATATTTTCCTTTGTTTCATCACAATTTAAGCAAGCCTAGTAATAGACACAATATTTCTGACACTGAGAATACATTCATTGAGGTCCATAGATGTTCCTAGATACCAAGAATATGCAAATAGCCCTTGTAGAAGTGGAGCAATATTCCATTTACCTAGGTATACATTTTATGCAGATTTTCACCTGGGGTGGAACAGGTTAACTGTTCATGGAAACTTGTCACCTTTGCATATAACATCTTGTCTGCACCCTGAGCCCTGTGTTGAAAACCACATACCTATTCTATTCTCAAGGAAACCGGCTGCTATTTGCAACAGCTCTTTCGACTCAGCGGTTTCATCAGCTCGGGACTCCGCATATAAGCCCTGATGTTCAATGCTCTCGTGGCACATGTCTTTCAGCAGATCACCTGTTCTGTCAGACTGTGTCCAGCTGTTTTTCTCCAGCTGCTCAAATAAAACCAACAACGGAACGTCCATTGGTTTCCTTTTAATCTTTATTTCATCAGCTCTCCTGTTATCATTTTATTCCATTACAGGGGGCGCTGTCGCAGTGTCCATAATACCCGCCGGCAGCGGGTGTCCATTATACGCGCCTCCAGGGGGTGGGGTTAGAGGGGAGGCGCTGTCACCCAGCGTCCATAATGCCCGCCTCCAGGGGGTGGGGTTAGAGGGGAGGCGCCGTCGCCCAGCGTCCATAATGCCCGCCTCCAGGGGGTGGGGTTAGAGGGGAGGCGCCGTCGCCCAGCGTCCATAATGCCCGCCTCCAGGGGGTGGGGTAAGAGGGGGAGGCGCTGTCGCCCAGCATCCATAATACCCGCCTCCAGGGGGTGGGGTAAGAGGGGGAGGCGCTGTAGCCCAGCATCCATAATACCCGCCTCCAGGGGGTGGGGTAAGAGGGGGAGGCGCTGTCGCCGAGCCCACTGGTGGTGGCTCTCTGGTGGGGTCTCTGGTGGGCTCTCTGGTGGTGGGCTCTCTGGTGGTGGGCTCTCTGGTGGGGAGTCTTCTAGGCCAGGGGGGGAGAGTCATCACCATACAGCTGGAGCAACATCTCCTCTATCTGCAGGGTCTTTAGAGAGACATCTCTGCAACATATGGTTGCATCCTGGAGGGCGAGAGAGAGAGAGAGAGAGAGAGAGAGAGAGAGAGAGAGAGAGAGAGAGAGAGAGAGGGAGAGAGAGAGAGAGATTTTGGTGAAAATCTTTGCTGTAATATGTCTGCATTTACATGTTAAGCTCTTATCTAGAGCAACTATAAGTGCTTAAGTGCTCCAGTAAAGTTTGCACAAATTCCAGTATTGGCAACATAGCACGTAGGCAGAGAAAGCAGCACTAAGAGCAGGTTAACAGCCCAGTCAACAGCCTGAGAACAGGAAGCCTAAAATAAAGATGTTCCACAATGAATGAATAGGTTACTAACAACAAGGAAGCTTTATGTGTGTGTGTGTGTGTGTGAGCGTGTGTGACGGATCATACTGGTCTGCGTTGTGTTTGATGTTAAATGTTAATGTCCCGAGGGGGAGTCGAACAGGGGGCTCCCGCGTCCGCGGGCGACGACACAGGCCGCTGCACTAAGAAGTGAATTCACTCCTAACTACCGTACCTATGCGTCTGTTAACCCTGTTATGGGGAAGTGAGTTTAACTTACCAGCCCGCACTGCCACAGTCACTCGTCAACACACCTGTTTCCGTGACTGTGGACATACCCACGGGCTTCCCCGTTACACTTGCATTATTGTTAGAGATGACAAGAGGAGGAGAGATGACAAGAGGAAGAGAGAGAGAGACAAGGAGGAGAGATAACAAGAGGAAGAGAGAGAGAGACAAGGAGGAGAGATGACAAGAGGAAGAGAGAGACAAGGAGGAGAGATGACAAGAGGAAGAGAGAGAGACAAGGAGGAGAGATGACAAGAGGAAGAGAGAGAAGGTCGGCTGGGTGGCGCAGTGGGAAAGGCGCTCTCCACCAACGCAGGAAATACTGGTATCGAGCCCAGCTCTCTGCGTTGCTTCCGGCGTGGGCGGCCGTCGTACTAACACAATTGGCAGTATTAGAGGGTGGGAAAGCCGGCGGGTGGGTCCTGGTCGTTGTAAACAGCGACTCCTACAGTTCGGTCGGGGCGCCTGCTCAGCGAGGAAAGGATCTAAGGGGGGTAGTGTGATCCTTCCACACGTTACACCCTCTCAGTGAGAGTCTGCGCTGCCAGGTGAAAAGAAGCGGTTGATTGGCTACACATGTGTCGGAGGAAGCATGTGATAGCCTCCACTCTCCAAGACCGACTGTAGTGGGTAGGTGCGCAGCGACCAGGAAGGGGATTGGGAATTGGGATAATGACTAACATTGGGATGGGAGAAAAACAGAGGAAAAAGGAGGGGGGAAAAGATCAATAAAAAAAATAAAAGAGGAAGAGAGAGAGAGACAATGGAGGAGAGATGACAAGAGGAAGAAGACGAGGAGAGATGAAACAAGGGAGGAAGAAACAACGAGAGGGAGGTAGAGAGAGATGAGAGAGGAGGGAAGGAGAGAAGAGACAAAGAGGAAGTTGGAGAGACTGGACAGACATCATCACCATATGAGACGACGAGGGGTCTTCCGTGCACACGTCTGCATGCAGAGAGAACTGACACGATGCAAACACACACAGCTAGGGGTTAATAGACGTGAACAACACACCACATGCTGGCAGACAACACACCACACCACAGAAGACACAAGTGCTAATGTAATAATAATAATAATTCATTTATTTTGTATAGTGCTTTTCAATGACCCAAAGTCGCTGGGTCTTTGTACAGAGAGAAGCTCAAGTACGGGGATAAATAGAAGACGATGACTGCTGACAAAGGCAGCCTGTGATAATTAAGACCTTATTTCCGGGAGCTTTTCTTACTGGGACTCCCATCAAAGGAAATTCATTTGACACCCTTACAATTCAAACTATTTGATAAACTTCTACTTTCAGCCCGGAAATGCATTCTGATAAACTGGATTAAGGATAAGCCTCCATCTATACACATGTGGTATAGAGAGATCTTCGGTGTGCTACCCTATGAAAGACTGTGCAATGCATAGAGGCAACGACACTTCCTTTCAGGAGGTGTGGGCCCCACTATTAGACTATTTTCCTGCAGAAATTTCTCGGATCCTTCATAGATGAACTGGAGGAACTCCCCCCCCCCCCCCCCCCCCCTGTCCCAATGTGTGTTTTTGTAATGTAAGTAACTGTACGTGAAAAATCTTTAAAAAAAACAATAATTTTTTTTGGAATTGTGCACTTTGAGGCGGAAGAGTCATATTCTACTCAAGTGGGGAGACAGGGTCTAGACGGAGGAGACAGGGTCTAGACGGAGGAGACAGGGTCTAGATGGGGGAGACAGGGTCTAGACGGAGGAGACAGGGTCTAGACGGGGAGACAGGGTCTAGACAGGGTCTAGACGGAGGAGACAGGGTCTAGAAGTGGGGAGACAGGGTCTAGACGGAGGAGACGGGGTCTAGACGGAGGAGACCGGGTCTAGACAGGGGAGACGGGGTCTAGACGGGGGAGACAGGGTCTAGACGGGGGAGACGGGGTCTAGACAGAGGAGACAGGGTCTAGACGGGGTCTAGACAGAGGAGACAGGGTCTAGACGGAGGAGACAGGGTCTAGACGGAGGAGACAGGGTCTAGACGGAGGAGACGGGGTCTAGATGTGGGAGACAGGGTCTAGACGGGGAGACGGGGTCTAGACGGAGGAGACGGGGTCTAGACGGAGGAGACAGGGTCTAGAAGTGGGGAGACAGGGTCTAGATGTGGGAGACAGGGTCTAGACGGGGGAGACAGGGTCTAGACGTGGGAGACAGGGTCTAGAAGTGGGGAGACAGGGTCTAGACGGAGGAGACGGGGTCTAGATGTGGGAGACAGGGTCTAGACGGGGGAGACAGGGTCTAGACGGGGGAAACAGGGTCTAGACGGTGGAGACGGGGTCTAGACGGAGGAGACAGGGTCTAGACGGAGGAGACAGGGTCTAGACGGAGGAGACGGGGTCTAGACGGAGGAGACAGGGTCTAGACGGGGGAGACGGGGTCTAGACGGAGGAGACAGGGTCTAGAAGTGGGGAGACAGGGTCTAGACGGAGGAGACAGGGTCTAGACGGAGGAGACAGGGTCTAGATGGGGGAGACAGGGTCTAGACGGAGGAGACAGGGTCTAGACGGGGGAGACAGGGTCTAGACGGAGGAGACGGGGTCTAGATGTGGGAGACAGGGTCTAGACGGGGGAGACAGGGTCTAGACGGAGGAGACAGGGTCTAGACGGAGGAGACAGGGTCTAGACGGAGGAGACAGGGTCTAGACGGGGGAGACAGGGTCTAGACGGAGGAGACGGGGTCTAGACGGAGGAGACAGGGTCTAGACGGGGGAGACAGGGTCTAGACGGGGGAAACAGGGTCTAGACGGAGGAGACAGGGTCTAGACGGAGGGCCTGGAGGCCAGAGAGAGCAGGATGACAGGGGAGACAGGGTCTAGACGGGGAAACAGGGTCTAGACAGGGGAGACAGGGTCTAGACAGGGGAGACAGGGTCTAGACAGGGGAGACGGGGTCTAGACGGAGGAGACGGGGTCTAGACGTGGGAGACAGGGTCTAGACGGGGGAGACAGGGTCTAGACGGGGGAAACAGGGTCTAGACGGAGGAGACAGGGTCTAGACGGAGGGCCTGGAGGCCAGAGAGAGCAGGATGACAGGGGAGACAGGGTCTAGACGGAGGCCAGAGAGAGCCACTCCGTCCTCGTCAGGCTGCCTCCTCAGGAGGCAGGGACATGTTTCACGGCATGGCAGGCCCGGACTGGCCATCGGGACGTTTGGGACAAATCGCGATGGGCCGGAAGTAAAGTGGGCTGGTCCACAGGGCCTCAAAACGATGACAGTTTACAAAGGCACCTCCCTCAAACTGAACAGTGACATCTCCTTAGCAAATTATCTCAATACCTTCTATGCGAGGTTTGAGGCTGGGAATAACAACACCAGCCTACAAGCCACGGCAATGGGGGGGGGGGGGGGGTCTGCTGATGGAGACTCAGTGTTCAGGGTAACAGAGCATGAGGTGAGGTGGACCTTTAAAAAAGTGAATATCAGGAAGGCAGCAGGACCAGACGGCATCCCCGGCCATGTCCTAAAAGTCTGTGCCGACCAACTGGCCCCGGTATTCACTGACATATTTAACCTGTCCTTAGAACAGGCTGTCATCCCCACCTGCCTGAAGAAGTCCACTATCATCCCTGTACCTAAAAAATCCAAGCCTGCTTGCCTCAACGACTACCGCCCTGTAGCTCTCACCTCCATAGCCATGAAGTGCTTTGAGAAGCTAGTAAAGGGCTACATCTGCTCAGAAACATCTCCTCCCCATCAACCTGGACCCCCTGCAATTTGCATACCGCCCCAACAGGTCCACGGAGGCCGCCATAGCCCATGTGCTGCACACAGCAGCATCACACCTGGACAATCGATCCCTGAAGGAGTCAGTGGTCCCTGCCTGCTTCAAGATGTCCACCATTATCCCGGTACCAAAGAAACCCTCCCCAGCAGGTCTCAATGACTACAGACCGGTGGCACTCACCTCTGTGGCCATGAAATGTTTCGAGAGGCTGGTCAAGGATGACATTTGACTTGACTTGACTTGACAAGAGGCAGAGGAACTATGTGAGAATGCTATTCATCGACTACAGCTCAGCATTCAATACCATAGTCCCCTCCAAACTCATAGCCAAGCTCAGGGACCTGGGCTTGAACTATGACCTCTGCCAGTGGGTCTTGGACTTCCTGATGGGCAGACCCCAGGTGGTGAGAGCAGGCAACTGCACCTCCTCATCCATCACCCTCAACATAGGGGCCCCCCAGGGCTGTGTTCTGAGTCCCCTCCTCTACTCCTTGTACACATGACTGTGTGGCTCAGCGGAACAACAACACAATCATCAAATTTGCTTATGACACAGTAGTGGTGAGCCTGATCTCTGCAAACGACGAGAGGGCCTACCTGGAAGAGGTCAAGGTCCTGGCGGGATGGTGCCAGGAGAACAGCCTCTCCCTGAACGTCAGCTAAACAAAGGAGATGATTGTGGACTTTAGAAGGTCGGGGGTCAGGGACTACAGCCCCCTCAGCATCGACGGGGCACCCGTTGAGAGAGTGAGCAGTTTTAAGTACCTCAGAGCCCACATATCCGAGGACTTGACATGGACCACACACATTGACAGTGTTGTGAAGAAGGCACGACAACGCCTCTACTTCCTCAGGCGCCTAAGGAAGTTCCAAGTCAGTCAGAAGATCCTTAAGAACTTCTACTCATGTACAATAGAGAGCATCCTGACTGGCAATATCACCTCCTGGTTTGGGAATAGCACCGCACAAGACCGTAGCAGACTACAGAGATTGGCACGTTCAGCCGAACGCACAATTGGAGGGGGGCTTCCCACTCTCCAGAACATTTACAACAAGCGGTGCAGGGGTAAGGCTAAGAGAATTATCAAGGACTCCAGTCACCCAAACAACTGCCTCTTTGAACTGCTGCGGTCAGGCAAGCGATACCGGAGTCTCATGGCAAGCACAGAAAGACTCAGAAGAAGCTTCTATCCCCAGGCCATCAGGTTGCTCAACGAACAATAACACTATGCAACAACCATCAAATGCACTCACAACACACACATCCACACGCACACACTCACTTTAAACAAACAACACACTGCAGCACCCACTCTCCACACTTTAGAACACCTAAACACACTTTATATTTATTGGTAAAGGATTTGCACTACAACCCATACCTCAGTACACCTTACTGTAAATTGTACCTAAATTGTACCTCATCCCATTTCTGCTTTGCACTATATAGTATTGTATATTAGTATATTGCATAGTATATTGTATATTGTATGGTAACTCAGTTACTTCTATTCTGCATCGAACATTGTACACATAGACGCCTGCGCAATAGAGCACTCAAAGCAGCTGCTCTCCCACTATTGAACTTGGGGGAGCAAACGTGACATTTTGCTCCCCCACTTTTTGATCATATGAAAAATATGATATATCCCCCCCCAATATATAAATCTAACCATAACTACGTAATTTCAATCAAATTAATAATACGCAATGACACTTAATAGCAAGTTTTTAAGTTTCCAAAGATTGCGACCCCCCCCTGCCCCATATGGTTTGATCCAGTGCCTCCCACCCCCAGCAGACCGTGGCGCGCCGCACGGCGCTGCAGCCTCCAGGGCAGGTAAGTGTAAATATCAAAGCCCACCGAGTGTGTCATTAATTGGTGGCAGGCAGGCAGGCTTTTCCACTAAGTTGTTCAAATAAAAGGATTATGTTAGACATGTCTTTACTATTGAGTGGTAGAACTTCTACGGTTCTACCACGCAATACAATAAAGGTGTTTCACAGTCCTGAAATGCGATATGGTCATACCGTAAATCCTCTAATAAATAATAATAATAATAACGTTTCCCTCTGGTTGGCGTTAGCTTTAGTGCTAGCCGCTAGCTAACGTTGTCATTATTATTATCTAGATATGTGGTGTCAGCTGGATGACGTTGACTTCGTTTGCAAATGTTAACGTTCGCTATCTATATCGCAGACGAGCAGGGCCGGATTAACGACGGCCGCGGCCCGTGGGCCTCTAGTGATGAGGGGCCTCCAAAAAAATAAATATTTTTTAACTTTTCTTTTTTTTTTTTTTTTCTGGAGATCGATGTCATGACTGTGCACTGCAGACTCAGGGAGGAGGCAGAGAAGGAGAGAAAGAGACACAAGAGTTACAGGTAATGGAAATATATATGTTTTCTCTTTTTTATTAAAAACTTGGCCTATTTGAAAGGAGATTGATTTAATAAAGATAAATGAGCGAAAAATCAATATACAGTATATATACAGTATATATTAATATATTATTATTATAGTAATTGGCTATCATACTGCAATATAAACTGAGTTTTATAGTGAAAAGAGCAGCTTTATTGGTCAAGATTGAAGGCTCTATATTGCAGGAAATTGCACGTACAGGTTCATTACATTTTTAAAAAACTGCCACCCCTTGCCTGTCCCGATTTTTTTTTTTTGATAAAAAAAATTGAAATAATATAAAAATATATCTTGCACCCCCACTTTCAACTATAACTAGGCGGCCATGATTGTACATATGTATATACTGAACACTGTGTCTATGTACGTGACTTCTATTTTTACTTCTATTTTTACATGATATACTATTTTATTTCATACTTATCTTTTGTCTAGCACAGTCTCTGGAGCGTAACAGAAAGAAGCATTTTGTATAAAAGTATTCTGTACTTCTGTATGACAACTATTAAAGAAACTTGAAACTTGAAGTCCCAAAGGGACACCAGTGGAACATCCTGGTGGGGTCATGTGACAGATCATGTGATGTTGTGCTCCCATAAACCACCTTTACACAATGCTGACTGATGGTGGTGACTAAATTACAGAAGTAGCTAGCATTCAAAAGCTAGATTTTTGTTGCTAAAAGGAAAGATTTGCCCATTTAAGAATTATAATGCTTACATAACATGGTCTTTATGATATATAACCTGTTGTGAACACATTTCTTGAATAAAATGATAAAGAAAACAATTGATAAAAATCGCTGTGACACATACGTCACACCGGGCATATCACCTTAAAATGTTCATGAAAATTTGCTGTGACACATATGTCACAATGCGAACAATTATTATGATCTGCTCAGTTAATTTGTCTGATTCAATGATATTTAGTTAATATATTTTATATTGTTCAAATGTTCAATTGTTCAAAGCATATTAAAACATGTAGTACCCTGTAGTGCCATGTAGTAGTACCCTGTAGTGCCATGTAGTACCCTGTATTGCCATGCAGTACCATGTAGTACCCTGTATTGCCATGCAGTACCATGTAGTACCCTGTAGTACCATGTAGTACCATGTAGTACCCTGTAGTGCCATGTAGTACCATGTAGTACCATGTAGTACCCTGTAGTGCCATGTAGTACCATGTAGTACCCTGTAGTGCCATGTAGTGCCATGTAGTGCCATGTAGTACCATGTAGTACCCTGTAGTGCCATGTAGTACCATGTAGTACCCTGTAGTGCCATGTAGTACCCTGTAGTGCCATGTAGTATCATGTAGTACCCTGTAGTACCATGTAGTACCATGTAGTGCCATGTAGTACCCTGTAGTGCCATGTAGTACCATGTAGTACCATGTAGTGCCATGTAGTACCATGTACCCTGTAGTGCCCTGTAGTACCCTGTAGTACCCTGTAGTGCCATGTAGTACCACGTAGTACCCTGTAGTACCATGTAGTACCCTGTAGTACCATGTAGTACCCTGTAGTGCCATGTAGTACCATGTAGTACCCTGTAGTACTCAGTTCTGAAATTAAAGGACCTGGTGGATTACAAAACTGCCCAGTTCATGTACAGAGTCATTCACCACAGCCTTCCTGACAAGATACAGAAATTGTTCTGTAAGAGAGCTGGACTCCAAGGATATAACCTTAGAGGGAAACTCAAACTGGAACAGCAATCTTCAAGACTAACCAGGAAGGCTATGTGTATTTCTCTGTGTGGAGTTACCTTGTGGAATAATCTGGAGGAGGAGATCAAATCCAGTCAATCCATAAATATATTAAAGAGGAAGTTCAAAATGATGGTGTTCACAAAATATACCAGGGAGGAAGACCAACGTATTGTATGAGAATGATTTGAAGGGTGACATGAGAGTATAGTCTAGCGTGTGTGTGTGTGTGTGCATGTGTGATTGTGTGTAGTTGAAGTATTTGCAAATTGTATTGTATTATATGTATTGGTAATTGTGTCATATACTTGCTGAAGTATATATAATATTATATATAATATAGTTATTGATGGGGGATGGAAACATATAAGCTTTGCTTCTTCCATCTCCTTTTCAAACAGTGTATAGTTTCTGGCTGTTTTATTTTTTAACTTTTTGGGGGGGGGGGGGGGTTCCTCTTTTCCCATTTCATTTATTTTCAAATGTTGTTTTGCCGGACAATGGTAAATGTAGCCAAACTAACACTGTGGTTTAGTACTGTAGTACCATGTAGTACCATGTAGTGCCATGTAGTACCCTGTAGTGCCATGTAGTACCATGTAGTGCCATGTAGTACCCTGTAGTGCCATGTAGTACCATGTAGTACCCTGTAGTGCCATGTAGTGCCATGTAGTACCCTGTAGTGCCATGTAGTACCATGTAGTGCCATGTAGTACCCTGTAGTGCCATGTAGTACCCTGTAGTGCCATGTAGTACCATGTAGTGCCATGTAGTACCATGTAGTGCCATGTAGTACCCTGTAGTGCCATGTAGTACCATGTAGTACCATGTAGTGCCATGTAGTACCATGTAGTACCCTGTAGTACCATGTAGTACCCTGTAGTGCCATGTAGTACCCATGTAGTGCCATGTAGTACCATGTAGTACCCTGTAGTGCCATGTAGTACCATGTAGTACCCTGTAGTGCCATGTAGTACCCTGTAGTACCATGTAGTACCCTGTAGTGCCATGACTGTGTGGCTCAGCGGAACAACAACACAATCATCAAATTTGCTTATGACACAGTAGTGGTGAGCCTGATCTCTGCAAACGACGAGAGGGCCTACCTGGAAGAGGTCAAGGTCCTGGCGGGATGGTGCCAGGAGAACAGCCTCTCCCTGAACGTCAGCTAAACAAAGGAGATGATTGTGGACTTTAGAAGGTCGGGGGTCAGGGACTACAGCCCCCTCAGCATCGACGGGGCACCCGTTGAGAGAGTGAGCAGTTTTAAGTACCTCAGAGCCCACATATCCGAGGACTTGACATGGACCACACACATTGACAGTGTTGTGAAGAAGGCACGACAACGCCTCTACTTCCTCAGGCGCCTAAGGAAGTTCCAAGTCAGTCAGAAGATCCTTAAGAACTTCTACTCATGTACAATAGAGAGCATCCTGACTGGCAATATCACCTCCTGGTTTGGGAATAGCACCGCACAAGACCGTAGCAGACTACAGAGATTGGCACGTTCAGCCGAACGCACAATTGGAGGGGGGCTTCCCACTCTCCAGAACATTTACAACAAGCGGTGCAGGGGTAAGGCTAAGAGAATTATCAAGGACTCCAGTCACCCAAACAACTGCCTCTTTGAACTGCTGCGGTCAGGCAAGCGATACCGGAGTCTCATGGCAAGCACAGAAAGACTCAGAAGAAGCTTCTATCCCCAGGCCATCAGGTTGCTCAACGAACAATAACACTATGCAACAACCATCAAATGCACTCACAACACACACATCCACACGCACACACTCACTTTAAACAAACAACACACTGCAGCACCCACTCTCCACACTTTAGAACACCTAAACACACTTTATATTTATTGGTAAAGGATTTGCACTACAACCCATACCTCAGTAGACCTTACTGTAAATTGTACCTAAATTGTACCTCATCCCATTTCTGCTTTGCACTATATAGTATTGTATATTAGTATATTGCATAGTATATTGTATATTGTATGGTAACTCAGTTACTTCTATTCTGCATCGAACATTGTACACATAGACGCCTGCGCAATAGAGCACTCAAAGCAGCTGCTCTCCCACTATTGAACTTGGGGGAGCAAACGTGACATTTTGCTCCCCCACTTTTTGATCATATGAAAAATATGATATATCCCCCCCCAATATATAAATCTAACCATAACTACGTAATTTCAATCAAATTAATAATACGCAATGACACTTAATAGCAAGTTTTTAAGTTTCCAAAGATTGCGACCCCCCCCTGCCCCATATGGTTTGATCCAGTGCCTCCCACCCCCAGCAGACCGTGGCGCGCCGCACGGCGCTGCAGCCTCCAGGGCAGGTAAGTGTAAATATCAAAGCCCACCGAGTGTGTCATTAATTGGTGGCAGGCAGGCAGGCTTTTCCACTAAGTTGTTCAAATAAAAGGATTATGTTAGACATGTCTTTACTATTGAGTGGTAGAACTTCTACGGTTCTACCACGCAATACAATAAAGGTGTTTCACAGTCCTGAAATGCGATATGGTCATACCGTAAATCCTCTAATAAATAATAATAATAATAACGTTTCCCTCTGGTTGGCGTTAGCTTTAGTGCTAGCCGCTAGCTAACGTTGTCATTATTATTATCTAGATATGTGGTGTCAGCTGGATGACGTTGACTTCGTTTGCAAATGTTAACGTTCGCTATCTATATCGCAGACGAGCAGGGCCGGATTAACGACGGCCGCGGCCCGTGGGCCTCTAGTGATGAGGGGCCTCCAAAAAAATAAATATTTTTTAACTTTTCTTTTTTTTTTTTTTTCTGGAGATCGATGTCATGACTGTGCACTGCAGACTCAGGGAGGAGGCAGAGAAGGAGAGAAAGAGACACAAGAGTTACAGGTAATGGAAATATATATGTTTTCTCTTTTGTAGTACCCTGTAGTGCCATGTAGTACCATGTAGTGCCATGTAGTACCCTGTAGTGCCATGTAGTACCATGTAGTACCCTGTAGTGCCATGTAGTGCCATGTAGTACCCTGTAGTGCCATGTAGTACCATGTAGTGCCATGTAGTACCCTGTAGTGCCATGTAGTACCATGTAGTGCCATGTAGTACCATGTAGTGCCATGTAGTACCCTGTAGTGCCATGTAGTACCATGTAGTACCATGTAGTGCCATGTAGTACCATGTAGTACCCTGTAGTACCATGTAGTACCCTGTAGTGCCATGTAGTACCCATGTAGTGCCATGTAGTACCATGTAGTACCCTGTAGTGCCATGTAGTACCATGTAGTACCCTGTAGTGCCATGTAGTACCCTGTAGTACCATGTAGTACCATGTAGTGCCATGTAGTACCCTGTAGTACCCTGTAGTACCATGTAGTACCCTGTAATGCCATGTAGTACCATGTACCCTGTAGTACCATGTAGTACCCTGTAGTGCCTGTCCAGGCAGTTCTGATATTACGACTGCAACCCTGTGTGTAGCACAGACCTTTCTATGGATCAAAACCTCAATATTATTATGGTGTAGTTAATACTTCATGTATCCTTAATCCCTAGGCTAATGAGGCACTAAGATGTTAGTAAAAAAAAAGAAAACATATGCCAACGGTATATTATGTGTGTGTGTGTGTGCGTGTGTGTGTGTGTGTGTGTGTGTGTGTGTGTGTGTGTACTGTGCACTGTGCACATCTAGGGGCGGGGTGTAGATTTGGTCTCCCTGATGTTGACTCCTTAGCCACAGCCTTGGGTTGTTTAATACTGGACGAGTGTTTCATAACAGCCGTTGTGTGGACCAGTTTCGGGGCCGGTGTGTGGGCTGGTGTGTCTGAATGTCCCGGGTTGAATTTGTGTCCCAGTCCGCCCCTGCGGCGTGGTGAGAATGAGCGGGGGTGTGACGCTGTGGACAGAGCTGTGTTGTTTGTGTTCTCACCTCTATGAGCTCATCTCTTTGGCAGATTCTCTCCTTTAACTCTTCTTGCTTGTGTTGCAGTGCCTGAAACCGACGAGAGATTAGATTAGATTAGATTCAAATGCACAACTACAGTAAAAAAAAAAAAAAAGTTTGTCATCCAACCAGAGTGCAAATGTAACACTAACGTTCAATAGTAATACAGTATACAATGTGCAGGTGATTAAACTGGGTATAAATTATATAAATGAGTACTACTGTGTGTAGTGCTAATCAGATGTATGTACAGAGTTGTAATATTAATAGTACAGAGTTGTAGAGACCCAGAGTGGGGTGAAAAACAAAAGTTAATCATTCTGTGAGTTTACAATCTTGTCCAATCGATCATAGGTAGTTGATTAAAGGCCTGTGGGAAACATTACACATTAAAATCCCATCCCACCTCGTAAGACAAAGATGAGGAAAACTTTGTGACATTAAAATAACCTTGGTTTTAGCTGGTAAATCGCCTGTATTTATACAGCTCTTTTATGCAAATAAAAAAAATAAAGAAATGTAAACGTTTACCTTCGACTCGTCTTCCACCTCCCTCTTCATGCTTCACGGGAGCATTCGTGCGAGTGCACTTGTACACCTTCTTCTTCTTCCCGTACTCCTTCTTCTCATTCTCCTCCTTCTTCTTCTTCTTCTCGTACTCCTTCTTCTCCTTCTCGTACTCCTCCTTCTGCTTCTCGTACTCCTCCTTCTCATTCTCGTACACCTTCTTCTTCTTCTCGTACTCCTTCTTCTTCTTCTCCTCCTTCTTCTTCTCCTCCTCCTCCTTCTTCTTCCTGTACTCCTTCTTCATCTTCTCCTCCTCCTCCTGTTTCATTTTCTGGAACTCCTTCTTCCTCTCCTCCTCCTCCTTCTTTTCCTCCTCCTGCTTCTTCTTCTTCTCGTACTCCTTCTTATACTCCTTCTTCTTCTTTTTCTTCTTCTTCCTCTCATACTCCTTCTTCCTCTCCTCCTCCTCCTTCTTCTTCTCCTCCTCCTTCTTCTTCTTCTCCTCCTCCGCCTTCTTCTTCTTCTCCACCTCCTTCTTGTTCTCCATCGCCTTCTTCTTCTCCTCCTCCTTCTTCTTCTCCTCCTCCTCCTCCTTCTTCTTCTCATAGTCCTTCTTCTTCTCCTCCTCCTCCTTCTTCCTCTCCTCCTCCTCCTCCTTCTTCTCCTTCTCGTACTCCTCCTTCTTCTTCTCGAACTCCTTCTCCTTCTTCTCATACTCCTTCTTCTCCTCCTCCTTCTCCTTCTCGTACTCCTCCTTCTTCTTCTCGTACTCCTTCTTCTCTTTCTCATACTCCTTCTTCTCCTCCTCGTACTCCTCCTTCTTCTTCTCAAACTCCTTCTTCTTCTTCTCGAACTTCTTCTTCTCCTCCGCCTGCTCCTCCTCCTCCGCCTTCTTCTTCTCGTACTCCTTCTTCTCCCTCTCCTTCCTCTCCTCCTCCTTCTTCTTCTCCTCCTCCTCCTTCCTCTCCTCCTCCTCCTTCTTCATCTGGTAATTCTTATCCAGCTTCTCCTCCAGCTTCTTCCTCCTGTACTCCTGCCTCTTCTCGTACTTCTTCTTCTTCCTCTCAAACTCCTGCGCAATCTTCTTGTACTCCTTCTTCTTCTCGTACTCCTTATTCTTCTTCTCCTCCTCTTTCTTCACCTCCACCACCTTCTTCTCCTCCTTCTTCTTCTTCTCAATCTCCTTATTCCTCTTCTCGTACTCCTTCTTCTTCTTCTTGTAGTACTCCTTTTTCTTCTCGTACTCCTCCTTCTTCTTCTCCTCCTCCGTCTTCTTCTCCTCCTCCTTCTTCTCCTCCTTCTCCTCCTCCTCCTCCTCCTCCTCCTCCTCTTCCTCCTCCTCTTCCTCTTCCTCTTCCTCTTCCTCTTCCTCTTCCTCCTCCTCTTCCTCTTCCTCCTCCTCCTCCTCTTCCTCTTCCTCCTCCTCCTCCTCCTCCTCATCCTCCTCCTCCTCCTTCGTCTTCTCCTCCTTCTTCTTCTTCTTCTCCTCATCCTCCTCCTCCTCCTCCTCCTCCTCCTCCTCCTCCTCATCCTCCTCCTCCTCCTTCGTCTTCTCCTCCTTCTTCTTCTTCTTCTCCTCCTCCTCCTCCTCCTCCTCCTCCTCCTCCTCCTCCTCCTCCTCCTCCTCCTCCTCCTTAATCTTCTCCTCCTCCTCCTCCTCCTCCTCCAGGATCCACGGCAGGTCATTCTTTGTCTCCTCCTCCTCCTCTCCTCTGACGGTCGTTGCACCTGGGCTTTGGACATCAAGGATCCTTTCCCTCCGGATGTATCTCTTCACCTGTCAAATTAATCCCAATCAGATTTTTTTATTAGTTGCTTTAGTTGAATTGTGTTCATTGGTTCATGAGTCGAATAGTCGACTAATCCAGGGGTTCCCAAAGTCGGGGTCGCGACCCCCAGTTAGGTCGCGAGCCACCGCGGGGGGGTCACCAGATGATTTTTTTTATGCAGTCAGGCCACTGAATTTAGAAGCAGGCCAGGCCAGTGTTTCTAGTTGCAGCAGCGCAATAGTTAACCTACTGTAGGTGGGGAACAACCAGGAGATCACTGCAACTCACACAAGTTGGAGAACTATCTCTCTCTCTCTCTTGCTCTCACACACACACAAGGGAGCCGCATGTGATTGGTGGAGGCGGGACCCTTACAAAAAACTGCTAATCATTGACACATGCTAGCCTGTAATAATCCCCCCCAGAAAAATCTACTTTGCATTTGATATATTGCAAATATATGCCATCACACACACTGGCATTTAAAGGGTTAGAATTATAAAATGAATATGTGGTGTTATGATCAGGGCTGAAGTTGAATAAGATTGTATTTTTTATCAATTACAAAAAAACTGAAAATCCATACAAATCTGTGTTGTTGCTAATCATACATATGCTAGCCTGTTTTTTAACAATAATTTGTGATGCCATCACAAACACTGGCATTTAAAGGGTACAAATTAAATAATCCCTGCACCAGAATGCAGGAAATTAAGTCTTTGTAACAAAATGTCCTGGTGGGGGACCCCCAGACGCAACGCAGTTCGGTTTCCCGGTTCCTCTGATTGGCCGCGACGCCCACGTGACCCGCGCTAGCAGCTCGCCTGTGTGTTGCAGCGCGCCGCCACTCTTGAGTCAAGAAACGCAGTCATCTTAATATGCTGCTTATGCAGTTCTGTATTTGGCATAGACGCCTGAGTCAAGAAAAGTGATAAAATACAAGTGTTTCTTGACTCAGTGACGCGTGTGGCATCGCGACAATATTATTAAACAGCAGCAAAGCGAAAGTCTCAGGAAGCGAGCATCAAATTGAAAGCGAAAGTCAAGTCCATGCCGCTATGCCGCGCGCGCGTCAACACACAGGCGACCGTCAACACACAGGCGAGCTGTAGCGGCAGCGGTGGATAAGGGGGCGTGCTAGCGCGGGTCACGTGGGGGTCGCGGCCAATCAGAGGAACCCGGAAACCGAACTGCGTTGCGTTTGGCATAGACGCCCCCCAGACCCCCTGCTTAAAAAGTGGCCTGACTGGGGCTATAGTTATTGCATAGTTATATTATGTTGCACTATATGTCCTGGCCTGAATGATTTTCCCAGTCCGGCCCTGGTTAAAAGCCTCGAAGCCTTATTAGTGTGTGCGTTTGAACGTTTGCATGTTTCAACCATACATTTCCATTTATTAAAAAAAAAATATATATATATATTATTATAATTTTTTTATAATTTTTTTTACCTCCTATAATAGTGGGGGTCGCGGCTCTCTGACACCGTTATTTGGGGGTCGCGGCCTGAAAAGTTTGGGAACCCCTGGACTAATCAACCACTTAGTCTAATGCAAAAAACAATATATATATATATATCCTCTTAACTGGCCCACCCCGGGTTTACTTAAAAAAAAATTAAAAATAATAATAATTTTTATCATTCTTTCCAAAAGAATGAATAGAAAAAATATTTAAAAAGAGAATAATAATAATAATAATTGTCTTTATTAAAACACTCAGAGCCACGCCCCTATGCCCAAAATAGCCCGTTCCGTGCCAGCACTTTAGTCAATGGGAGGATGGGGAAATTCGCGAACGATTAAACTATATCTTAAATTATGGCTATGGGTCTAATACACCCGTTTATCAATGACTTGCTTGCAGTCAACATGTATGAAACGGATTGTTTTTTCATCAGTACATTTCCGTTTTATACCGTTTTGAATACGAGGATAGTTTTGGAGATTTCTAGTAATTCCAGAGAAATCCGCGATAATCGCCCTTACTGGAATACAGAAAACACGTTGTAATTTTTCGGCTGATTTATGAATCGGTTTCAAATAAACGCTAGATTATCGAGAGTATTTGTGTTCTTATGCACGATACAAAAGCGGGCTGAAAAATTGCTTATTCGTGACTGGCTCAGCGCCTAACGTCACACACACATGGTCCGATGGCGGAGAAAGGAACACCTGATTAACCCAAGATTCGTAACATAAATTCCTTACCTATCAGATGTTCTGCAAAAAGATTAATCCAATTCCTGATCGCCATTCCAAATATTGATCGCGTTTATTGATCCAACGTTATATCCAAAAACACATAATCCACGCTGCTCTGAGGGTCCGCAATCAATTCTGGTAACACAATACTGCTTTCCCGAGAAGCAAGACACGGACCAGAGTTATTTTTTCAATGCACATTCTCAGTCAATCCAATCCAATGATGTGCAATACCATCCGGGAGACGATAGGCGGCGGTATTTGCCCTTTTGCAAGCACAGACCCATTCCCAATGATAATATCAGGTTGGATGGATGAAAATGTATGGATATCGCTAATAAAAGAAATAACGATTAAAACCCGACTATACTCGTGATTGGCACGGAACGGTTGGCTAGTTAACCCGACTATCTATCGTGGTTGGCAATGAATGTGTTAAACATAAAAAATTCGAATGTTGATTTAAAATTTGAATGCCAACGTAACGAACAAAGGTTGAAACGTTCGAACGTTTGGGCTCCCAACATTTTGAAGTTGGGAGCACCAGTGCTACCAAGTAAACATGTTCATTTCGAGCCCTGATTTTACATATTGTGTGAAACATACCGTTTTCCAAACCCTGGACAGATGATGCTTCCAACCTGGCCTTGGGGTTGAACGGTCATCGGGTGCAGAGACGTCTTGAGTCCTGATGTCCTTCACCTCAGTGTTACCGACACGTCTCTCCTTCTGTATGGAGTAAAGCAATACACACAATTTACATCATTGATGTGAGAACTTGTTAAAGGCAAGACAGTGATCTATGTGGTAAAGTAGCCTACTCACACCCAGCAAGCTTTTTATTTGCATCACATGATTGATATCATTTAGCTTGTTGCTTGAACATAATGGTATCACAATTAGAAAGCCATACAGGTTTCATAAAAGGTATCACTTCAGCTCCCCAATGTTAGCTTTCAATATGTCAATGATTTGAGCTGAATAACAGGTGACCTCAGCCCTAATGTATGGTATATGTAATAGGGCTGTCGTGGTCAGGGGCGTAGCTGGGGGGGGGGGGGGGGGGGTAGCTTAGCATGATTCCAAGGGCCCAGCACTGAGAGGGGGCCCCAAAAAAAAAAAAATTTTTTTTTTTTTTTTACTAGACATCACTCAGGTGTATTATTGATGCTCTCATTGATACTATGTTTGTTTCTGAAGTGTGTGTGTGTGTGTGTGTGTGTGTGTGTGTGTGTGTGTGTGTGTGTGTGTGTGTGTGTGTGTGTGTGTGTGTGTGTGTGTGTGTGTGTGTGTGTGTGTGTGTGTGTGTGTGTGTGTGAGATATATAGAGAGAGAGGGGGGGCTTTGGTAGACTATTGCATTGGTCCATTCATTGAAGATGAACGCAATGCGACATCCTTTACTAGGCTCACCCACCAACAGTGCAGGTGCTGAACTGCTGATCCGAATGTATAGGTAAAAACCATATTATGCGTTTTCATCAATAAAAAAATTGCCAAAAAAATTTGCTCGCGGTCGCAAACACTGGGGGCCTACAAATACATTCTTTCATGGGGCCCAGAATCTGGAGCTACACCCCTGGTCGTGGTAACCGCATCACCGCAATCCCGCAGTGTGTCAAGACACCCGCGGATGTAGAACAGACAACCGCGGCAACCGTGGGGGGGGGAAAGGGGCGTGATCATTTTTAACTCTGTTAATTTAATGACGAGGCGTTCGTTTTCCAGTAGCATGAGCTAACTTCACGTTTTCATACAGTTTACAACTCACTGTTCCTAATTTATGCTAATGACATATCGTCAGCTTGTGACTGCAACTTGTTCCTGTTTGCGGATTACTTAGCCCTGCTGGTCTCTGACAAGAACAAGTTACAGGTTGAAAAAACCCTTAGCTCGGAACTAGGCAAAATCTGCACCTGGCTCGCTGATAAACGATCATTACACCTGGGTAAAACAGAGTCCATTCTCTTCGGTTCAAATAACAAACTCAGGAAGACCGACGGCTTCTCAGTGACAATATTCTCACAAGGAAAGATGAAATTACATACCTAGTTTCCATCCTAGAGGCAAATCTTTCCTGTGACAAAATGGCATCCAATGTAATAAAAAAAGTCAACCAACAAACTAGATTCTTGTACCGGATCTCCTCTCTGGTAAACAAGAATACCCTGAAGACTCTGGCAGGAGCACTCATTCAAGGGTACTACGACTATGCTTGCACCTCATGGTACCAAAGCACCTCAAAGAAGCTAAAAACAAAATTACAAACATCACATTTGTGGAGGGAGCTCCACAAATCATGTGAAACCCAGATTCGGCACAAACAAGGGACAAAACATGTTTTGCAATTATGTCACATCAATGTGGAACGCCCTACCCACAGCTGTAAAGGAATGTAAATCACTACCCACTTTCAAAACCATTCTCAAAGAGCACCTACGAGAGACTGCAATTCGAAACTGGCCCCTGTAAATGTCCTAACCCAACCCCCTCCAAATGTCCTAACCCAATAATACACGAGACCCTCTTCTTGGGACCAAGTAAGGTTTCGTGGATAATCCTATTTCTTTTTAACAAATGTTTTTTATTTTCTCTTTTTTTACATGAAACAAGACAAACAATACAGTAACAGTAATAATCAACAATAAATCACAGGACAATAACAGAAATAATAATAACAATAATGACAGTCCAGTAATTAAATCAGAATGAAAGTAGACTAAAAGACATACAAATAATAAATACAATACCATGGGCTCCCCCCCCCCCTTCAGGACCCCCACGTGGGCTATACATCCACTACTTCATTCAACACCAGAAAACTCCAAATGTATATGCGTACCTTTATCTTATCCACCACAGCTACCCAGACTGCTATGCTGGCTTCATTAACACCTAAAATTCGTGCAGTAGATATCTCTTGATAAATCACCACGAGATAGGTGAGAATCCATACCTTCGGGCACATTTTATCCGGTTGAATCCAGCGTGACGCTATCAACTTTTTGGCAGCTGTAAGACCCGCCAAAATGAGTCTCTTTACATGTACAGAGGTTGAAAACTGAGAAACATCATTCAACAACAATACAGAAGGCAATGTCGGTATGGTCAGAGATAAAATCTCTGATAATTGAGTGGTAACATTTTTCCAAAAAGTCTCAACAGGAGGGCATTCCCAATACATATGCATATATGTACCAATAGCATCGTTTGAACACAAGGAGCATCGAGAGTCAGGTCTGAGACCCATTAGATACAATCGTCTAGGGGTCAGGTAAGTCCTATGAACAAAGTTAAGATTAACCTGTTGGTGATCTGGGTTGCGTGATGATAGCCGAAAATTTTCCCAGACTGCATCCCAATCAAAATCTACTTCCAGCTCTGGGATATCCTTCCTCCAAACCGAGTCTAGGGGAAGGACTTTATATGAGGACGTAAGTAAGTGGCGATAAAAGTCAGAGACGAAGCCTCTCGACGTCTCCTTGTCATAAAAGAATTTGTGAAACCTGTGGTGCTCAAGTGGAACGTCCCATGGGACGCCGTGAGCCTTCAGAGCTGCTCTTATTTGTAAATAGAAGAAAAATTAGGAACTGGGGAGGTCAAATTTGTAGGATATATCTTGAAAACTGCGGAGACCATTGTCATCGAAGATATCCCCCAATGTGTGTATGTCTTTCTTTTCCCAACCAGGGTATCTGATAGGTTGTTGTTCAATAAGGAGTAAATTGTTATTAAATAGGGGAGAATGCATGTGCCATTTATGGTGGTTAGTACACGTTTTCTGTGTGTCACGCCACATCCGGATCACATGTGGAATAAGAGGGCCAAATCTTAAGTTGCATTGCTTAATTGATATGTTGGTGTACACTATATCCTGCAGTCTATGTGGGGCCACTATCTTCTCCTCTAATGGTCTCCAGGATACCGCTGCTTGAGAATCAAACCAGGTGATCAGTGGTCTTAAAGAGAATGCTTTAAAGTAATATTTGAAGTCTGGAAAGGCTAAACCCCCGTCGGTTTTATTTCTCTGTGCAGTGGATCTTTTTAATCGTGGGCGTTTGTTGTTCCAAATTAATTTATATGCAGCAGAGTGCAGTTTTTGCCAGTAACCAGCTGGGGGGGGGGTAACGGCAACATGGAGCTGATGAAGTTAATTCTGGGCAAAACATTCCTCTTAACTATTGACGCTCGGGCCTGTAATGAGTTTTTTAATTTTGACCACCTGCTGAAGTCATCTGTGATCCTGTCTCGCAAGCCGGAGTAATTATACTTCACCGTCTGGCTTATCGTGGGGAATATTTCAACTCCAAGACATTTAAAGTGTTCTACCATGGGTATATTTGCTGGGAGGATGGTAGCCTTCGCAGCAGACCAGGCTGCAGAAACTAATTAGTGGGGGGGCATAAAATGTTCTCGGGGGGGCACAATGGTTTTTCAACACAGGTTCCCTTTTATACGTTTCAGCTGGGACAGCGGCGCTGTGGCTTGCTTGGCGCTGCCCACGGTGCTGAACTAAACAGCAGAGAGGCAATTGAAAAATCTAATTTCTCTCTATCTTAAGAACCTTCACTTATACAAAAACAGACTGAACGGATATATATAACAGACCTGCTGGGGCAGCGGACTGAGAGCAGGGGACACAAACAGGCTGGATAAGATGGTCAAGAAGGCCAGTAGCGTGGTTGGGGTGGAGCTGGACTCTAGCGAGGGTGGCGGAGAGGAGGAACCTTGCTAAGCTCCATGCCATCAGGGAAAACCCCTCCTACCCACTATACACAGACTTGGCTGACATGAGGAGCATGTTATAGGTTCACACTGCCTAAATGCAGCACTGAACGGCACACGAAGTCCTTCATTCCAACAGCCATCGGACTATACAATGAATCACTGTGCCTCACTGCATCACTGACCACAGAGTGACAGTTACAATCTTCCTGGACTCAGCACTGTGCAATATTACACCTGTAGACTTCAGTATATTTTTACTGTATTTATTTACTGTATATTTTATTCTATTTAATTTTATTTTATTCTTAGGCCATTTGTTTTTTATTCTTATTTGTGACTTGTTCTGTCTAAATGTTTAATGTTGAGTGATTTGCAGTGTCAAATTTCCCTCAGGATAATACATTTATATTCTATTCTATTCTATTCTATATCTTTGAAAAGTCTCCATTTATTCAACACTTCTGAATTCACTGACAAACTGAACTGAACTGACAAAAATAAGGTGCATAAAAAAGCAAACAAAATTCCTCCACAGGCTACTCACCACCATCATAAGTAGAGAGGCAAGCAGTGTTTGGGGACAGAGTGAAATCTTCCTAAAACACTGCCCCTCCACTCATTCCTGAACTTTTTTGTTAAGTCCTTCTCAAATGCCAACTGAATTAAATTGGCCTTAGTTGCGTCGATGAAGCATACTAAGGCGATGTTCTGTAAAGACGTTCTTGAGGGTAGAAAACGAATTCTCACAGAGTGCCGTGCTAGCTTCAGTACTAGTGTTGTTGTTGACATCAGTGCCCACTAGGGCTGTCCCAGACTAAGGATTTGGATAGTTGACTTTGATTGAAAAAAAAAAAAAAAAAAATCTTTTACCAGGGTGGGCACAGCTGACTCAGTGGGCGGGCCCGGCCCCCTAATGCCCGCCCATGGCGCCGGTCACATTGAGTGGAAGGAAGGCCGATTTTGGCCAGTTGATCTTAAATCCCGATAGATTGCCAAAATCATCTATTACTTTGAGAAGATGAGGTAGGGAGGTGGTGGGGTTCTGCATGAACAAGAGTACATCATCTCCATATAAGCTGATGTGATGCTGTGTGCCCTTAATTGAGATCGGTGCTATGGACTGGGATTGTCTTATGTACTGTGCTAAAGGTTCAAGGGCTAGAGCAAATAGTCCGGGACTAAGAGGACAACCCTGTCTGGACGAGCACGATACAGGGAAGAGTGGAGAGCAGAGTTTACCTGTTAAAATCATGGCAGATGGACCTGTATATAGTACTTTGATTATATGGATGAACCCTTCACCTAACCACATCCTTCTAAGTACTGCTCATAAATAAGACCATTCCAACCTGTCAAAGGCCTTCATCGCGTCTAAGGATATGACAGCCGTAGGGGTTGTGGCATCCTTGCTGGCATCTATCACATGCAGTAACCGTCTAATATTATCCGTGATCAGGCGGCCTCTTATGAAGCCTGTCTGATCAGGGTGAACTAGAGATGTCATATGCTTTTGAAGTCGGATGGCTAGTACCTTAGCGTTCAGCTTGAGATCGGTTCCAAGGAGGCTTAAGGGTCTATAGCTGCCGCATTCGGTGGGGTCCTTATCTTTCTTAAGTAGGACAGATATGAGTGCCATATTGACATCCCTGGAAAAGTTTCCCTCTTTTGAGTGTAAAATCATATCAAGTAATAGGGGTCCAATTACATCCCAACATGAGAGGTACAGTTCGGGCAGAATACCGTCCCAGCCAGGGGCCTTACCACTTTGCAAGTCAGAAATCGCCTCCCTAAGTTCCTCTAGTGTAATAGGTGCATCTAACCATTTAGCGTCATCCTCTGAGAGTTGTGGTAAGTTAATTTGATCAAGGAATTCCTCCAGCTTATTATGATCGAAGATCACTTCTGACTCGTACAGGTTGGAATAAAATGAACGAAAAGTCTCGTTGATTTTTTTGGGGTCGGTGGTGACCATCCCCTGTTGGTCCTTGATGGCTGGGATATCCGCAAATTGTTCACTGGCCCATATCTTCATAGCTAGTAGGTGACTAGGTTTAGAGCCATGAAAGTAATAATGTTGTCTTGTTCTGTGTATTTGAAATTCAGATTGTTGTCTTAAGATGGAGTTAATCTCCTTTTTCAACATTTTAATTTGAAACTCCAGTCGACAAGAGTAGTTGCGTTGTAAAGAGGAGAACAACGTGGAGTGAAGCCCTTCCAGTTCTACCAATTTAGAGAGACATTCCTTGCGGAGGTTAGAGGCAAAGATAGTAGTGTTACTCCTGATAAAACCCTTAACCGAGTTCCATAAAATTCTGGGGTCTTGTACCGATTAAGCATTAAACTGCAGGAATTCAATGAGTTTTTCTTTAAATTGCAGGTTGAATTCCTTGTTCTTCAGCAGTGTCGAGTTAAAGCGCCATCTTGGGGCTCGGGATGTCATTCTACTGAGTGAACCCTTTAGAAGTAAATATTTGTGGTCTGACAATGCAATGGGCCCCAATTCAACGTCAAAGCTATCAAATAGTAGAAAATAGAAATAGAAATAGAAATAGAAAAAAACATAATCTATTCTAGAAAAGGTTTTGTGTCTTGCTGAGAAAAAGGAAAAATCTCGTGCCGTTGGATTGAGCGATCGCCACAAATCAATTACCCCTGTGTCCTTGGACCAGGCCTGTAGTGTCGTAGAGGCCTGTCTCTGGTCATAGGTTGTGGTGTGACTGGATTTATCAATCAAGGGATCCCAGATGGCATTAAATCTGCACCAATTATAAATTAATACTCAGGGAGATCCAGCATCGCTGTAGTGAGTAAAGCGTAGAAGTTAGCGTCATAAACATTAGGGGCGTAAGCCGCTACCAGAGCAATTTTCCTGTTAAAGTAATCTATCTTGGCAATAGTAACTTGACCCTCTGCCTCAGACCATATGTCTAATAATTTAATATTCAACTTCCGTTTAGCTACTATAGCTACACCACGGGCCTTGGTGCCAAAGGAGGAGGAGCTTATGTTATGATAGACTTTATCCGCCAGCTTTGTATTGTCAGCCATTAAAAGATGCGTTTCACTTAAAAGAGCCACATCAACCTGTTGTCTTTTCATCCATGTTAATACGCTTGTGCGTTTATGATGAATATTAAGACCCCCTGTATTCCAAATCAAGATATTTAAATTAGCCATAGTCTAAAACGGTTGCAGTATGCCTGAGTGTAATTTGTCTGGAGTAGCACACCATAATAGATATATATCCATCTGTTAAGGTCCTGTTGAGATCCGAGCGTGAGCATAAAAACAAACAAAAAAACACACAACTGACTTTTTATCGAACTAGTAGGTCAACAACATATGAACCGCAGATGATGACGCTGGCCGTGGATGGGACTATATGCCGTGTGTGTGACTAGCAGAACGTATCTGAAACGTTGATGGATCCTTGAGGTCCAATAAAAATATGTACACACACACAGAATAATAATTTAAAAAAAAAGCTACACGGACCCACGGAGGTATTAAGCCAAGTCATGACGAGGCGTAAGTGACATGCATAAAAGTCATAGATCATTTAAACAAAGCTATCGCTTATCTCCCCAGCATATAGTGGACGTATAAAAAACATCATGCAATAGTTATACAAAACAAAACCGACCGAACCCCCATTATATCAGATGTCGCGAAACATTTAAATAAAGTATCTAGGCGATACCCAACGTCACAGTTAACCTATTTATAAAAACAGAGTTATAGAGAATAATATGACGCCGCTCGGCGTTTTAGCCATAACGAAGTGCTAACTGCTCAAAAACAGGCTATCGCCTAGTACGGTATGGTAAGGACGATGTCGTGGCCTCATCCTCCTGGTTCTTCAAGAAGGTTGCGGCTTCCTCAGGCGAGGGAATCGGTATTCTCACGCCGTCTTTGGTCGTAATGAACAGCCTCACAGGGTACTGAAGAGACGGCTTGAAGAGTGGGCCCATGACAGCTCTGTAGCGGGAACGCTGCTCCACGACTTCAGGACAGTAGTCTTCAAAGATTTGGACTGGTTTCCTTCGTATTCCAGCTTTCCCCTCCTCTTCCGTGCCTCCCGAATATTTTTTTCTTTTATTCCATAATGATGTAAACTAGCAATAACTGCTCTAGGCCTGGAGTTATTTGTTGCTTTGGCACCGGCTCTGTAACACCGGTCCAATTCGGGTGTGGTAGGAAGGATCTCTTCCCCCAGAATATCATCCAGTACCTTTGCAAAAAAGACATTGGGTTGTGTTCTGAAGGGCCAGATTAACACTGAGAATCTACGTTTATTATTTTATATAACTTGTATATTATTTATATATATAAGCTATATACCTTTAAGCCTCCGTTTGAATCATAGCATTATTCGCTCGCCTCATTGGACACCGCCCTTGACACTGGCGGCGCCAGCGGTCGCGCCCCCCCAGACAAGTTCAAAGACGTGTCCGGGCAAGTTGAGACATGCCCTTGGCCAGCGCATTGATTCCGGACAAGGAATTCGGTTGCGCTCTAGAAATCACTCTGAGTATATATATTGTAGAAGGCGCAGCAGCCGATGTGTGAACCTAATCTCGGTAAAGTGAGGTGAAGTGAAGTGCGAACCTAACCTAGCAAGCAGCTGTAGTGTGAACTTAACGTAACGAGTATCAGAACACGAGGTGAAGTGTGAAGTAACCTAACAGCAGAACGATTGGACATGTGAGCAGTGGAAGCCTACCCGCGGTGTATCGTTACGGATAGCTAGTAGCTCCTTAGATACGACCCTAATATTGTAGAACCATTGTTGGTGTATTATAGTGAATTGTGTAAGCGAAGTACCATGGAGAAGAGCATAGTTAATACCATTGGCGTTTGGATTTAACTACACCTGAAGACCTGCATCGGGCTAGCTTCGAGGACGAAGCTAGCTAGCTATCATCACTGCCGTCGGGCCTTGGATTAAGAGCTATTACCCTGCTATCGAGCACTTGGATTACAAAGGCTGGATCCGTACGAGACCCCTTTTTTCTTCAGTGACCAGCAGGAGTATCCGACTATTCTTCAATTCCTCTGGAGCTTACCACTCCGTGGGGGAAATCACCAGTCTCCAGCTATACCCCTCGCTTGCCCTGTATCGCCATCTCACTCCATGCAGCGTTCCGGTCGAGTATTATTAACCTAGGAATTATTCATTCCCACTGACTTTGATACTCTGACATTCTACTATCATTCGCCATAAAAGAGCAACGTACTAATTTCAGTTGTATATTGATATTGCTATTAAAATACTGTAAACGTTATCTCTTTGTCCCCGTGCCGTCTATTGAGTGTCTGCCATATTTAACTAACTGTACTGTCTGGCAAGTAATAATATTTAGTAGTGGTTTAATCTAAACAATCTTTAATACAGTCAGGGTTTTGTAACCCCTCAGTTACAGGTTGGTCGCTATTCACGGACTCCTCCAGTCCTAATATGCGAATATTGGATTGACGGATACGGGACTCAACGTTGGTTAGCTTAGCCTTTAGCTTATCATTGCTTTCTTCTAGAGCCATACATCTAGCCCCTATCTCGCCTACCGTGTCAGTCCAAGTATTTAAGCCGACTTCCACAGAAGTCAGACGCACGGCATGTTCACTAACCGACGTCCAGAGGCTGTCGAGTTTGGTTTCGACAGAGACAGCGGACACTCTGAATTCTTTGGTTAAGTCGTTTGCCTGGTTGGTTAAGGATTGCCTGAGCTCTTCAATTAGCCTAGCAATGGCGATAATATCAGCGAAAGCGTCGTCTTTCTTGGATTCATTTCTCGTTGTTTTCTTCGTTGCCATTGTGGTTCTTTCAGTCAAAATAGTTAGTAGGAAACTTAAGGGGATGTATACATAAAGGTTTAACCGAGTTGAGAGTATAAAAAGAGGCTTTTAAAACTAAATATAAAAAAGGGAGTAGCAGCGTAGCAGAGAGCGACTTCTACATCCTCGACCCAGAACCGGATAATCCAATGTACAGTTACCCCACCCCGCCTACCCCCCCCACCCCACCCCACCCGCCCAACCACCTCCAATGTAAAGTTTCCCACCCCCACCCCACCCCCCCCCTCCACCCCAACCTCCTCCAATGTACAGTTTCTTCGTCAAATGTATATACTCTCTTTTTTACTCTCGTTTGTATCACAAACAGTACTGTATTTGTAAATCTGGTATGTCATAAATGTACTGTATTTGTACTGTACTGTATTTGTAAATCTGGTATGTCATAAATGTATAGATGTAGCAGTACTGTGCTGCTATGCGCCCACAGCTGGGGTGAAGGGATGGACAGGATGCCACTCAGTTTTATTTTTTATTTATTTATTTTTTTGTATCTACTTTTTCTCCCCATTTTTCTATTTTTCTCCTATCCCAATTTCGTATTATCCAATTCTACCCTCCCCTTGTCTCGAACGTTGTTAGACCATGCCTCCCACTGGTCGGCTGCAATGTGGACGAAGCCTTGCATCACGTGTCCCCTCCCGTACATGAGGAGGCAGCCGTCGCATCTTTTCACCTGCACAGCGCGATCTCTCAGTGGCGAGGAGTAACGCGTGGGAGGCTCACGCTGCCCCCAATACTTCCTGATTCTGCTGTACAGGCGCACCAACCGACCTGTAGGAGTCGCCGTCCACAACGTCCGATCCCCACCCACCGGCTTTCCCACCCCCTAATACTGCCAATTGTATTAGTATGAACGACCAGCCAAGCCGGAAGCAACGCCGAGAGCTGGGCTCGAACCCAGCATCTCCTGCGTTGGTGGCGAGCGCCTTGCCCACTACGCCACTTAGCCACCCTCGGATGCCACTCAGTTGTCGAAAGCTTTACATTTTTTCTCCAACAGGTTACAAACTTTTTTTGTATCCACTTTTTCTCCTTATTTTCTATTTTTTTTCTCCCATCCCAATTTAGCCGTGCCAATTCTCCCCTCCCCTGTCTTGATCTTTGCTTGCATGTGCCCCCCACTGGCCGGTTGTAGGGAGGATAGAAGCCTTGCATCACGTGTCCCCTCTGATACATGTGTAGGCAGTCAGTCGCATCTTTTCACCTGCCAGCGCGGACTCTCATTTGGGGAGGAGTAACGTGTAGGAGGCTCACACTGCCCCCGCCATTTTCCTGTCTCTGCTGTGCAGGCGCCCCAACCGACCTGTAGGAGTCTGTCATAATCACAGCGAGAGCGTACTTCGCCCCTCCTCCTTCTCCCCTCACATTCACCACGCACTCCTCTTCATCCTCCCTTCCATCCACCACGGAAGCCTCACGCCCTTATATGGTCAGCACCCCTTCACCTCCCGTCACTCAACCCAGCTGCACTTCATCCCCTGATTCACACGCTGTCAGGCACCTCACTCCTCACAGCTGTATCCCATCCCCTGATGATGAAGACCCTACTTCAACCGGACGACACTGACCAGAAGTCGTCGTGGTGTTAGTATCATTACCTAGGTATGACGCCTCAGTCCAAAGACCTGCTAGGCATCCCTGTGTGATTATTCCCTGTTCTAACTCTCCTCTCTTGTGCCCAGGACCTCCGTGCCAGCGTGTCCCTGTCTGGACCCCCTGGAGCTTACCAATGAGTTCCTGCTCCCTCTCTCAACACGGACACGTGTCTTCCGTCCGCAGGAGCACTGGAGTGCACCTGCTCCCTTTACCCCCAATTCATATCTGTTGTACATTTCTGGATGTAATTCTTGCCTACTTGGGAATACCATTAAAACAACCTGAAATGCTCCATTCTCCTCTCCTGTGTTCAGCGATTGGGCTCTGCTTAAAACCCTCTCTCACAGAACACCACAACCAAGATGTCAGAACCAGCTACACACGAGATCGAGGAATGGAGGAAGTTTCAGCCGCAGTCCGTGAGTATTATCAACGGCCAGACCACTCGGGTAGACCAACTCGCCCACTCAATAGACGCCGTCACTGCTCAGCTTACCGCTCTCACACTCGGCTCTGCGGAGCGAGACAGACAATACGGCCGTTTCGAGGCATACGTCACGGCTCAGCAAGCCCCGCCAGACTCCCCACCCACTGCTGCGATTCCCCTGCACAGAGAGCCCCGCGCCGGAGCGTTATGACGGGAGTGTCTCCAAATGTCGAGCCTTTATCTTTCAGTGTTCGCTAGTTTTCGGGCAACAATCACACACTTTCCAAAGCGAGAGGTCTAAAATCGCTTACCTGTCGGCCCTGCTCACGGGTGCTGCGCTGGAATGGGCAACCGCTCTCCACTTCAATAATTCTCCCCTCTGCGAGTCATATTCTGCATATATTGACGACATGCGCAAAGTCTTCGACCACCCTCTGGGTGGTTTGGATAGAGCCGCCGGCTTATTCACGATCCGCCAAGGAAGTCGCAGTGTGAGCGAATACGCTATCGACTGGGGTGACACGCCACTGCAAGGGGCTTTCCAACAAGGTCTGAGCGACGTTTTGAAAGATAAACTTGCGTCTAAAGAAAAGCCGGATTCCCTAGATGAGCTAATCCATTTAGCCAGGGAAATGGACATGCGCCTCTGTGAACGCCGCAGAGAGAAGGCTAGCGCCGCTTGCTCACCTGTACCCAGCTCAACTCGCTCTCCCCGCGCCGTCCGCGCCGAAAGTAGTTCCCCCGAGCCCATGGACCTAGACCGCTCGCGCCTTCCCCCCAACGACCGCTGTCACAGGCTCGCTACAGGGGCATGTTTATACTGCGGCCAACTCGGTCACTCCGTTGCCTCATGTTCGATTCGCCCAAACGACGGAGCTCGGCAGTGACGCTGGCCGTCTGTTCGAGCCTTGATATCGCTCCCAGCTCCGGTCCGAACATGCAATTCAGTGCCACCCTGTATCTCAATGGTCAATCACTCCCGCTGTCCGCCCTGGTCGATTCAGGTGCCGACGAGAACATCATCGACGCTGGGGTTGTTTCCCACTACCACATCGCTACTGACGCCCTGCCAATACCCCGTGACGCTCGCGGGTTAAACGGGAAGCTGCTCACGCGAATAACTCGCCACACCGTAGCCTCCTGTTATCCAGAAACCATAGCGAGAGTATTCGTTTTCATGTCACCAACTCTCCCCACAATCCCATTGTCCTTGGCATGCCGTGGCTCAAATTACACAACCCCGTCATAAACTGGCCTACTGGCTTGGTGACTAGCTGGAGTGGTCACTGTCACGTAGCCTGCCTACAATCAGCTCGGTCGCCACTAGGGGTCGCTGGTCCCCACCTGCTCAACGAATCCATTGACCTGTCTGCTATTCCTCCTGTCTACCATGATTTGAAGGCTGTATTTAGCAAACAACAGGCTCTCTCCCTGCCTCCTCATCGCCAATACGACTGTGCTATTGATCTAATCCAAGGGGCGCCGCTCCCCGCTAGTCGCCTGTTCAACCTCTCACGCCCAGAGAGGGAGTCGATGGAGAAGTACGTCCACGAGTCCTTGGCCTCAGGCATTATCACTCCCTCCTCCTCTCCTGTCGGCGCAGGGTTCTTCTTTGTCTCCAAGAAGGATCGTTCCCTTCGCCCCTGTATCAATTACCAGGGTCTCAACAACATCACCGTCAAGAACAAGTACCCCCTGCCTTTGATTGACTCTGCTTTTGAGCCCCTGCAAGGTGCCACCATCTTCACGAAGCTGGACCTCAGGAATGCCTATCACCTTGTCTGCATCCGGGAAGGAGACGAATGGAAGACGGTCTTTAAGACCCCGCTCGGCCACTTCGAGTACGAAGTAATGCCCTTTGGGCTGACCAACGCCCCTGCTGTCTTTCAGGCCCTCGTCAATGACGTTCTCCGCGATGTACTCAACCGCTCCGTTTTTGTTTATTTGGATGACATTCTGATTTTGTCCCGCTCCATGGAAGAGCACGTCCAGCACGTCCGCCGGGTCCTCCAGCGCCTTCTGGAGAACAAGCTGTTCATCAAGGCGGAGAAGTGTGAGTTCCACGTCTCCTCCATCGGCTTCCTCGGCTACATCATTGAGGGCGGCAAGATCCGGGCGGACCCCGAGAAGATTAAAGCGGTGTCCGACTGGCCCCGTCCCACCAATGTCAAGCAGCTCCAATGCTTCCTGGGGTTTGCCAACTTCTACCGGCGTTTCATCAGGGACTACAGCCGGGTCGCGGCACCCCTCACCCAACTCACCTCGCCTTCCGTGCCCTTCGTCTGGTCCGACAAAGTGGACTCCGCCTTCGCCGAGCTGCGCCGGCGCTTCACCACCGCACCCATCCTCGTCCAGCCGGACGCGTCTCGCCAGTTCGTGGTGGAGGTGGACGCCTCCTGTACCGGAGTGGGGGCGGTCCTTTCCCAACGCTCCGTCCTCGACCAGAAACTGCACCCCTGCGCCTTCTTCTTGCGCCGCCTGACCCCAGCCGAGGTCAACTATGACATCGGAAACCTGGAGCTCCTGGCAGTCAAACTAGCCCTGGAGGAATGGAGGCACTGGCTGGAAGGCTCAGAGGTCCCCTTCCTGGTTTGGACGGACCACAAGAACCTGGCCTAGATCCAGACGGCCAAGCGCCTGAACTCCCGCCAGGCCCGCTGGGCGCTGTTCTTCGCCAGGTTTAACTTCACCCTTACCTACAGGCCTGGCTCCAAGAACACCAACCCGGACGCTCTCTCCCGGCAGTTTGTCCCCGAAGCAGGTCCCGCACACCCCGACACCATCCTCTCCACCTCCTGCTTGGTGGCCGCCGCCACCTGGGAGATCCAGTCCATCGTCAGGGAGGCTCAGCGTGCCCAGCCGGACCCAGGTAACGGTCCACCTAACCAGCTTTTTGTCCCCGACCTTGTCCGCTCCCAGGTGCTCCAGTGGGTTCACGCTTCCCGGTTCGACCGTACCCTGTCCCTGCTGAAACGGCACTTCTGGTGGGTCTCCATGAGGGAGGACACCCGCGCCTTCGTCCTGGCATGCACCGTCTGTGCTCGTGGAAAGGCTTCCCACCGACCACCCACCGGGCTCCTCCGTCCGCTCCCTGTTCCCGGTCGGCCCTGGTCGCACGTCGCCATGGACTTCGTCACCGGCCTTGCTCCCTCACACGGTAACACAGCCATCCTCACTATTGTTGACCGTTTCTTGAAGGCTGTGCACTTTGTTGCTCTCCCCAAACTCCCCTCCGCTGCAGAGACCGCGGATCTGATGGTGCTCCACGTCTTTCGCCTCCACGGGATCCTGGTGGACATCGTCTCCGACAGGGGCCCTCAATTCAATTCTGTCGGGCCCTGGGGGCCACGGTCAGTCTCTCCTCCGGGTACCACCTACAGACAAACGGCCAGTCGGAGCGGGCCAACCAGGACCTGGGATCCGCCCTCCGCTGCGTGACAGCCCGGGACCCCTCCGGCTGGAGCACTTTTCTGCCGTGGATCAAATACGCCCACAATTCTCTGTCTTCGGCAGCCACAGGTCAGTCCCCCTTTGAGTCCTCTTTGGGCTACCAACCCCCGCTATTCCCTGCCCAGGAGGAGGAGATCGCTGTTCCATCGGTACAGGACCACCTTCGCCGCTGCAGGAGGATTTGGGAGGACACAAAAGCCGCGCTTCTCCGCTCCACGGACCAGAACCGTCGCTTCAACCCGGCTCCCGACTATCAACCAGGTCAGATGGTATGGCTCTCGTCTTGGGACCTGCCACTCAAGTCTGTTTCCCGTAAACTAACCCCCGGTTTCGTTGGTCCCTACAAAATCCTGTCTCTCATCAACCCCTCTGTCGTCAGACTCCAGCTCCCCTCCCATATGCGGATTCACCCCTCCTTCCATGTCTCCCAGCTGAAGCCGGTGGTCTCCAGTCCCCTCTCTCCCCCTGCTCCGGAGCCTCCTCCTCCGCTGGTCATCGACGACCACCCAGCCTACATAGTCCGGGAGTTGCTGGTCGTGCGGTACCGCGGCCGCGGCTACCAGTACCTGGTCGACTGGGAGGGCTACGGCCCAGAGGAGCGCAGCTGGATCTCCCGCCAGATGATCGTGGACCCAGACCTCGTCCGGGATTTCCATCGGGCCAACCCTGACAAGCCTGGGCCGCCAGGAGGCGTCCGTAGAGGGGGGGGTCCTGTCATAATCACAGCGAGAGCGTACTTCACCCCTCCTCCTTCTCCCCTCACATTCACCACGCACTCCTCTTCATCCTCCCTTCCATCCACCACGGAAGCCTCACACCCTTATATGGTCAGCACCCCTTCACCTCCCGTCACTCAACCCAGCTGCACTTCATCCCCTGATTCACACGCTGTCAGGCACTTCACTCCTCACAGCTGTATCCCATCCCCTGATGTTGAAGACCCTACTTCAACCGGACGACGCTGACCAGAAGTCGTCGTGATGTTAGTATCATTACCTAGGTACGACGCCTCAGTCCGAAGACCTGCTAGGCATCCCCGTGTGATTATTCCCTGTTCTAACTTTCCTCTCTTGTGCCCAGGACCTCCGTGCCAGCGTGTCCCTGTCTGGACCCCCTGGAGCTTACCAAGGAGTTCCTGCTCCCTCTCTCAACACGGACCCAACAACAACAGCACCTATGAGCAGACTCAAGTCCCGCCACCCCTACAACAAGGTGGCACAAGAGATGCTCCGTTCCACCACTGAGGACCTATCCAGAAATGGATGGCTGGCGGCAGCCTGGAAGAGAGAGTGGGAGAGTGCTGGGCCATCCCGTATCCACCACCACATCTGGGATCCAGGAGATGGCGCCACAGGAGACGATCTTCCACGCCGGCAATGGGTTCTGCTGAACCGTTTAAGATCTGGGGTTGGTCGCTTTAAAGCATCATTAAAAAAGTGGGGCCTGGCAGACAGCGCTGCATGTGAGTGTGGAGACCCTGAGCAGACTGTTGACCACATCCTGACCATCTGCCCCCTATATAAACCACCCTCGGAAGCCAGCCTCTTTGATGTGGGACCAGAGTTAAGGGCATGGCTACAAGATACGGAGTTGGACCTCTGACGTTACACGAAAGAAGATGAAAGATCAAAAGGAAGAGAATAAAGTAATTCTGAAACTGCTTGATGAAGGTGCTTCGTTTTGGTGAGTGGAATCCGATTCGTCTTACTACAGCTATAAAGAGAACGATAGGTGAGGTGAATAGTGCAAGAGTTCTACGGAATGGATCGCTTCTAATTATTTGCAGGGATGGTTCACAACAAGGCAAGGCTATTTGTGGGACCCTCTCAAAAACGAGATACTGTATCTCAATGTGGTTTTCCCAATAAAAGAATTTCAGAAAAATTAGGCTTACTTTGCTCGAAGGTAAAAAGGTACAAGCAACTTTGACTAACGATAAAAGGATGGTTCGAGGTGTGATATCTGAAATTCCTATAGATGTGTCAATAGAGCATCTTAAAGATAACTTGAAGGGAGCTAAAATAAGTGAGGTAAAACCACTCGTTACAGAGAAAAATTTGACAGTTTGTCAGTTCTGCTAATATTTGAAGAGGAAAGGTTACCTTCTAAAGTATTCATTGGATACATGTGCTACGAGGCCAGGCTATATATCCCCCTGCCATTGAGGTGCTTCAAGTGCCAAAAGTGTGGGCATGTAGCAGCTGTGTGCAAAGGCAAGCAGAGATGTGGACGGTGTGCTGGTGACCATGAATATGGGAAATGTGAAAAGGATGCCAAACTAAACTGATGCAACTGCTGGGGCATGGACCGCGGAACGCATTTGGAATGGGTAGGGCCAATTGGCCAAAATTATGTGACGTTGCTCCCTCCGCCCAAACCAAGCCACATGCTCGTAACGCATTTGTTTATTGATTATAGCCTACATTTAGTCACAATCAAATAGTATCATAATATGCATTACTTAACCAGTATGATTAGAAAGCGTAAATAATGTGACACGGCAGTCAACCAGTTGCATAACGTTAATCAAATAGTATCATAATATGCAATGCATTACTTAACCAGCCAGTATGATTAGAAAGCGTAATATTGTGACACGGCGGTCAATCAGTTGCATGACGTTAATCAAATAGTATCATAATATGCAATGCATTACTTAACCAGCCAGTATGATTAGAAAGCGTAAATAATGTAACACGGCGGTCAACCAGTTGCATAATCAAATAGTATCATAATATGCAATGCATTACTTAACCAGCCAGTATGATTAGAAAGCGTAATATTGTGACACGGCGGTCAACCAGTTGCATAATCAAATAGTATCATAATATGCAATGCATTACTTAACCAGCCAGTATGATCAAAAAGCGTAATATTGTGACACGGCGGTCAACCAGTTGCATAATCAAATAGTATCATAATATGCAATGCATTACTTAACCAGCCAGTATGATCAGAAAGCGTAATATTGTGACACGGCGGTCAACCAGTTGCATAACGTTAATCAAATAGTATCATCAAGTCAAGTCAAGAGTTTTAATTGTCACGGCATACAAGTATACAATGAAATGCGGGTGGTCTTGCCCGCGACGATGTGCAATACAGTGGTACAACATATAATAGAATCCAATAAAAAAACAGTGGTACAACATATAATAGAATCCAATAAAAAAACAACATTGTGCAATAAACAGATAACAGGTAACATGGTGTGACATCTCGGTATCTGTACATAGTATTTACAGAGCATATAGGACATGCTAGGTAGCTTTAGTAGTGCAATACACTGTTCCTGTTGTTATACTAATTTAAAGTGGCCTTTCCTCTTGGCCATAAGTGTGCGTGTGTGCGGCGTGAGTGTGTGCCCGCTCGTGTTAAAGTGGCTGCTAGTGTGTGAGCGTGCACAGCGTGCGTGTCGTGTGTGTGCTCGTGTGTGCTTGTGTGTGGATAGTTCAGTGTTCTGTGGCACTCAATGTTCATTGTTCAGGGCTCTGATGGCCTGGGGGAAGAAGCTGAGCCTAAGCCTCTCTGTCCTAGTAGCTGGGGTTCGCAGGCGTCTGCCTGACCTCAGCAGCTGGAACAGGCTGTTATTGGGGTGGTGGGGGTCTTTCATTATTCTGCAGGCTCTGGATTTGCACCTCTTGTTGTATAGAACCTGCAGGGGAGGTAGCGCAATACCCGTGGTACGCTCGGCTGAACGCACCACTCTCTGTAGGGCCTTCTTGTCCTGTGCCGTGCTGTTTCCATACCAGGCAGTGATGTTTCCGGTCAAGATGCTCTCTACAGCTCCTGAGTAGAAGGACTGGAGTATCTTCCCCGATACTCTGAACTTCCTTAACTGTCTCAGGTGGTAGAGGCGCTGCTTCGCTTTCTTTACTACTGTGTCTATGTGTGTTGACCATGTCAGATCCTCTGAGATGTGGACCCCCAGGTACTTAAAGCTGCTCACCCTGTCCACGGTAGCCCCGTTAATCATCAGTGGTGTGTGTGTCTCCTGCTGTCCTCTCCTATAATCCACGATCAGCTCCTTGGTTTTACCAATGTTCAGGAGCAGGCTGTTGTCCTGGCACCAGCGTTCCAGTACCTCAACCTCCTCCCGGTAGGCCTTCTCGTCGTTGTCCGAGATCAGCCCCACCACCACTGTGTCGTCTGCGAACTTCACTATGGAGTTGGAGCTGAACTTGGCCACACAGTCGTGTGTGTAGAGTGAGTACAGCAGGGGGCTTAGAACACAGCCCTGGGGGGACCCGATGCTCAGGGTGATGGTGTTGGAGGTCTGACCCCCCACCCTGACCGCCTGGGGTCTTTCACTCAGAAAGTCCAGTACCCAGGCGCTCAGGGCGGAGCTCAGACCCAGCTCGATCAGCTTGTCCACCAGTCTGGTGGGGACTATGGTGTTGAACGCTGAGCTGTAGTCAATGAACAACAGTCTCACATAGCCCCCCTTCTGACGGTCAAGGTGGGAGAGAGTGCTGTGCAGTACCTGGGAGACCGCGTCGTCAGTGGACCTGTTTGTCCTGTATGCAAATTGCATAGGGTCCATATCACTGGGGAGGGAGGCACAAATGTGATCCTTGACCAGCCTCTCGAAACATTTCATGACCACAGAGGTGAGTGCCACCGGTCTGTAGTCATTTGGACATGTTGGGGAGGGTTTCTTCGGTACAGGGATGATGGTAGACATCTTGAAGCAGGCAGGGACCACTGACTCCGCCAGGGATTGATTAAATATGGCGGTGAACACCGGGGCAAGCTGGTTGGCACAGGACTTAAGTATGCGTCCTGTTATACCATCTGGGCCAGCAGCCTTCCTGGTGTTCACCTGCATAAATGCTCTTCTCACACTGTGTTCCGACAACGAGAGAGCGCCCCCGCCCCCCCGCGGTTGCCCCCCCCCCCCCTCCACAACAGCCGGCGCGCCAGTGACGTCACTAGCCAGAGGGCTAGCGGCGACACTGTCTACACGGAACCGAGCGTAGAAGGAGTTGAGTTTGTCCGCGAGAGAGGCGTCGTCGCTCCCCATTGAGGGGGCGCTGACTTTGTAGTCAGTTATTGTCTTCAGTCCCCGCCACAAGCCTCTTGTGTCATTTTGTGCCATTTGTGTCTCCAGTTTATCAGCATATGTCCTCTTAGCAAGTTTAACAGCCTTGCGCAGAGTGTAGACTGAAGCCTTGTACTCTTCCATATTTCCTGACTCTCTGCCCAGGTTATAAGCCGTAATAATATGCAATGCATTACTTAACCAGCCAGTATGATTAGAAAGCATAAATAATGTGACGCGGCAGTCAACCAGTTGCATAGGATAAAAAAATTCAACACTCACCTGTGCTAGGTTGCTGGGAATAAAACGTGTACCTGGTAGTAAGCCATGGCCTCTGTGGTATTTGCTACTCTCATGTTTTCGAAAAGAATGTACAGCGTTTTTCCAATTCTGAAATCCAAGCACTGAAAATGCATTCTCGTTGGTTTTGGTTAAACCCGAACCGAGTCCTTTCCTTGTCCAAAGGTGAAATTGTGTGCAGAAAAGTTTTGCTCTTGTTAGTTGTTTGACAAAACGTTAGCCATCTGTGGTCCTTGAACCACTTGGGATGAACAGACCGTTTTTTTTTAGATGTCCTTTCTCCTTGTATCCGTTTTATACCTGCGAGAACAGCGGGTCATCTGGTTGATTGGACTTTGAGAGGAACAGTGGACGTCTGCGAGGCTCGTAACGGTAGCAGCAGAGGGGCTAACTGTGCTAACACTAGCAGCAGCCGCAGGAGCACTGACTGCTGGAGAGGGATGCTCTTTGTCGGCTGGTCCTGCTGGGGTGAGGCTAACGTTGGCGGTAGTGGCAGCGGGGCTAGCTGGATCTCAGAGAGCTCATCGTTGGCTGGAGTGACGGTGGTTAACTTTGACCCGAAGAAATCAGTTATTTTTCGAGGCTTCATCGTTCAATCAATGGTAATGTATTATTATTGCTTAAGCTTTAGCAGTCTGCTTAGAGATAGAGGCTAGAGCGCTATTTGAAATGGATGCGCGTTAGGGTGAGCTAATGTGCTCACATGACACAATAGCCAATCAATTATTAGGAAACAGAATTTGTCGCTTGTGATAGGCTAGTTCACGTTTTTTTTATTTTTATTTTTTTATGTAGGCTTACAGATACAGATACAGATAGTGTAAATTAACCTGGGAATCGTGCAGAAGTGCAATACATTAAGAACGTAAATGTATTTGCTGATATATTATATTATTAAATGTTAAAATATTAAATGTTTACATAATGTTTGATGTTTGATACACCCCAAAGTAGGTAGGGCCATGGCCATACTGGCCCTACCGGTTCCGCGGTCCATGTGCGGGGGGGAACATAGCTCTGCTTACGGGGGATGTGAGGTTAGTAAGAAAGCAGCGGAAGTACAGCAGGTAAAAGTGTCTCATGGGTGAAACAGCTAAAGAAGTGTCAGGTAGTTTTACTACTAGTGCTAAGGTACATACAAATTCCCTGTTGACGTGAACATAACACGAGGGGAAAAAGCCCAGGTCGTTGCCACTCCTTAAGAAGTGCGGTCCGCGGACACAAGGAAAAACACCAAGAGGAAGAGCACCAAGCCAGTAGAATATAATGGCTAATGTTGAAATATGACACGTACATCATGTACATTTATAGCAGAGACATTCTCCCATGACTCCACCATACAAAGCCCAGTTCCCTTAAATTATTTCTCTCCAGCCCAGCCAGAGGGCCACTCACAGATTCTTATCAGTGACCTGCTGACCCTTGGTGCAGGCTGTGGTTCCGTCCCTCTCACACACAAGCATACACACACACTTACACATAGGACAAGCTCACACACACACACACATACACTCTCACTCCACACCCCCCATACTCTCAAAGCACACACACACACAAACCTACACACACGCACACATCCCCCACACGCACACACACGCGCATGCGCACACACACACACATGCATACACCCTCGCTCTCAACGTGCACACAGTGACTCCTTTGGTGAGAGATCTCACAAGACTAGCCTGGATCAAATAATTCAACTCATTATGACAAAATGCCACAAGCCAACTAATATACGACCACATACAGTCTCCATTAATCACAGATCGTTATCATAGAGACACACACGCACAAATGCGCACGTAAATGTGCGTACCACGCACTCATGCACGGCTGACATACAGGCTGACCAATACACAAGACACACGACGTGCACTGAGGAGAGACACCACATACACACACTGGACTAGGGGACTAATAAAGATCACCCTCACAGGGAAGGGGGGACTTCTCTGCTTTGACTGGACGGACGAGACTGCTGCACGGACTGACTGGACAGACGAGACTGGACTGACGGAACAAAGACTTGACTGTTTTTTCTTTCTTTTATATTCGACCGGCCGGTTGTAACAATCTAGATTTCAATTGTACCTTGCTATATTCACCTTTTATAATACTTTGCTTATTCACTTTTTATATTACATTGCTTGTTCACTTTTTACAATAAATACCTTCAAAAGTGTTTCATCTCTTATATCTTTAAATATCTTATTACAACTTTCACGACTGAGACTAAAACGTGACACTAAGAAGACACAGCAGGAAATGACTGTGTGAGTGTATTAACCCTCCGTGCAGGGGTAAAAAGCATTCGGAAGGCAGCACGCCAGGGCTCGAAGCCTTCCACCGACCGTGCCACAGCATACCAGCAGTCCTCCGACGAGGAACTGCCGGTCTGCTAGGAAAACTCCATAACAAGCAGCGGTCCCAAGCACTTCCTTTTCCGAACGTGCCGGGGAAGTCCTGAAAAAAGGATGTCGGTGGAATATCCTTACATCTCTCACCTAACTAATTAACTAAATTTCTGTTTCAACTGCCGAAAGCCTGTGAGCACAAACGTTTCGTTGAACAATGAGGAAGGGGGAGCTGATCACCACACCTGGGCTATATGCTGGCCAGGGTGGCCGTGGTCGGGCAGATGAAAGGTGCATGTGAGAAGTTTCAGTTGACGCGCAATAGGCGCATGAGGACATCCCATAGGCGAAGTAGAAAAGCATAGCCAATGAAATAACTTTCTCTAGTGTATTTCAAACGTTCATGTTAGTAGGATTAGAAATGACCTTTTCTGTTATATCTTGAATTTAGGTTTGTGTGTAATTTAGCCCACCAGAATCAGTATGATATTATACACTATTACTACCAGAGAAGAAAATAACAGGGCAAGATTCCATATGTGTAGTCAGATGAGCTATCAGAGAGGGAGAAAAAAGAAACAGAGACAAGTGGAAGGCTGCATCCAGAGGTTACAGGAAAAAGATGGAAAAGGCAATGCTGGACCTGACACCACCACCCATGGAGAACACCAGTGGCTAGCTGGTGTAGAAGTAGAGAAGAGCAGCAGGAGAATACAGGGCAAGCTGTGGTGGATCCCTTACCTTTAAATGAGGATTGTAATCCATCAAACTTATTAAAATTAAAATTCTACTTAAGTAAAAGTAGAGAAGTATTTGCTATTGAATGTACTTAAGTATCTAAAGTCCAGTTATACTGATCTGACTAAAGGTTATGTTAAAGTGGTACAGTTATGCTGCTCTGACTAAAGGTAATGTTAAAGTGGTATGTGGTCCAGTTATGCTGCTCTGATTAAAGGTTGTGGTACATGGTCCAGTTATGCTGCTCTGATTAAATGTTATGTTAAAGTGGTATGTGGTCCAGTTATGCTGCTCTGATTGAAGGTTATGTTAAAGTGGTATGTGGTCCAGTTATGCTGCTCTGACTAAAGGTTATGTTAAAGTGGTATGTGGTCCAGTTATGCTGCTCTGATTAAAGGTTATGTTAAAGTGGTACATGGTCCAGTTATGCTGCTCTGATTAAAGGTTATGTTAAAGTGGTATGTGGTCCAGTTATGCTGCTCTGATTAAAGGTTATGTTAAAGTGGTATGTGGTCCAGTTATGCTGCTCTGATTACGTCCTCTTGAAGTTGACAGCTTCAAATTTGAAAGTATATAATCTTCATACATTCTTGCCATGTTTTCTATGCAAAATATTTTTCTTCAAAGTAACTAGTAACTGATGGGTTCAGATAAATGTAGTGGAGTAAAAAGTATAAAGTTCCCTAAAATGAAAATACTCATGTAAAATATTATTTATTATTTACGTTAAGTACAGTACTTGTTACTTTCAACTACTGGACATGGCTGAACCCTCCTATCGTATGGCTCTGGATGTCTCACCTGGCTCTCAAACAGCTTGATGATCTTGTGCCGCTCCGGCATGCTGTTCTCCATCTTGATGATCTCCTGGCGATACCATGCTGATCTCATCTGGCTCTTTAGCTTGGTAGAGAGCTCTGTAATGTACATGTTCGCAGACTTGAGGATCTGCGTTTACCGCATTTTGCGTGCCTGCTTCTTGTCCATGAAGATCTGGGGAGTAGAAATACAATCAATCAGTCAATAAATCAGATGTATTTATATAGCACGTTTTACATGACACAAGCCAAACAAAGGGCTTTATGTGATTTATTTATGATTCTACAGTAGGTGTATCATCCCTTGAAACCATAGGTTATATATCCAGCTCATGATCAAGAGTGACATATTTCAACAACACATTTTCAGTGGATTGCACTGTGCAACATCTGCATTATAATCTGATCAAAGTTTGTTTCGTGTTTGATATATATTTTGTGGAATTTTGACCTAAATGTTCAAAATAGCAGTTTTGCTCATCAAAAATGTGTTTTGTTTTTTGGTGTGCTTCGTATTCTAGGTTTTCAGGGGAAATGGTTTGTTTTAACACAAAAAATTCACTGCTTTTTCACTGCTTTTTCATGCCATTGATAACATGATTTGTTAAAACATGATTAGCGTAGCATTGAATTCAAGTAGAACAGCTAGCTAGCCGTTGTGGACACTCACCTTTCCACAGCTAAACCAACACATCTTGTTTGAGAAATGCAGGCTTCAGTCTATGTGTTGTTTAGTCTATCGGTTCAGTCCTGTTTCAAGATCCACAATGAGAACCTCTGAGAGAATTGTTGAATAGATACACAAATGTTCTAGAATATCCTATTATGACATCATACTGTGACATCACAAATGTTCTATAATGTTCTATTATGACATCATACTGTGACATCACAACGGAACATGTTTGAGTCAATTTGAATAATATAAATAATGGTAAGGCTGTCCCCGAAGCGTGTAGCCTTTCTTTTTTAATAAACAAACAGAAACAGTAGCATGTGCATATTTTAGATCAATTAAGCTATGAAGATTAGGCTGCCTCTAAATATAAAAATGTATTAAATAAAAATGGTTTGCTTCAATAACTAAACAAAAAAATGTATTATATATATTTTTCAACTGTGACATGGAAATCTAATGTGGACCCTCCCAGTAGAGATACCTATGGTAAAACACTTTAGATGCTTGGGAGTGGAAATATTCCCCACCATAAGACAAACGGTGAAGCACAATTACATAAAAATCCAAAACAAAATCAAAGACGACCTTGATAGGTGGTCAAAACTTAAAAACTCAGTACAGGCACGGATATCAATAGTTAAGATGGACGTACTACCTAGAATCAACTTCTTCAGCTCAATGCTACCGTTACCCCCTCCAGAGGGTTACTGGAAAAAATTACACTCCTCCACATACAAATTTATTTGGAATAACAAACCACCACGTATAAAAAGATCCACCGCACAGAGAAACAAAGCAGACTATTTTAAGGCGTACACTTTAAGACCATTGACAACATGGTCTGATCCCCAAGCATTAGTATCCTGGAGAAAATTTGAAGAAAATATAGTAGCCCCACATAGACTGAAGGACATAGCATACACTAAATTATCAATTAAGCAATGCGAACGGAAATTTGGCCCCATAATTACTCATGCGATCCGGATATGGCGTGAAACACAAAAAAAACATTCTAATCCACATAAATGGCATAATCATACTCCCTTATTCAATAACAATGCACTCTTGATTGGAAAACGACCTATAAGATTCCCTATATGGGAAAAGCAAGGCATACACTCATTAGGTGATGTTTTTAACAAACAGGGTTTCTGTAGCTATGAAGAAATACGCAAAAATTTGTGGGGCGGCGTGGCTCAGGGGTAGAGCGGGTTGTCCAATGATCGAAGGGTTGGTGGTTCGAAGCCCGCTCAAGCCCATGTCCATCCCACTGCCGTTGTGTCCTTGGGCAAGACACTTAACCTACTTGCCTCGTATGAATGTGTATGCATGTGAATGAATGTTGGTGGTGGTCGGAGGGGCCGTAGGCGATGATTATTCGCCACGCTTCCGTGAGTCTGCCTCAGGGCAGCTCTGGCTGCAATTGTAGCTTACCACCACCGGTATGACTGTGTATGAATGAATAATGGACTCTGTGAAGCGCTCTGGGTCTCATGAAGAGCGCTATATAAATCCAAGTCATTATTATTATTATTATTAAAAAAAATTATCTCACCGAGTCCACACATTTTTTTTACACAGTTTGAAGTCTCACGGAGCATGTGTGCTTCGGAAGAGGAGGCTTAGTAATGACTTCCAAGGGCCATGTGTCTCTGAGGCTAGTAAATGACTTCCTAGGGCCATGTGGGAGACTACCTGTGTGTATGTATTGGTAAGTGTGTATGAGTGTGCGTACATGAGTTTGTGTGCGTGTGAGGGAGACATGGGTATGTGTGTGTGTGTGAGGCGCGTGTGTGTGTGTGAGGCGCGTGTGTGTGTGTGTGCGTGAGAGGGGTTTGTGTGTGTGTATGTGTGTCCATCTATGTGTGTTAATGGGTGTGTGTGTGGAATGAGCCTACAGTCATCAGGTCACTTAAACTGTGTGTGGAAAAATAGACTGCAGCCTGCACCAAGGGTCAGGGAGGTCAAGCCAAAATGCAGGAGAGAGGAGAAGGCAGATATACGTGCCTTTAAATATAAAATATTAATTCTATCACCCAGTTTGATGGTTATATCTAACAGTCCCCCTTTGTCATATTAAAAACAATATACACAAATATCAACCATCAAACACACATCAAAACATGCACTAAGTATGGACCTGTCAAAAGGCCAAAACTCGACCAAAATCGAAGGTCAGGAACAAATACAGTACATTTCTGGACATATATCTACGTATGGGATGACCACCAATAAGTTTATTTGGATCCCCATTAGCCACAGCAGTGCTGGGGCTATTCTTCCTGGGGTCCATAACACATAAAATACAGTTACAGATGTATACACTCACAACATTTACATGTCATACAGACAATTAAAACAACAATAAAAACCCTTATACACTCATAACATTTACATGACATACAGACCATTAAAACAACAATAAAAACCCTTCTACACTCACAACATTTACATGTCATACAGACAATTAAAACAACAATAAAAACCCTAATCAAATTCATAATACAATATAAAAATACAAAATTATACAATATTTTAACAATATATCCCTATCAGACACATGCCTTTTCATCCATATATACCTATCTATTTATCAGACACATACATTTTAATTTACGTACACACTATCTATTAGGGAATGTCAATTTCTTTGGTTGAAAATGTTTTACCAAGATTTTGAAACGGCATTTACTATTCTCCTGCTTAACATGTCTGGGAAGAGAGTTCCATTCCTGCATACCACGGAACATGACAGTTCGCTTCATTGCATTCGACCTCACTTTTGGAAGTGTAAATACTATCATCAATACACCAGACTTGCACTTAATCCAAGAGGGCATGTATATCATATAAGCGTGAAGCTTGACTATACGGGGGGCCCAGAGGAGAGAGAGTTGGGTGCGGTCAAGAAGGGACAGAGAGAGATAATAGAGAGACTTTAGAGTAGGAGACAGTCAGGTGGGAGTCAAACATAGAACGAAGCGTATAGTACAGCAGAGGTTCTAGCAAATCCTCCTCGCATGTTGGAGATCCCAGTCCGTTACATGTGACAAATAGATGGTCCAGAGGTCATCCAGTCCTTGATCCCTGCATAGTCAGTGGGGAGAGGGAGACGGGGTGGGAGGAGAAGGAGGATGTCCTTCGAGACGACTGCCTCCATCTCGCCAGGTGATGGAAGGACCAGAGGGGAAGAGAGTGGAGTGAACCGTCTTCTTCTTTCCACTTCAATCGTCCATCTTTTAATACACTTCATCAACTTTACCTTGGCCCTTCGTGTTATCCCGTCCTACCCCTGACATAGTCCCACCCAGGACATCGAAGACCCGTTCATTCGAGTTCCCATTTATCCACTATGCCCGTTTGTAATCTTGTGTTTGCCACAATGCATTTACATCAGACTAAAAACCCGTAAAATGCGAATAACAACTATACAATATAAGCCAGGAAACATATTTGAGGGTACCAATTCGAACAGTCATCAAAGTTCATTGCCGTAACTTTATAGAGGAATAAATTAACCTCATTCCACCAGGATTTTTTTTTTTAAATATGGAGAAAATGCTTGACACTTGATTTTCACATGCTTGACACTTGATTTTAACATACGGAAAAGATGCTTACTATTTATTCCAACTAGAATTTAGGATAGTTCAGTTACACACTATTTATTCCAACCAGATTATACTCTAAAACAGTTCAGTCACACTTTATATAATTTCAACCAGATTATACTGTAGAACAGTTCAGTCACATTTTATATAATTTCAACCAGATTATACTTTAGAACAGTTCAGTCACATTTTGCATAATTTCAATAAATTTTTACTTTTAGAACAGTTCATTCAGTTGTTGATTCCACTCATCCCCACCCTTGAGACTGTGAATTCAACAGTCTCAATCACCAACATCCAGCAGTCTTCAGCAGGCCATCAGGTAGAGAGCGCCGAACGACACTTCCATCACCCAACCATGAGTATATGCCAGTCGCTCAGCCATCCCCCATTACCAACACAATTTCAACCCCACCAACACTTCAACCCCCAGAGGACACTACTACCATCCTGCCGTCGGCCCCTCCTCCTCAATTTGGCACCAATCAGCCCTACATTTTCAGGCACCATCGAGCCTCAGCTCGTGGCATATCTTCCAGGCTCACCGTGGCTATCAGAGCTCACCTCAAGGCATTCCTCTACCTCAAGATCAGTTCGTCATCACCGCCAGTTCCTGGTTCCCAATTCGTCCCCTTTTTGAGGACCGCATAGGAGAAGGGCCTTGGGATGGCCTACAGCATGACTACAGCGTCCCCCAGGAGTCTGGCCATGAAATAGACGACAGCTGAACGATCTCTGTGCATATACTCATCGTCTACTCGCTCCACTTGCCGTGTCTGTCCAGCCACTCCCACTCCCGACAGCCTGTTGAAGAAACAAATCACAACAGAACACCACAGCTTACTCAACAACCACAAGCAGATTTCAATTCATCCAGACACTTTTTATGAGAAAACCCATTGATTGAAACATACACAAAATGCGTAAAGAACCACTCAACTTTCAGATTTCCGGCTCATCAGCGCCCTCTCCGCGCTCATTATCACCCATTTCACAAATGAAAAAATAAAAAGAGAGGACAACATCAGAAACACATACTCCAACAAAACATATAGTAAAAATCAAATCAAAACCAAACAAAACACACATTGTCCTATATTAGTGCATTACTACATGCCGCACTTTGCGTCAGGTGTGTCTACCCTGCGTAAAACGCAGATCTAATCTATTGAGCATACAGTAGTCTAATGAGTAACACGTACACAGTATGGCTAATGAGTATACAGCATCCTAATGAGTATACAGTATTCTAACAAGTACACAGCATTCCAATGAGTATACAGTATCCTAATGAGTATACAGTATCCTAATGAGTATACAGTATCCTAATGAGTACACAGCATTCCAATGAGTATACAGTATCCTAATGCCCAGGCTAGCCCCAGGGGTATATACCAGCGTCCAAGCTGGGCGGTCGACAGAAAAAGGAAAAACAAGCAACAATATCTTGTCCCCATTCTCACAACCCTACCACGACATCATAGAAACATGCAGTTGGTTCCCCCACATCCTCATCCTCGGATGCCTCCATCATGTCAGCAGAGCCCGGTGGCTCAGACATGGGGGACCCCAGCTGGACAGGAAAGAGACAGGCTCGAGGAGGATAGCCGTCCGGCGTATAGGCCGGTGCCTCGAGCACGGACCCTGCAGTCGCCTCGTGGGCGTCCTCGCCATCCCCCCACAGGGCCCCCAACCTGTCTATACCATTCATACCATCCTCTCCAATCGCACCATCACCTATACACCCAGCATCCTCTCCATTCACAATCATCTGGTACTCTGGTACCTGGGCGAATTTTGTGTCAATAGCTGTCTCAATCACTTTCTCACAGAGTTTCCTGATGCATGGAATACAACAGCATCCACATAGGACAAACAGTCCCATGGTCGCTACAAGGGTTACCATCACCGACACTACCAACCCCTTCCACTGACCAAAATGTTTGCTCAACCATTCACTAAGGACATTTGTCACTCCAGAATCAGTTGCCATACTTGCAGACAGGGTCCTAAGCCCCTTCAGGGCTCTGGTTACAGAACCATCACTCGCCGCGTTGTTGGGGACAAAAGTACAGCATTGTTCCCCAAATAGCGAGCACACGCCCCCTTTCTCAGCCAAGATCATATCTATAGCGATCCTATTTTGGTAGGTCATCAACGAAGTGGCTGATAGTTGCTCAGACAGTCCCTCAATTGCATCACGAGTCATGTTCCCTAGTCTCTGTACGTTGAAATGAATATAATTGATTCGGTCAACATTCTTGTTAGGGGTGATCCAGACGAAGATCGACTCGAACCCTGAAGCAATCTCGTCTACTAGTTTAAACTCGTTCGGTACCCCCCTTGGGACTCCTATTGCATCCACGTAAGTAGGATTATCTGCATACAAATCAAAGCTTGCCGCTCTCCTTCTGCGGAAGAAATGCAGGGGATGCCTGACACGCGTAGTAGCAGCTCGTTCTATGTCAGCTACGGAAATAGAGGTTATTGTTACCGGGGCAACCAGTGAGATCAAAGTACATGATCCTGTCCATGCCTTATCGAGCGTGTTCCTTAACGTTGTCCCTCCACAATACCAATAGATGTCAGCACGTGATTTCGTTAGTCGAGTCACATTTTCCCAACGGGTAACATCTATGGTGATGTTGCACCACGTCTTGTCTATAGCACCCATCCTTTTCTCATCATTTGGTGGGATGTGATCGCGCCTATAGCACACATGATCACCCCGTATTGGATTGAACACGGGGGGCTTTATGTTTTCGGGCGAGAGTGGGTAAGCCCAGTCCAGGTATCTACACCTTTTACTGGGGTTATCAGTCATGATGAGTTCAGTCATGCACCAGGTCTCATTAATTGAAAACATAGAGGGTATTGTCAGTAACGCCGGTCTCACTCCTGCACATATCACACATTCCCTTTTGGTCGCAGCCGCCGCATTTTCAGTGAAGTCAATCCAATAATTCTTCTGGAAGAATCCAGTTTCCCTTGCAAATGCCCTCTCAATTGTGTCAGAGCCCCCTTTTGCAGGTTCACCAACCAGGGAGTTGTCTACGTTCCGAATTACAGGCCTGGGTGGTGTGGACAAGGGAGGTACTTCAAGGAGGTTCTCAGTGATTATTATGTGGAACAGAGCGCTTGGAGATCCACTGGAGGTAGAGGTAAGCCAAAATGACCCCCAGTCGTCTTCACCGGGGTCTACAAGGGTTAAATCCAGAGGATTGCAGTTAGCATTGGTACAGTTCTTGGGTCTAGGTAGTTTGGTGAATACCAGTCTCTGTATCAAGGCTCTACCCCTGGATCTTCTAATCGTGGCGTCTATGGGTCGTGGTCCCTTTCTGGGAGGTATGGTGGCCCAGGCTGCCCTCTTGTAATCATCCCAGCAAGAATTAGTGTGGACCGGCTGGCCGTAGTAACTTAAGCATAATACGAACATCTCGTTCATCAGCTGTTGGTATGTAACAGGGTTATCGTTACACGTCAGGATGTCACATGCGTCAAATCTGTAGCTTGCCGTAGCTCCGGCATTGAATCTAAACCTAGCGGGGGGGCGTGTCATCCTCCTAATTTCTTCCGAATTCCCCCTCTCATAGGATAACTTTGACACAGCAATAAACTTAGATGGATAAGGGCCCCCGGGCGCGTATCGCTCAGAAAAGTCAAGAAATGTACTATGCAGTCGTAGCCCTTTAATGGACGTGTCTCGTTTCTCCCGACTGTGCTCAACCCTTGGCACACATACAGAGCTAACATTACCAGAGATGTGTTCAAGGATCTGTACACATTTAGGATCAGATTTTGGGTTTGGGATGTCGAGCGGGAATGCTACAGCATACCGTAAATCCAATGGTGGGCCTGTATCAGAGGGGATCACAGTTGTATTTCCTGCCTGTGTGTTTCTACAATATCTATCTACCCCCCATACGAAGGGAGCAATAACCAAGGCGGTCATTGCAGCAATAATAAATATCATCTCGGTAGCTGAGCATCCTAACCTGGCAAGTGCCCTCTTACCCTTGGTAGCTGGACATCCCAACCTGGCGAGTGCCCTCTCACCCTTCAATTTGGTGTATTTGGACCCGGGCATTTTGTCTCTAATCACTGGTTATTTCGGCCAGGTCCCTCCGTACTGCGTTAAGATCCCGCTCGGTGGGGTCTCTTGACTTACAAATATGTGTCTTGTGCAGCCAATTACTGAGACGCTCCTCCCTAAGCCAGACCTTAAAGTGGAGATGAAGCAGTGAGCAATGTGATCCTAGTTTGTTTGTTGTGTACCTTGTGTAAGACAGGGTTCTATAATCAAATGTGAAATCTATCTTATTTGTCTGAAAAATATAATATAATATCCCTGTTTTCAACATGGGCGCCGCCATTTTGTTGCTGACGTCATGGCTGACGTCATACCGTGGCTTGGGTGTATACACTCTGGTTAGCTGCCTATATTGAATGGGTCAGTCAGCAGATAAAATGTTGCCTACAAAACAACGGGACCGCGGTGGTTCTGTTTGTATTGCTCCTGGCTGTTCAAACTAATTTTACCATGTGAGAGAGAGGAAAGTTGGTTAATTTCCACAAACTACCAGTGAAAAAAACAGTGTTGTTGACATGTTGGCTCGGGCTGCCTGCACCCAGACGGCGCGACCAGCCTGTTGGACAGGGAAGGAGGATCTGCAGCGAACACTTCATTGCCTCGGATTATGTTGTTGGGGTGGGATGTTTGTCCAGAAGACCACTAATCAGCTGAAGCCGGACGCGGTTCCCTCGGTCTTCGACAGACAGACCGGCGTTAGCTCTCGGGGCCCGGCGTTAGCTCTCGCTAGCTAGCGTTAGCAACCGGAGCGTCGTGGAGCATTCAGCCTGCTGGCTACACAGCTTGTGTAGCCAGCAGGCTGAATGCTCCGCGACGCTGGTTGAAGTGGGTCTAGGTAGCCAGCAGGCTGAATGCTCCGCGACGCTGGTTGAAGTGGGTCTAGGTAGCCAGCAGGCTGAATGCTCCGCGACGCTGGTTGAAGTGGGTCTAGGTAGCCAGCAGGCTGAATGCTCCGCGACGCTCCGGTTGCTAACGCTAGCTAGCGAGAGCTAACGCCTGGCCCCGGCTGGTGCCAACTAGCTAGCGATCGCTCCCGAGAGCTAACGCCGGTCTGTCTGTCGAAGACCGAGGGAACCGCGTCCGGCTTCAGCTGATTAGTGGTCTTCTGGACAAACATCCCACCCCAACAACATAATCCGAGGCAATGAAGTGTTCGCTGCAGATCCTCCTTCCCTGTCCAACAGGCTGGTCGCGCCGTCTGGGTGCAGGCAGCCCGAGCCAACATGTCAACAACACTGTTTTTTTCACTGGTAGTTTGTGGAAATTAACCAACTTTCCTCTCTCTCACATGGTAAAATTAGTTTGAACAGCCAGGAGCAATACAAACAGAACCACCGCGGTCCCGTTGTTTTGTAGGCAACATTTTATTTGCTGACTGACCCATTCAATATAGGCAGCTAACCAGAGTGTATACACCCAAGCCACGGTATGACGTCAGCAACAAAATGGCCGCGCCCATAATGCTAAATGCTTCAGAAATGTACACAACAAATCGTTTTTTCTTAGAAACTGCTTATTTTTATAACGTGACTTCTTCTGTGGCTTATCTAAATACTAATGTGATGCTATGAATATGTATTTATCGCACTGCTTCATCTTCCCTTTAACACAAGCAGAAGTAAAGAGAAATTCTCCTAGCATGTTTCACCATACTCTTAAAATCTTTACTTTTGTAAGTGTATGGTGAAGTAATATTTGGTATATTCTGGGACTTGTTCCTTATTTCATAGTAATTTTCCTTCATATGTTTTTGCCAGAATGGCCGTGAAATAGGTCCCTGAGCTTGACAAATGTGTAACTATTACTAATAATTTAAATATCACTATATTGGAGCGGCTGGGTAGCACAGCGGACTAAGCGCCTGCCTACCACCGCAGAGACACTGGGATCGAATCCAGCTGTCAGCGGTACCTCCGGCTTGGTCGGTCGTCCATACTAACACAATTGGCAGTGTTAGCGGGTGGGAAGCCGGTGGGGTATGTGTCCTGGTCGTTGTAAACAGCGACTCCTAAAGGTTGGTCGGGGCGCCTGCTCAGCAATGAAGGGAACTGGGGGAGATAGTGTGATCCTCCCACGTGTTACACTCCCCCGGTGAGAGTCCTCGCTGTCAGGTGAAAAGAAGCGGTTGGTTGACTCCACATGTATCGGAGGAAGCGTGTGGTAGTCTTCACCCTCCCAGATCGACGGTAGGGGGTAAGTGTGCAACGACCAGGAAGGGAATTGGCATAACGTCTAACATTGGGATGGGAGAAAAATGCAGAAAAAGGGGGAGGAAAGATCAAAAGAAAAATTTTAAATATCACTATATTTACTGTCTAATCATGTATATCCCAAACAATTATGAAGCAAAAATGTTACCGGATAACAGGAATGATTTACCATAGACATACTGCAGTGATTCACCATAGTATTTCGATAGTGGAATATTATGGAAATAATGATCACTATGGTTTTGTATTGATTGATTGATTGATTGAAAAGTTTATTAACAGATTGCAGAATGGGTACAGTACAGTACAGCTCAATACATACAATTGTTAAGGGGATGCAGACCAGAGAAAGACTTTCGTCTTGTTTCCACCAGGGTCCCCCATTTTCAATTCATCATAACATATATGACATACATGACATACAGATAGACAGTACTGCTACATCTATACATTTATGACATATCAGATTTGCAAATACAGTACTGTTTGTGATACAAAAGTGTCCAGAAAAGGAGTGTATATACATTTGGCGTAGAAACTGTACATTGGAGGAGGTTGGTGGGGTGGGGTTGGGTGGGTTGGGTGAGGGCTGTACATTGGAGGTGGGGGGGGGGGGGGGGGGGGGGTTGGGTAGGGGACACACACACATTTTACACTGTACATTGGAATGTTGACAAAGCCTTACTTGGTCATTTACTGTACAACTATTGATGCGTATATATATATATATATATATATATATATATATATATATATATATATATATATTATACAATAGTTTTGCTATTGCTATATATCTAATTAATAATAATATATTACATAATGAATAATGAATCTAATACTAATGAATTACTATGTTATTGTAGTAACAACATAGTATTCAATTAACAATAGAGGCTCATTCTAATTGTTATACAGCAGCACCCTACTGGCTGGCGTCCATTTGAAAATACCAAAACACAATGCGTATCAAGCCTTCTTCGGGTGGAATGAGGGACATTGTTTCCTGTCGTGTCCTGTCGTGACTCGCCAGAGAAAACACCTGTTACAACAAGCTCCAACGCTCTCCTCATCAGGCTCACACACACATGGGTCCACAACACGGGTCTTGATCAGTTCTTCCTCCAAAAAATCCTAATGTTTACCGATGTTTAAGTAACTTAAGGCGAGACAGCACCCCCTAATAGGGAAACAAATATTTGAATAGATATCACTATGAAACTTTCCCAGTTTGTTATGTACATATAAACTAAGAAAAAATATATTGCACGTTTTCTGAATTTTATGTTTATATATGCAAATGTATGTTTCCCGCTTTGATTGATTGATTGATTGAAAATTTTAGACCACCAGCCCTGATTCCAAACTCTAACCTTAACCAGTTCGAAAGAGGGCCTAAGCTTAACCAGTTCGAAACAAGGCGGACATTAATAATTAATCAAATAATAAAAATGTATAAGATTTTCAATCTATTAATCAATCAAGCGGGGAACATAGGACCCGGGGAACATAGGACCCGGGGAACATAGGGTTGATCCCCTCACAGTGAGCTGTGGTGTTCCACAAGGAAGCATACTAGGACCGCTACTGTTCCTAATTTATGCAAATTACATGTCGTCAGCTTGTGACTGCAACTTGTTCCTGTTTGCGGACGACTCAGCCCTGCTGGTCTCTGACAAGAACAAGTTACAGGTTGAAAAAACCCTCAGCTCGGAACTAGGCAAAATCTGCATAGTCCTCACTTTCACTTTCAGAGCACTTCACGGTCAGGCCCCTATCTACATCACGGAACTCATCCATCCCTACACCAACACCCGCTCACTCAGATCTGCCGATCAGCACCTCCTAGTGATCCCCAGGACCAGGCTAAAAACAAGGGGTGATCGAGCCTTCGAGGTGACAGCACCAAGGCTCTGGAACGCTCTCCCCCTGGACCTGCGAACTGCCCCCTCTGAGAACTCTTTTAAAAAACAACTAAAAACACATTTGTTCAGGCAGGCTTTTGATCATACATAGGCGCCTTTTCTTGTCCTCACTGTTCTATAGTGTTGTTTTAATTAGTGACTCATGATTTTATCCAAATTCTTTTATTCTACTTTTTCTATCTGGTTTCACTGTTTTTAACTGCTGTTTGTCTGTTGTCATTTATTTCTGATTTTGTTTTATTGTGTTTTTATATTAAGCTGTAGTGTAAAGCACCCTGTGCATTCGTGCTGTGAAGGGTGCTATATAAATAAAGGTCATTCATTCATATGGCTCGCTGATAACAAACTATCATTACACATGGGCAAAACAGAGTCCATTCTCTTCGGTTCAAATAACAAACTCAGCAAGACCGACGGCTTCTCAGTTACAGTAGGTGACAATATTGTCACAAGGAAAGAAGAAATTACCTACCTGGGTTCCATCCTAGAGGCAAATCTTTCCTGTGACAAAATGGCATCCAATGTAATAAAAAAAAGTCAACCAACGAACTCGATTCTTGTACCGGATCTCCTCACTGGTAAACAAGAATACCCTGAAGACTCTGGCAGGAGCACTCATTCAAGGGTACTACGACTATGCTTGCACCTCATGGTACCAAAGCACCTCAAAGGCGCTAAAAACAAAATTACAAACATCTCAAAACAAACTGGTCAGACTACTGCTTGACCTTACTCCTAGAACCCACCTCACCCCTGCCCACTTTGACAACCTTAGAGTAGACGACAGAGTACAGCAACTTGCAATGGGCCTGGTCTACAAGATACACTACACGACCAAGGTACCCATGTACATGTCAAAATACTTCCCAAAGGTCAGTGAATACCACGATCACAACACCAGAGGGAGCTCCACAAATCATGTTAAACCCAGATTCGGCTCAAACAAGGGACTAAACACGTTTAGCAATTATGCCACATCAATATGGAACGCTGTTACGATGGTGCCGCTTTGCTGGCATGATGTGGTGGAACTCAGTTTGCAGTGTAGAACGGAGAGATAAACAGGATACAGGAGACGGCGTAGTGGTGAATAATAAGGCTTTTACTTAGAACAGAAAACAACAAACACGACTGACAACAATGGTAACAATTAAACAATGAACCAGCAAGTGTCTGCTGGCCCACAACATCTAATATACAAACACTAATTAGAGACAGAGGGTAATTACAAACAGGACACAGGTGTGGTAGACAGAAACAACAGAACACAGAGCACACTGGGAAAAACAATAACAATTGAACAAACTGAGACCAACAAGACTAAAACATATTTACAAAACACAGACAGGGGAACACAAGTCTAACAAAGTGGAGACAACAACGACAACACAGACAATAAACATAATAAACATAAATGGCAGTAAATAATATTAATCAGGTGAGTGAGCTGATGCCAGATCTGCCAGATCTGGATCAGCCCACCGGTTGGTAATGTTGTATTATGAAAGGGTGTATGGAAGGGGAGTTGAGGCGGTCCGATACCTGGACCAGTCGAACCGGGAGAAGGGTTGCCGTCCGGTCCTGCAGGACCGGGGGAAGTGTTACAGTACCCCGCCCTCGAAGGTCGACTCCCAGGTGGCCCAGCAGGCCCCCCGGGAACGGGAAGGGTGGGAGGGAGGGATGCCGCACCGGCAACGAGGGGCTGGGGAAGGGGGGTCGAGGAACGGGGCCCGTGGGAACTGGGTCGGGGGGAGGGGGTTGACGAGGAGGACTGGAGCTGGGGAGGATGGAGGGTAGAGGCGACGGCTCTGGAGTGGGACCTAATATTAATCAGGTGAGTGAGCTGATGCCAGATCTGCCAGATCTGGATCAGCCCACCGGTTGGCAATGTTGTATTATGAAGGGGTGTATGGAAGGGGAGTTGAGACGGTCCGACACCTGGACCAGTCGAACCGGGAGAAGGGTTGCCGTCCGGTCCCGCAGGACCGGGGGAAGTGTTACAGAACGCCCTACCCAAAGATGTAAAGGAATGTGAATCACTACCCACTTTCAAAACCACTCTCAAAGAACACCTACGGGAGACTGCAATTGGAAACTGGCCCCTGTAAATGTCCTAACCCAACCCCCTCCAATGTACAGTAAATGACTAAGTATGGTTTTGTCAATATTCCAATGTACAGCTTTGCTTGTACAGTTGTACAGTGTCCCCCACCCAGGGGTGCAGTCGTAATATCAGAACTGCCTGGACGCCACGTGCACGCTCGCTCCCGCGCACGCATGTGCACGCGCATACATGTTCCCTCGCGTGTGCACAGACCAGCTCAAGCAAACCCCCCACAGGGCTTGTATTTTGGTCTTGCACTTCTCTTTCTTTGTTATGCTATGCAAAGACTAGGTGATAAGTGCCGGGTACTTGGCGCACGGCGTGACAGTAGAGTGAAAGTTGTGAACGCATTTTTGTGTGCGCGCGCGTGCACATCTGTGCGCGCACTTCTGCTCAGCGAACTGCTAGGACGGCGTGGTACCGAGTGGTACCAACACTGCATCACTGCCCCCACCCCTCCTACCCTTGAACTGGAGAGCCTGGACTGGTCAGATGAACTCAATGGTACACTGGTTGAAGAAACATGGCTTGGTTTCAAAACCAAATTCTCAACAATACTAAACGACATGGCCCCCCTAAGAACCACCAGGGTAAAAAATCGCGCTGAGCCGTGGATGCACTCCGAAATACTGGCCGCTATGAAAACCAGAGACAAAAAATGCTCTGAGTTTCGTAAAAGTCAGTCAAAGCTTACTAAAAGCACGAGCAGTGAACTCCAAGCCCACGTGACTGAACTCAAACTAGAAAGAAACAGACTAAGAAACGACGTAAACTCCATGATCAAAACTGCAAAAAAGAATTTCATCAATGACAAAACTGAGGAAAACAAAAACAAACCACGTGAACTTTGGAAATTACTCAATAATCAACTAGGATGCAGTAAAAAACTTAAAACCAGATTCTCAAACATAAACATAAAAACGGACAACACGCTCATCACAGACAAGCTGGATGTAGCCAATTACTTAAACATTTTCTTCACAAACATAGCCACAACACTGGTAAACAAACTACCCTCCCACTCAGGGCTTTATGGGGTAGAACACATAGTAGCTTACTACAAAAACCTAGGGGTCCGCAAGGACGACTTCAAACTGGAAATGGTAACAACAGATGAGGTACTCAATAAACTGAGCGCCCTCCAACCTAACAAGGCCACTGGCCATGACAACATCCCCTCCAAATTCCTCAGAGACTCAGCAGCCGCCATCACCCCAATCATCACACACATAATAAACCTCTCCATAAAACAGGGACACGTCCCCAAGGACTTCAAAATTGCGAGGGTGACCCCTCTGCACAAAAAGGGCAGCAAATTAGACCCAGGCAACTACCGCCCTGTTTCTATTCTCACCTCCATCTCGAAAGTCATGGAAAAAATAGTCTACGAACAGGTCGAAAGGTACCTAGCGGAAAAAAATCTAATCTACGAATTCCAATCTGGCTTCAGAACATCCCACTCCACTGACACATGCCTTCTCTATTTGAATGACCACATCAAACAAGAGGTGGACGCAGGCAAATACTGCGGCATGGTCATGCTGGACCTACAAAAGGCCTTTGACACGGTCAATCACTCCATTCTGATTGACAAGCTAAAAGCAATTGGTTTTGATAGTCTATCAGTGAGCTGGATGCAATCCTACCTTGAGGGGAGGGAACAGATGGTGGAGGTAAACGGTACCCTATCCCCCCCCCCTCACAGTGAGCTGTGGTGTTCCACAAGGAAGCATACTAGGACCGCTACTGTTCCTAATTTATGCAAATGACATGTCGTCAGCTTGTGACTGCAACTTGTTCCTGTTTGCGGACGACTCAGCCCTGCTGGTCTCTGACAAGAACAAGTTACAGGTTGAAAAAACCCTCAGCTCGGAACTAGGCAGAATCTGCATATGGCTCGCTGATAACAAACTATCATTACACATGGGCAAAACAGAGTCCATTCTCTTCGGTTCAAATAACAAACTCAGCAAGACCGAAGGCTTCTCAGTTACAGTGGGTGACAATATTGTCACAAGGAAAGATGAAATTACCTACCTGGGTTCCATCCTAGAGGCTAATCTCTCCTGTGACAAAATGGCATCCAATGTAATAAAAAAAGTCAACCAAAGAACTCGATTCTTGTACCGGATCTCCTCTCTGGTAAACAAGAATACCCTGAAGACTCTGGCAGGAGCACTCATTCAGGGGTACTACGACTATGCTTGCACCTCATGGTACCAAAGCACCTCAAAGGCGCTAAAAACAAAATTACAAACATCTCAAAACAAACTGGTCAGACTACTGCTTGACCTTACTCCTAGAACCCACCTCACCCCTGCCCACTTTGACAACCTAGGATGGCTTAGAGTAGATGACAGAGTACAGCAACTTGCAATGGGCCTGGTCTACAAGATACACTACACGACCAAGGTACCCATGTACATGGCAAAATACTTCCCAAAGGTCAGTGAATACCACGATCACAACACCAGAGGGAGCTCCACAAATCATGTTAAACCCAGATTCGGCTCAAATAAGGGACTAAACACGTTTCGCAATTATGCCACATCAATGTGGAACGCCCTACCCAAAGCTGTAAAGGAATGTGGATCACTACCCACTTTCAAAACCTCTCTCAAGAGACACCTACGGGAGACTGCAATTCAACACTGGCCCCTGTAAATATCCTAACCCAACCCCCTCCAATGTACAGTAATTTACCTAGTATGGTTTTGTCAATAGTCCAATGTACAATTTTGTTTGATTGTACAGAGTCTCCCCCCCCTCAATGTACAGTTTTGCTTGCTTATACAGTGTGCCCCCCCCCCCCCCCCCAACCACCTCCAATGTAAATTACCCAGTATGGTTGTCAATATCCCAGTGTACCCAACCCCCCCCACCCAACCTCCTCCAATGTACAGTTTCTACGTCAAATGTATATACTCCCTTTTCTTGACTCCTTCTGTATCACAAACAGTACTGTATTTGCAAATCTGGTATGTCATAAATGTATAGATGTAGCAGTACTGACTATCTGTATGTCATGTATGTCATATATGTCCTGATGAATTGAAAATGGGGGACCCTGGTGGAAACAAGACGAAAGTCTTTCTCTGGTCTGCATCCCCTTAACAATTGTGTGTATTGAGCTGTACTGTATTGTACCCATTCTGCAATCTGTTAATAAAGTTTTCAATCAATCAATCAAACCCAACCCACCCACCTCCAATGTACAGTCCCCCCCCAACCCCACCCCACCTACCCAACCTCCTCCAATGTACATTTTCTACGTCAAATGTATATACTCTCTTTTCTGGACTCTTTTTGTATCACAAACAGTACTGTATTTGCAAATCTGGTATGTCATAAATATATAGATGTAGCAGTACTGTCTATCTGTATGTCGTGTATGTCATATATGTTATGATTAATTGAAAATGGGGGACCCTGATGTAAACCAGACGAAAGTCTTTCTCTGATCTGCATCCCCTTAACAATTGTGTGTATTGAGCTGTACTGTACTGTACCCATTCTGCAATCTGTTAATAAAGTTTTCAATCAATCAATCAATCAAATATGTAGACATTTATGGATGCAATCAGGCAAAATGAAGTCTGTTGAATGCAGAGTATTGCTGTGTAGGATTGTTAGTAACTGTCTAACTGCATATATAACTGTTTACACTAGTAACTGTCTATCTGCATATATATAACTGTTTCCACTAGAGGGCGCCCTAGGCAGAGACACTCAGGAGTACTACCAGGTGACGAGTATAAATAGCTTTGTCTCCTCCCACTTCTTTCTCTCCCCCATGTCTCTCAGTGAGAGAAGACCTGTAGAACTGCAGCTCTCCATGTGAATAAATAAACCACGCCAGTTAGGGCTCAAGATAGAAACCATGCCTCTTGACCACATTATTGTCGCCCTATAGCCGAATTCTGTTAACAGGTTATGGGCCCAGATAACGCCGGGGTGAAATAATAAGGGTACTGTAGCAAGCTTAGCTGAAGTATAGGCTAGGTTAGCGCCAGGAGCACCGTGCAGCTAGACGCTAGGCCAACAAGAGCTAAAGCTAAGCCTACCACTAACGAAGAGGATGGAAAACAAGAGAAGGGGCAAATGGCCGACATTCAATGGAAAAGCAGAGGACTATGAGCTCTGGGAAGAGCGCATGCTATGCTGCATGCACGGTGCGGGGCTGAAGGAGACGATCCTGGCAGCCCCCACGGGAGAACTGACGGCGGAACAGCAAGCCCTGGACGACCAGCGTAACGAAGACGTGTACTGTGAGTTAGCGCCGCTGCTCGACAACACCAGCCTGGGGCTGATATTCCGCGACACTAAAGACAGAGGCAGAGAAAGCCTGGAGGTGCTGAGAAAGCATTACATTGGGCGAGGAAGACCCAGAGTCGTGGCCCTCTACATAGCACTAACGGCCCTGAGGAAGGGGCCCACCGAGACTGTGACCGAATACGTCAACAGAGCGGAGCAGATCACGACGCCATTGAGGAGTGCCGGAGAAGCACCAAGCGATGGGCTAATGATGGCGATGATGATGAGAGGACTACCGGAGCTGTATGAAACAGACAGGACGCTGGGACAGTTCAAGGCTAAGTTAAGGAACTTCGAGGCCTCAGAAGATACCCACCCAGCCGCCGCGGAGGCGGGAGAGAAGGTGCTAAAGGCCCGAGCGACGCCAAGGGAGAGAACCAGGACCACGACGGAACTGGCGTGTTGGTGATGCGGAGAGAAAGGCCATCGGAGAAGCGACTGCACAAAGACTGTCTGGTGTAGCTTCTGCAAATCCACGGGGCACACAGACAGAGCGTGCATGAAGAAACACGACCAGAGCGCGCGATACGCGCATGGGCAAGATGGCGGCCATGGACGAGACGACGGCCATGAACGATACGGAGGCCATGGACAAAATGGCGGCTACAGACGAAATGGCGGCTACGGACGAGGCGGCGGCCATGGACGAGACGGAAGCCACGGACAAAATGGCGGCTACGGACAAGATGGCGGCTACGGACAAGAAGACGGCTGTGGACAGGATGACGACAGCGGACACGATGGCGGCGACGTGAGACGGATCGAGACAACGCCCGGAGAATAACGGAACAAGAAGACTGCGCTTTCGGGGCACGGACGGCGTGCACCGCCGTACCGGCCCAGCTGTAGCGAGCCCAGAGGAGGGGACTGATCGTGGACACAGGTGCGTCGTCCCATGTCATCAACGACAGGAGTCTGTTCAAGAACTTTGACGACACTTTCCACCCGGAGAGGCACAGCATGGAGCTGGCGGACGGGAGACGCACCTACGGATTGGCACAAGAGAGGGGAGACGCTCAGGTATGCCTCACGGACAGTAAGGGGCGCCGGCGTACGGTGACGCTAAAGAACGCTCTATACGTACCATCATTCCCACAAGGACTATTCTCTGTAATAGCTGCTACTGCAAGCGGTGCCAAGGTATTCTTCGATAAAGGTAAAAATGTTCTTGTAGAACCTGACGGTACCCGTTTGATATAAAGATGTACCAGAGAATATATTATCTGAAAACGGAGTGTAATGACAACGACAAGTGTAACGATAATAATGATATGTGTAGCGGGACGACCAGTCATGATATTCAGACATGGCACGAGATTATGGGTCATTGTAATTACGAGGATTTACTGAAACTGCAAGTAGTGTCAGAAGACATGCACATTGAAGGAGAAAAGCGTAGACCTGACAAAAATTGTGCAGTGTGCAATACGGGGAAGTTTACTCAACCGAGATACAGAAATCCCACAGACAGAGTAAGGGTACCACTTGCATTAGTTGACACGGACCTAGCCGGTCCAGTAAGAAACGAGTCCATAGGAGGCTTTAAATATGTACAGTCTTTTACAGACGTGTGCACAGGGGCTGTGTTTGTTTACTTTCTTAAAGCAAGGGGTGACACACTCCAGGCCACGGAAAGATTCCTGGCGGACATAGCCCCTTTTGGTACAGTAAGATGTCTGAGATACGACAACAAAACCGAGTTCACAAACAGAGAGTTCCAATCACTGTTGAGAAGGTATAAGATAAGACACGAGACGTCACGTCCATATCCCCCACACCAGAACGGGGTGGCAGAGAGGGAATGGCACACCCATTTCGAAATGGCTAGGTGTAAGCTAGCAGATAGTAACTTACCTAAGAGCCTATGGCATTATGCGGTGCAAGAAGCCGCTTACATCAGAAACAGGTGTTTTAATAAGCACTCGGGCACCACCCCGTATACAGCGCTGACAGGAAAGAAGTGTAATCTAGCCAGAATGCACCGATTTGGATCAGTGTGTTATGCATACCTGCAGGACAGGGGAAAGCCCAAGTCCAGAGGTGAAAAAGGATTTTTCGTAGGACACGACAAAGGAAGCCCCGCTTTCTTAGTTTATGATCCCGGTAACGGGAGAGTGCTGAAAACACATGCTAGTCAAGTTTGTCACGAAGGCAACATGTGAGAGCGAGACACAGACAGAGGAGCCAGAGCTGGACTCCAGAGTAAGGTGTGTAGAAACGGAGACACATCAACCCAGTGTACTTAGTACAGTCGTGCAGGCAGACAGTAAGCAACCCCCAGAGGGCAATGACGAGGAGCACCCAAGGGTGACGTCAAGTGCCCCAAGCAGTGGGAGGTATCCCTCAAGGGAACACAAACCCCCCAAATATCTGACAGACTATGCCAGGAAAGGGAGTGATGAGGAGGACAGTACACCTACCCCTGTTGAGTACTACTACAGGGTAGTCAGTGGGGTAAACCCGACCTTTAAAGAGGCCACATTGTCCCCCGAGGAGGGTAGACAGACAGTGGGAGGAAAATGGGTGTATTCAACCAAGTTACCAGAGGGCAGACAGACAGTGGGAGGAAAATGGGTGTATTCAATCCAGGAGGGTATTGAAGGCCATGCAAATACAAAGTATGGTTCGTAGAAAATTGCTTAAATGCTGAAGGGGAATACTCCAGGTTTAAATACGGGAGGAGTAGAATCAAGGTTTGAATGTTTGACTAGAGACCACGTTTGAATACTGAAATTAATCCTATGTTTAATTCCAAGTTTAAATACAGAAATGGGTCCCATGTTTAAGTACAGAGGTGGATGAGTTACCATGTTTAAAATACTGAGAATTGTGTGGAGGTATCCCAGAGGAGATATGTGGAAAAGCTCCTGAGATGTTTTGAAGTGAAGAGTGTCACAGTATTTTCGCTGACCCCACAGAGAAGCATTGAACTACGTCAAAAATATGTTTTTGTTATCCCAGAGGTGTTTCAGAAAAGACAGTAAAGGTTTAAGGCTTAAAGCCCACAGTGATACTATCAGCCGGTGAAGCTGAGTATATGTTTCTAGCTATGACAATACAAAAATGTGTTTATCTAGAACAACTGCTCGAAGTGATGGAGATAAGATTATGGATATATTGCTCAAAATTGTAGTAGGTAATTGAAATATATCCTCTATACCGAATATGGTGTTTTTGAAGATGATGGGCGTTCTGTCAACACCGTTTAAAATAATGGACATTGTGTATATATTGTTAGATTCTGATCAATCGGCCAGTATCACGTCTTCATCTGTTTCGCTTGTGTAATCATCTCCCCATCTGCGTTGTGTACTTTTAATGGTCCTGACGTCTCATACACTGGCTGATACAATCCTTATCTTTCCCCGTTAGTGCGATCCGCAAACCATAATAATCCTCCACCTTCGTAAGAATTCGACACTTTGACACAGCGTAATACCTTTCTTGGAAGAGCGTTGTTTTTCAATAAACAGAACCTCATAATCAGATGTTATCAAATTGTATCGTCCTTGCTATCGTCCTGCTATTCAGTCCAATGGTGGTCAGGCCTGGTCGTTAGCCAAGACCATCCTCGTGGTAGCCGAAGCTAATAATGATGTGGCATCCTTCCTCCCCCCCCCCCTCTCCGTGATGAGAGGAGAGAGTCTCTAGTCAGATTGTAGTCTGCCCTTAGCCGCTCTTGGTCTGGCTTACACCCGGAACCACTGTCCGCTTTATAGGATCTTCGTCATAGCAATGATAGCCCGCCCCCCTTCTCTGGTTGTCATGCGACACGCTGTCATGACAACTGCTAATAACCTTTCACCCATTTCAAAACGTTTCATTACTGTTGCATTAAGGATGAACCCCTCTCCCTCGCTCTGTGCTGCTATCAGCTTGTTGATGTGTTCCAGATCGGAATGTCAACTTTCGGCCCTGCTCAGTGTGGTGCTCACAATCACCCTGCTCGCTCTGAACCACCTCTCCTGCTTCCACCACCGTCAGCCTGCACATTTCGACCCTTTAGATGCTCTCATCTCCCCCCAATCTATACATCACATACATTGAAAAACACCCAAAAGCACCCGTTTCCTTAAATATGGAGACTGTTGTTTATGAGGGCAACCAGAGGACCATTGTGATTGCTAGGAACCCAATGTGTCAACATAGATGTAAACATGCCATTATAGAAAATATCATCTCATCAGGTATGTCATCAGAGAAGAAAGAATGACACCGGTTCACTGTCCAATGGACGACAGAGTAGCAGACACTATGGGGAAACCTGTTTCAAATTAAAATTGAAGGGATTTGCAAGGGTCATGTTTAATGTGAAGATATTGACTGTCATACCCTGTTGATGTTTTTGGGATTATATTATTTCCTTTGTAAAATGTTTTTCCAATAAGTCAGCCAGTATGCTAAACCCTAAGTGGGAGTGTTGAATGCAGAGGTGCTGTGTAGGATTGTTAGTAACTGTCTAACTGCATATATAACTGTTTATACTGATTGATTGATTGATTGATTGATTGATTGATTGATTGATTGATTGATTGAAAAGTTTATTAACAGATTGCAGAATGGGTACAGTACAGTACAGCTCAATACATACAATTGTTAAGGGGATGCAGACCAGAGAAAGACTTTTGTCTTGTTTACATCAGGGTCCCCCATTTTCAATTCATCATAACATATATGATATACATGACATACAGATAGACAGTACTGCTACATCTATACATTTACATTTATTTACATTTAGTCATTTAGCTGACGCTTTTATCCAAAGCGACTTACAAGTTCTGTATGACAAGACAGCAGGAAGGGTACAACTCTATCAGCTGAGTAACAATGTTCATCAAAGTGTTGCGTGTTACAGTGTAGGTTAGTTTATTAGGACAAGTGCATGACAGTAAGGTTAGTCAGGGTTAGATTTTTTTTTTTTTTTAATCATTTCAGATAATGGTTCAAGTTTCAAGTTTCTTTAATAGTTGTCATACAGAAGTACAGAATACTTTTGTACAAAATGCTTCTTACTGTTGCGCTCCAGAGACTGTGCAAGACAAGATAAGTATGAAATAAAATAACATAGTAAATTAGAAGTAAAAAAATGAGGTCACAGTGTTCAGTTTAGACATATGTACAATGTTCGATGCAGAATAGACGTAGTTACCATACAATATACAATACTGTGCAGTGTACTAATATACAATACTATATAGTGCAAGGCAGAAATGGAGAAATGGGACGAGGTGCAATTTAGGTACAATTCACAGTAGGTGTACGAGTTGTAGTGCAAATCCTTTATCAATAAATATAAAGTGTAAGTGTGTTTGTGTGATCTAAAGTGTGGAGAGTGGGTGCTGCAGTGTGTTGTTTGTTTGAGTGAGTGTGTGCGTGTGGGTGTGTGTGCTGTGTGCATTTGATGGTTGTTGCATAGTGATTATTGTTCGTTTAGCGATTATTGTTCGTTTAGCAGCCTGATGGCCTGGGGATAGAAGCTTCTTCTGAGTCTTTCTGTGCTCGCCTTAAGACTCCGGTATCGCTTGCCTGACCGCAGCAGTTCAAAGAGGCAGTTGTTCGGGTGGCTCGAGTCCTTAATAATTCTCTTAGCCTTCCCCTTGCACCGCTTGTTGTAAATGTTCTGGAGGGTGGGAAGCCCCCCTCCAATTGTGCGTTCGGCTGAACGTGTCACTCTTTGTAGTCTGCTACGGTCTTGTGCAGTGCTATTCCCAAACCAGGAGGTGATGTTGCCGGTCAGGATGCTCTCTATTGTACATGAGTAGAAGTTCCTAAGGATCTTCTGACTGACTTGGAACTTCCTTAGGCACCTGAGGAAGTAGAGGCATTGTCGTGCCTTCTTCACAACACTGTCAATGTGTGTGGTCCATGTCAAGTCCTCGGATATGTGGGCTCCGAGGTACTTGAAACTGTTCACTCTCTCAACCGGTGCCCCGTCGATGCTGAGGGGGCTGTAGTCCTTGACCCCCGACCTCCTGAAGTCCACAATCATCTCTTTTGTTTTGCTGACGTTCAGGGAGAGGCAGTTCTCCTGACACCACTGTGACAGGTTCTCTACCTCTTCCAGGTAGGCCCTTTCGTCGTTGGCAGAGATCAGGCCCACCACTACTGTGTCATCAGCAAATTTGATGATGGTGTTGTTGTTCCGCTGTGCTACGCAGTCATGTGTGTACAGGGAGTAGAGGAGGGGGCTCAGAACACAGCCCTGGGGGGCCCCTATGTTGAGCGTGATGGATGAGGAGGTGCAGTTGCCGGCTCTTACCACCTGGGGTCTGCCCGTCAGGAAGTCCAAGACCCACTGGCACAGGTCATAGTTCAAGCCCAGGTCCCTGAGCTTGGCTATGAGTTTGGAGGGGACTATGGTATTGAATGCTGAGCTGTAGTCGATGAACAGCATTCTCACATAGTTCCCCTGCCTCTTGTCCAGGTGTGATGCTGCTGTGTGCAGCACATGGGCTATGGCGTCCTCCGTGGACCTGTTGGGGGGATATGCAAATTGCAGAGGGTCCAGGTTGATGGGGAGGGAGGAACAGATGTAGCCCTTCACTAGCTTCTCAAAGCACTTCATGGCTATGGAGGTGAGGGCTACAGGGCGGTAGTCGTTGAGGCAAGCGGGCGTAGATTTTTTGGGTACAGGGATGATGGTGGACTTCTTCAGACAGGTGGGGATGACAGCCTGTTCCAAGGACAGGTTGAAGATGTCAGTGAATACCGGGGCCAGTTGGTCGGCACAGACTTTTAGGACGCGGCCGGGGATGCCGTCCGGTCCTGCTGCCTTCCTGATATTCACTTTTTTAAAGATCCGTCTCACCTCATGCTCTGTTACCCTGAACACTGAGTCTCCATCAGCAGACCCCCCCCCCCCCCCCATTGCCGTGGTTTGTAGGCTGGTGTTGTTATTCACAGCCTCAAACCTCGCATAGAAGGAATTGAGATCATTTGCTAAGGAGATGTCACTGTTCAGTTTGAGGGGGGTGCCTTTGTAGTCTGTCATTGTTCTGAGGCCCTGCCACATGCCTCTAGAGTCAGCCTGTTCAAACTGAAGTTCAACTTTATCCCTGTAACGCCGTTTTGCCTCTATTACTGCTCTCCTGACGTTGTATCTTGCCATCTTGTGTTCTTCCATGTTGCCTGTCACCAGCCCGGTGTTGTATGCTGATGTGCGCACTTTCAGAGCCTCACGGACGGATTTGTCTACCCAGGGCTTTTGATTTGGGTAGATTTTAATTTTGGTGGAGGGGATTGTTTCTTCTACCTGAGTACAGACATAGTCAATCACCGTTTCGGTGTATTCGTTAATATTGGCTGTGTTATCACGGTTGAAGAAATGAGTCTTTAGTCGACGGCGAAAGATTGGACGGGATTCGGCTGTCCTAACTGGGATGGGTAGTTCATTCCACCATTGTGGGGCAAGGACTGAGAATAGGCTCTTTGATGACCCTCCGGGAGCTTGGATAGGAGTAGGTCTGAGGCGGCCAGAAGATGCAGAGCGTAGGGGTCTTGAGGGTGTGTAGTTAGAGACCATTGACCGGAGGTAGGCGGGAGCGGTTCCCTTTGCCGCACGGTATGCTAGGTCGAGGGCCTTGAAGCGGATACGTGCAGCAATGGGGAGCCAGTGCAGGTCCCTAAGAAGTGGGGTGACATGGGCCGACTTCCGTAGGTTTGAGATCAGGCGGGCCGCTGCGTTTTGAATGAGTTGAAGAGGCTTGGTGGCAGTGGCCGGGAGGCCAGCTAGCAGTGCGTTGCAGTAGTCGAGGCGGGAGATGACTGTTGATTGGACGAGGAGTTGGGTGGCTTCTTTTGTCAGGAAGGGGCGTATCCTTCTGACGTTGCTCAGGAGGAATCTGCAGGTTCTGGTTGTCGCTGCGATGTGAGCAGAGAAGTTCAACTGGTCGTCGAGGACAACACCAAGGTTCTTGGCGGTCGGGGACGCGGTCACAGCTGCATTCTGGACTGTGATGGAGAGGTCGGTCAGGGGGGAGGATTTGGCCGGCAGGTGGAGCAATTCTGTTTTGCTTAGGTTCAGTTTGAGGTGGTTGGTCGTCATCCAGGCGGAGATGTCGGACAGACAGGCCGAGATCCGCTCAGAGACGTGGATATCTGAGGGAGGGAAGGAGAGGAAGAGTTGAGTATCATCGGCATAACAATGATATGAGAAGCCATGAGACGTGATAATGTTACCCAGTGATTTAGTGTAGAGGGAGAAGAGAAGGGGTCCTAGGACCGAGCCCTGGGGGACACCCATGGCCGACAGAGTCCCTCTCCATGACACTTGGTAGGAGCGGTCGTTGAGGTATGATGTCAGCCATGTCAGCGCAGATCCAGCCACTCCCATTCCTGCGAGGGCCGCGAGGAGGATCTGATGGTTGACTGTGTCGAAGGCTGCAGATAGATCTAGGAGAATCAGGACAGAGGAGAGGCCTTTCGCTTTTGCTAAGTGAAGTGCCTCTGTGACCGCAATGAGGGCCGTATGACATATCAGATTTGCAAATACAGTACTGTTTGTGATACAAAAAGTGTCCAGAAAAAGAGTGTATATACATTTGACGTAGAAACTGTACATTGGGGGAGGTTGGGTGGGTGGGGTGGGGTTGGGTGGGTGGGTGTTGCTGTACATTGGAGGTGGGGGGGGGTGGGTAGGGGGGGGGGACACTGTACACTGTACATTGAAATACTGACAAAGCCATACTTGGTCATTTACTGTACAACTGGGTTAGGACATTTGTAGGGGCCAGTTTTGAATTGCAGTCTCCCGTAGGTGTTCTTTGAGAGTGCTTTTGAAAGTGGGTAGTGATTCACATTCCTTTACAGCTTTGGGTAGGGCATTCCACATTGATGTGGCATAATTGAAAAACGTGTTTAGTCCCTTGTTTGAGCCGAATCTGGGTTTAACATGATTTGTGGAGCTCCCTCTGGTGTTGTGATCGTGGTATTCACTGACCTTTGGGAAGTATTTTGACATGTACATGGGTACCTTGGTTGCGTAGTGTATCTTGTAGACCAGGCCCATTGCAAGTTGCTGTACTCTGTCGTCTACTCTAAGCCATCCTAGGTTGTCAAAGTGGGCAGGGGTGAGGTGGGTTCTAGGAGTCAGGTCAAGTAGAAGTCTGACCAGTTTGTTTTGTGATGTTTGTAATCTTATTTTTAGCGCCTTTGAGGTGCTTTGGTACCATGAGGTGCAAGCATAGTCGTAGTACCCTTGAATGAGTGCTCCTGCCAGAGTCTTCAGGGTATTCTTGTTTACCAGAGAGGAGATCCGGTACAAGAATCGAGTTTGTTGGTTGACTTTTTTTTATTACATTGGATGCCATTTTGTCACAGGAAAGATTAGCCTCTAGGATGGAACCCAGGTATGTAATTTCATCTTTCCTTGTGAGAATATTGTCACCCACTGTAACCGAGAAGCCGTTGGTCTTGCTGAGTTTGTTATTTGAACCGAAGAGAATGGACTCTGTTTTGCCCATGTGTAATGATAGTTTGTTGTCGGCGAGCCATATGCCAGATTTTGCCTATAGTTCCGAGCTGAGGGCTTTTTCAACCTGTAACTTGTTCTAGTCAGAGACCAGCAGGGCTGAGTCGTCCGCAAACAGGAACAAGTTGCAGTCACAAGCTGACGACATGTCATTTGCATAAATTAGGAATAGTAGCGGTCCTAGTATGCTTCCTTGTGGAACACCACAACTCACTGTGAGGGGGGGGGATAGGGTACCGTTTACCTCTACCATCTGTTCTCTCCCCTCCAGGTAGGATTGTATCCAGCTCACTGATAGACTATCAAAACCAATTGCTTTTAGCTTGTCAATCAGAATGGTGTGATTGACAGTGTCGAAGGCCTTTTGTAGGTCCAGCATGACCATGCCGCAGTATTTGCCCGCGTCCACCTCTTGTTTGATGTGGTCGTTCAAATAGAGAAGGCATGTGTCAGTGGAGTGGGATGTTCTGAAGCCAGATTGGAATTCGTAGATTAGATTTTTTTCCGCAAGGTACTTTTCGATCTGTTCGTATACTATTTTTTCCATGACTTTCGAGATTGATGTAAGGATAGAAACAGGGCGGTAGTTGCCTGGGTCTAATTTGCTGCCCTTTTGTGCAAGGGTGTTACTCTCGCAATTTTGAAGTCCTTGGGGACGTGTCCCTGTTTTATGGAGAGATTTATTATGTGTGTGATGACTGGGGTGATGGCGGCTGCTGAGTCTCTGAGGAATTTGGACGGGATGTTGTCATGGCCAGTTGGCCTTGTTCGGTTGGAGGGCGCTCAGTTTTTTGAGTACCTCATCTGTAGTTACCATTTCCAGTTTGAAGTCGTCTTTGTGGACGCCTAGGTTCTTGTAGTATGCTACTATGTGTTCTACCCCATACTGCCCTGAGTGGGAGGGTAGTTTGTTTACCAGTGTTGTGGCTATGTTTGTGAAGAAAGTGTTTAAGTAATTGGCTACATCCAGCTTGTCTGTGATGAGCGTGTTGTCCGTCTTTATGTTTATGTTTGAGAACCTGGTTTTAAGTTTTTTACTGCAGCCTAGTTGATTGTTGAGTAATTTCCAAAGTTCACATGGTTTATTTACTAGTAACTGTCTATCTGCATATATAACTGTTTCCACTAGAGGGCGCCCTAGGCGGAGACACTCAGGAGTACTACCAGGTGACGAGTATAAATAGCTTTGTCTCCTCCCACTTCTTTCTCTCCCCCCATGTCTCTCAGGCCATGGTTAGACTGGTGTTTTTGTGGCGTTTTTTTATACGTTTTTGAATACGTTTCATGTCCCTATTACACAGAAATGCGTTTTTTGGCGTTTTTTTGTGGATACGGCTGAAACGCTAAATTGTGTTTGCGTTTTGGAGAACCGCTAAAAAACGCGCCGACAACAGCGTGTAGTCTGCATGAGCCGTTGTTGCGAAAACGCCTATACTGTTATAATGGCATACTCCATTGACGTTAGCATGCAGCTAACAATGCTACCGATCTTTTTTTAGACTAAACTATCCGCTCTTGGTGGTCACTTGTGTTGATGTTAGTTTTGTTTCATCAACAAATGACAGGCAGAACACACAGTGAATGTATCCGTTTTGTTTATTGCACTTTTATTAGGCTTTGCTGAAAAATAATTGCTGCATTGAGTAAATAGGCAAGATGGTGGCGCCCATAGGCGTCTGCTTATATATCTATGTGTCTGCTTGTTGACATTTTCTTTGCTGGAGCTACCAGGAAGTGTATTGGCACATTCAAGTTCTGATTGGTTGAAATTGCCTTCATGTTCGCCACCTACTGCCACCTACTGCTTTGGCAGTGTACTACATCAGTGTGCTCAGGTGACAAAAACAAAAAAAAAACGAAAGTGTGACTCGAGGCGCAGGACGTCGCGGCGAAACGCGTATGACAATGAAACGAAAATGAAACGAAAGGTGTAACCGCAGCCTCAGTGAGAGAAGACCTGTAGAACTGCTGCTCTCCATGTGAATAAATAAACCATGCCAGTTAGGGCTCAAGATAGAAACCATGCCTCTTGACCACATTATTGTCACCCTATAGCCGAATTCTGTTAACAAAGTCAAATAAACAAATACATGTGTGTTATTGACGTTTTATTGTCACTAGTTTCATAGAAGACATGTTTAGGAAGCAAAATATAACAAAATCTCAATATCGTCGAGAAAAAAAAAGAAGAAGAAAAAGGCGATTTTGGGGATACTGTCTCGCCTTAACCTAATAATCAGACCTGAGATCAGCGCGCCTCTGCCGCGGCCGGGACGTCCCACGCCCACCGCCGCAGAGGGCTATTCTCTCACCGCGGCCGGGACGTCCCACCGCAGCAGAGGGCTGTTCTCTCACCGCGGCCGGTAGCCTGGAGGGGAAGAATCTGGAGCCGCAATCAGCCGCCGCTGCAGAGCAGCAGAGCAGCAGCGCATTCAGATCTCTCTCACGGCGGGATGTGAGCGCTTAAATTCTCCTCAACAATACCGACCGACAACAGTCCCTTTCAGCGTGGCCCCTGGGATATGAGAGAGAGACAGAGGGGGGGGGAGCGGGGACGGCCGTTTAGACATTGACTCTCTATGGAGGAAAAAGCACTTGGCTCCGTCTTGGCGCTGAGAATTGAAACTGGGGCGTTTCATATTATGTGCGGACTCAAGGAAGTTGCCTGGTTGAGGAAATTGGAAGTTGTGCGCAAAGGTTGGACAACTTCACTTCAAGGTATAGTCATTTTCCGTTTGTGTGTTTTTTTTTGTTTGTTTTTCATTTGCATTCAATGTTTAGGTCCGTCCGACCGAACTCATAAAATAAATGTAGACTTTGTTGTTGAGCTTTGTATGGTTGGCAGTTCTTTGGGCGTGTCACACAGGTGAGTGAGTAGGAATGTTGGCGAGCTGCTGCAGATGTGATTAGATTCAAATCTCTAGCCTATTTCAAGACAAACTGTAACCGTTTTGCCACTTCCCCAGTTACACTACGAACTGAATGTACACAATACTGCTACTCTGTCACTCGTGCCTTGTTTTTCTACTATATTTATCTTTTTTAAGATTCTATATTTTTAGCATTCAAGTTTTTTCTAATATTTTTTATTCTAGTCTATATTTTGTGATCATGTGCGAAGGGGAGACTAGCAAAGTACGGTTTTCATTGTAAACGTGTCTGTTTAGATTAGATTCAAATTACACAGTTTGGCATCCAACCAGAGTTCAAATGTAACAATAAAGTGCAATAGTAATATACAATGTATACAGGTAATTAAACTGAGTACAAAATATATAAATCAGTACTATTCGTGTACTAATGTATGTAGAGAGTTGTAATACCAATATGTACAGTGATACAGGTGTAAAGATAGTATGGTCATAGTCACTGGCCCAACAGCATAAGGGATATATTACAGTATCTACATATATGTAAAAGGATTATTTACAGGTATGTACAGACAGGTGGATATATATGATATATATATATGATAAGGACAAACTGTGTTTAACTGTGCATGTGACAAATACATATCTTGAATCTACTAATATGCCTGATCATTTTGGGATGACCCTGATGTAAACAAGACGAAAGTCTTTCTCTGGTCTGCATCCCCTTAACAATTGTGTGTATTAATTGAGCTGTACTGTATTGTACCCATTCTGCAATCTGTTAATAAAGTTTTCAATCAATCAATGTCCTATAGACTCACTGGTGTCCTATAGACTCACACCCCCCAGTCACACCAGTGAAATTAAAACTGTTTATTTAGACTATTGACTCGATCGGCATCTTTGTCTTCTCTGAGTCATGCACCCAGACCTGCAGGCGAAGACAGCGTGTGAATGTGAAAAGCAGGGTAAAGTGTTGACTGACGTGAGTGACGTCAGCTCTGGCCGCGGGGCCAGCGATGTGAAACATCTCATCAGGCCTGCATTCTCTAACATGCTACGGCTCATCGAGATTACAAAATATACCTCTTGTGAGAGACCCCTACACACACACACACACATGCACACACTTAGTAGTTACAGTGGTGACTGTACTGTTCCCATGTGCAAGAGTTCGTTTGGACAGTCTGCCTTCTCCGTTAAAGGGGCAAACGCATGGAACTCTCTGCCTACTGGCTTAAAACTGGAGCCCAATGCCAACAGTCTTCAACAGAGGACTCAAAAGTATGGTTGAAATCAAAGCAGCAGTGCTCGCATGTGTAGACGTGGGCTGGTTTTGTTGTTTTGATCATGGACTCTTGTTCTGGTGACTATTTGTTCTGATTTGTGCTTTTAATTCTGTATTATACTGTTCATTTGATTGTATCTTTTAGAAAAGCCTCAATGGACTGGTGTTGAAAACTATAGCACTCGTGCTATAAACACTCAAACAACACTCAAACACACAATGGATGGGTGTTTAGCTGGAGTTGAGGATGTAGACAAAATTCTTATTGGAGACTGGAACACGGATATGCAACGAAAAGATGCACCCGTCTTCAAGGCCTTCAGTAGGTTTTGTGATCTGCATGGCCTCAGCCAGCTAATCACCCAACCCACACGTGTATGTGAATCAACTCAGACTACCATTGACCTCATTCTGACCTCCGACAAGTCCAAGATCTCAAATAAAGGGGTTATAGCATGTGGGTTAAGTGATCATTATATGATATTCTGTACCCGAAAAAAACTAAAACAAAAGGCTGGCTGCCACAAAACAGTCACATCTAGAGACCTCAAAACCTACTCTAGCGAGGCCTTCAACCTTGAACTGGAGAGTCTGGACTGGTCAGATGAACTCAATGGTACACTGGTTGACGAAACATGGCTTGGTTTCAAAACCAAATTCTCAGCAATACTAAACGACATGGCCCCCCTAAGAACCACCAGGGTAAAAAATCGCGCTGAGCCGTGGATGCACTCCGAAATACTGGCCGCTATGAAAACCAGAGACAAAAAATGCTCTGAGTTTCGTAAAAGTCAGTCAAAGCTTACTAAAAGCACGAGCAGTGAACTCCAAGCCCACGTGACTGAACTCAAACTAGAAAGAAACAGACTAAGAAACGACGTAAACTCCATGATCAAAACTGCAAAAAAGAATTTCATCAATGACAAAACTGAGGAAAACAAAAACAAACCACGTGAACTTTGGAAATTACTCAATAATCAACTAGGATGCAGTAAAAAACTTAAAACCAGATTCTCAAACATAAACATAAAAACTGACAACACGCTCATCACAGACAAGCTGGATGTAGCCAATTACTTAAACATTTTCTTCACAAACATAGCCACAACACTGGTAAACAAACTACCCTCCCACTCAGGGCTTTATGGGGTAGAACACATAGTAGCTTTCTACAAAAACCTAGGGGTCCGCAAGGACGACTTCAAGCTGGAAACGGTAACAACAGATGAGGTACTCAATAAACTGAGCGCCCTCCAACCTAACAAGGCCACTGGCCATGACAACATCCCCTCCAAATTCCTCAGAGACTCAGCAGCCGCCATCACACCAATCATCACACACATAATAAACCTCTCCATAAAACAGGGACACGTCCCCAAGGACTTCAAAATTGCGAGGGTGACCCCTCTGCACAAAAAGGGCAGCAAATTAGACCCAGGCAACTACCGCCCTGTTTCTATTCTCACCTCCATCTCGAAAGTCATGGAAAAAATAGTCTACGAACAGGTCGAAAAGTACCTAGCGGAAAAAAATCTAATCTACGAATTCCAATCTGGCTTCAGAACATCCCACTCCACTGACACATGCCTTCTCTATTTGAATGACCACATCAAACAAGAGGTGGACGCAGGCAAATACTGCGGCATGGTCATGCTGGACCTACAAAAGGCCTTTGACACGGTCAATCACTCCATTCTGATTGACAAGCTAAAAGCAATTGGTTTTGATAGTCTATCAGTGAGCTGGATGCAATCCTACCTTGAGGGGAGGGAACAGATGGTGGAGGTAAACGGTACCCTATCCCCCCCCCTCACAGTGAGCTGTGGTGTTCCACAAGGAAGCATACTAGGACCGCTACTGTTCCTAATTTATGCAAATGACATGTCGTCAGCTTGTGACTGCAACTTGTTCCTGTTTGCGGACGACTCAGCCCTGCTGGTCTCTGACAAGAACAAGTTACAGGTTGAAAAAACCCTCAGCTCGGAACTAGGCAGAATCTGCATATGGCTCGCTGATAACAAACTATCATTACACATGGGCAAAACAGAGTCCATTCTCTTCGGTTCAAATAACAAACTCAGCAAGACCGACGGCTTCTCAGTTACAGTGGGTGACAATATTGTCACAAGGAAAGATGAAATTACCTACCTGGGGTCCATCCTAGAGGCTAATCTCTCCTGTGACAAAATGGCATCCAATGTAATAAAAAAAGTCAACCAACGAACTCGATTCTTGTACCGGATCTCCTCTCTGGTAAACAAGAACACCCTGAAGACTCTGGCAGGAGCACTCATTCAGGGGTACTACGACTATGCTTGCACCTCATGGTACCAAAGCACCTCAAAGGCGCTAAAAACAAAATTACAAACATCTCAAAACAAACTGGTCAGACTACTGCTTGACCTTACTCCTAGAACCCACCTCACCCCTGCCCACTTCGACAACCTAGGATGGCTTAGAGTAGACGACAGAGTACAACAACTTGCAATGGGCCTGGTCTACAAGATACACTACACGACCAAGGTACCCATGTACATGTCAAAATACTTCCCAAAGGTCAGTGAATACCACGATCACAACACCAGAGGGAGCTCCACAAATCATGTCAAACCCAGATTCGGCTCAAATAAGGGACTAAACACGTTTCGCAATTATGCCACATCAATGTGGAACGCCCTACCCAAAGCTGTAAAGGAATGTGGATCACTACCCACTTTCAAAACCTCTCTCAAGGGACACCTACGGGAGACTGCAATTCAACACTGGCCCCTGTAAATATCCTAACCCAATCATTCCAACCCCCTCCAATGTATAGTCATTTACCTAGTATGGTTTTGTCAATAGTTCAATGTACAATTGTGTTTGTTTGTACAGTGTCTCCTCCCCCCCCCCCTCAATGTACAGTGTTACTTGTTTATACAGTATGCCCCCCGCCCCCCCCCCCCCCCCCAACCACCTCCAATGTAAATTACCCAGTATGGTTGTCAATATCCCAATGTACCCAACCCCCCCCACCCAACCTCCAATGTACAGTTTCTACGTCAAATGTATATACTCCCTTTTCTTGACTCCTTCTGTATCACAAACAGTACTGTATTTGCAAATCTGGTATGTCATAAATGTATAGATGTAGCAGTACTGACTATCTGTATGTCATGTATGTCATATATGTCTATATGAATTGAAAATGGGGGACCCTGATGGAAACAAGACAAACGTCTTTCTCAGGTCTGCATCCCCTTAACAATTGTATGTATTGAGCCGTACTGTATTGTACCCATTCTGCAATCTGTTAAATAAAGTTTTCATTCATTCATTCATTCACATCTGGTCTGTCCACTGTGACTGGTCCAATAGCTGTGGTGTCCATTTTAAATAAAAGCTTTCATTCATTCATTCATTCATTCATTCATTCATTCATTCATTCATTCATTCATTCATTCATTCATTCATAGGCTACTAGGTTGTAAAAACTACCCATTCAATGAAACACATAGTAATTACTGCCGTTTTATTGTATACAATTAAAGATGAGCCATTTAAGAAATGTAGGCTCTTTTAATTAACTTGTCCGGGGGACCCTGATGTAAACAAGACGAAAGTCTTTCTCTGGTCTGCATCCCCTTAACAATTGTATGTATTGAGCTGTACTGTACTGTACCCATTCTGCAATCTGTTAATAAAGTTTTCAATCAATCAATCAATCAATTAGTTTTGTTTTTGTGTCTTTCTGCTTTGGATGTGTAACTTCTTACCTAAACCACTTGTTTTGTCTTGCAGCGATTGCAACATTTTTTGCCAACGACTTTTGGATATTTCCCTTCCTTTACGCCAGGCCTTTTGGCAGTCTGTGTGTGGAACTTTTTGTTGTCGCCTGCTTGGTTCTGCAGGAGCGCTCAAGTCCACATCCCCCTGCACCCTGCTGAAGGCCTTTCATGCGCCTACATTACCATCACTATGGAGCTGACAGACTTACTGCCCGCGCTGCCTTTAGCTCTCTCTGTGTGCCCCCCTCGGCCATCCCTCTCCCCCCTCTCTTGTCTTTCACCTCCTCACATGTTTTGTCTATCTCTCTACCGTTATCTCGCTTCCTCCTCCTCCTCCTCCTCCTCTGCTTTTTCCACCTTTCAACGTTCCTTCTTTCTACACCTCTTGTTTTTTTTTTTTTGGATACTGTCGTTAGGGATTCTTTTTGCGAATTTCATTGTCGTGATAAAACCCAATCCACACGTCTCCTTCATCCCTCCTCCTCTCTTTGTTCCTCAGGTCATCCATCTTATATACCATGGACAGCCTGCCCAGAGAGAGGCCAGAGAAAGGTTCCAGTACCTTCCAGTGGATACTGACTTCTTCACCCGCTTGCTGTCGGCACTCATCGACTTAACCACCACAGTATGATCAACTCTTCTGAAAACAATCTAGGTTGAATTCCGCTGAGTTCAAACACGGGAGCCATGCATCCTCTCCTGACCCTGGGTGTTCTTTGGTTCCTCCCCCTGGCATCAATGCTGGAAGAGGATTCGCCGCTGAACCGCGTCCCTCGTAAATTTGTGCCCTATCACAGTGAGTCTTGTAATCCCACTTGAGTGTATTCCGTCTGGTGAAATGAACCGCAGTTCCTTAAAGATACTGTACGCGGTATCTTTCTTGTTAAAATAATAGCTCTACATTTCGAAAGCCATCACTGATATAAAGTGTCTGGTCAGTAACATGGGTCTCCCAGTCCCTCCGCTCTGCAGTAAACAGAAAATACATTTAGCAGCTGGTATCCCTTTCCACTTTATCCAATCAGGAGAGAGAACTCCACGCTGCAAAAATAAGAAATAAAAGCAAATATTATTATTATGTGGCTGAAACAAGTAAAATAATCTGACAGTGCAGTAAGCAAATCTGGTTTGGCAAGATCTCTTAAGTACAAATATATATAGGGTTCTCTCTCCTGATTGGATAAAGTGGGAACGGGATACCAGAAGATTTATTTTCTGTTTACTGCAGAGCGCAGGGACTGTGAGACCCATGTTACTGACCAAACACTATATATCATTGATGGCTGTCGAAATGTAGAGCTACTTAACACTATTTTTAACAAAAGAATACCACTTACAGCTCCTTTAACCCCCTCTTGCTCTAGTGCAGGGGTGGCCAACCAGTCAGAGACTAAGAGCCACAAAAATTACTGTGGTACCACAAAGAGCCACACCATATACCAGCGTTTCTCAACCTTTTTTTTCAGTCACGGCACCCTTCATGTGTTTATAGGTCTCACCCTCTGGCCTCTGAAGTTGCTAATGTCTTTTTTATTTGGGCCTCACAGGGTTAAAAGTACCCTGTGAGACCCACGGTTGCAAAATTACAAAATCACTTTTAGCCATTTAAAAAAAGAATGTTTATTTAAAAAATGTTAAAGGGGAACTATTTTACTATTTCTTTCACTATTTGGGCACTTTTACACAATTCCTGTGAGTCTATGGAACACCTAGGTTTTTTTCAAAAAAATAAAATGCATTGTTTTGTATTTCTAATCAAGTACTCAAAAACCGCATTTTTCTACCTCAAGATCTTAAGCCGTTTTGAGGCTGGGCTCCAACCACTGTGTGGCCTGGTGCCAACTGCCACATCAACTGCCACATTATTATGCAGCTGAGAAATTTCTGACATCACAGATATGCACATTTTCAGATGACTCAGTTCAGTGAGGGTGAATATTGTGAGAGGAGAATTGGAAGAATGCGCCAATATGAGAATTAGAGACATAGATCCTATTAATATAAGTCCACATAGCTAAGAAACAATGGTAAACACTGAAAAAGGCCATTTATAAGATAGTTCCCCTTTAAGCACATGTATAGTCAATTGGTCCTGTTGTTCAGCCTCACAATGCTATTTGATAGTAAATGTGTTTATATGTCCCACCCTCTGGCCTCTGAAGTTGCTAATGTCTTTTTAATTTGGGCCTCACAGGGTTAACCTCTTAAGCCCGAGATATACAGTAAAAGTGTATATTTTCAGCATTACGTTTGTTTACCAATTATTTTAACTGTTATTAGTGAAATATAAGATTATAGAAATCTCAGGGCATTGAGTCGGAAACCGGCGCATATTGACAGGAGGAAGTGGCACATCCAAAAGTGAGTATAGTCTTTTGAAGGAAGAGACTCAGGGCTTTAAAATTTAGAAAAACGACCCTACCCAGCTCACACCAGCCCCTGTCAATCATCTGACTTCTGGATTTACTTTTTTATTTCTCTTATTTTTTGGGATTATCTCCCACAAACCTGAACGTTATTGCCATGAAACAGAACGCAGTTAGTTTCTCTACCTTTCTGTGAACGTCTTGCAAAAAACGGTGTTGCAATATGATGAAACATTTTGGAGAAATGTACATTATAAAAAAGATGGCAGAATTCAGTACTGTATCTACAAAACCTTCTGTTTAATCATCTTCCCTTTATTCATTTGCTTAGATTTTTCAGGTCTGGTAAATTTTAGCATGGTGTTATTCACAGTCAAAGATAAAAATTTTTTTTAAATAGAATTGATATTCTCCTTTGGTTCATTACAATTTACTCAAGCCTAGTAACAGACACTATTTCTGACACTGATATAATGTCCCTAGATTCAGATACCAAGAACATGCAAATGGACCATTTCAAAAAAATTTAAATGTTTATTCTACGTCCTTATGGAATGAGTGACATAAAAGAAAAAAGGTAAAAAAAAAAAAAATAGTTAAAAAAAAAAAGTAAAAAAAAAAAAAAAAAAAAAAAAATATCGATGGAAGAGCCGCACATTGACGGGCAAAGAGCCGCATGCGGCTCGCGAGCCGCGGGTTGGCCACCCCTGCTCTAGTGGTTGTAGTGTTTGTTGGTCGGCACATCAGAGATGGGGGGTCTGATAATAATAATAATAATAATAATAATAATAATAATAATAATAATAATAATAATAATAATAATAATAATAATAATAATAATAATAATAATAATAATAATAATAATAATAAAAACTGTATTTGTATAGCACCTTTCATACAGAAACTGCAGCTCAAAGTGCTTCACAACAGAAAAAAGACAGACATAAAATGAGCACATAAAGTGCAGACATACTGTATATATACAATCACAGTTTTTCTAGGATCTGACATCCCAACAGGCCACCTTGTTTATGGTTTGATTCAGTTTTAAATAGACAATAATAAAAAGAGTAAGATAGAATAGACAGAGTAAAATAGTGCACATAAAGTGCGGACATATAAAATCAGTTTTTTTTACAGTGGCAATAAAATAGTTCTGGATTACTGTTTTAAGCGTCTCTGTTTGGTGTCCACAGTTTAAAACTTGACAGTCTTCCCTCCTGTTTGATACCCACTTTGACCCTTCGAACCTCTGATCCCCACTGATTGCTGATTTGGCAGCTAACCGTGTCAAATGTCGTCTCTTCTCAGGGGATAACGCTCGTCTGTTCAGTGATGCGGGGGTGAAGAATTACTCCACCATGCTGGTGAGAGAAGACATGGGCCTGCTGGTGCTGGGAGCCAGGGGGGTCGTCTACGCTCTTGACCTCAACGACATCTCTAACAAGAAGGCTTCAGTAAGAGCACCCCCCATTAACTGTGCAATGTATGGTGTTAGTTCTGCCCTGGAGTGGGGAGCCAGCTACATTCTCCTATACGTAGAGAGTTGGACGACGTTCCACTTGCGTCTCACTGTCAAACAACTCTGTCCGAAGAGGAAGTGAACTCACCCGTGTGCTACAGTACCTATACTATTTTCACTTAACCCTTTCACTGCCACACTACCAAAGGGTTAACCCTTTCACTGTGACAATACATAAGGTTAACCCTTTCACTGCCACACTACCAACGAGTTAACCCTTTCACTGCGACAATACATAAGGTTAAGCCTTTCACTGCCGCACGACAAAGGGTTAACCCTTTCACAACCACACTACAGAAGGTTAACCCTTTCACTACCACACTACAGAACCGCCTGCAGTGTGGTAGTGAAAGGGTTAACCTGCTGTAGTGTGGTAGTGAAAGGGTTAACATATTGAATAAATTATATTATATTATTGTTTCTCCCACATGTTTTAGTCTCTTTTATAAACAAGAACCGCAAATAATTAATTGTTTAATTTCACGGCGTCTGTGCCTATAGTTTTATTTTCTGATAAACTACATCACTGCATAACTCATAAATGTTCAGACAAGCATAACCTTTGTATACTGTGTAGACACCCAATTCAAAGTTATAGCCACATTTCCTTTCAACCTATTTTGGTCGCGGATGTCTGGATTTGGTAACGATTTTGGCTGAGGTGTCTAGCGGGCTGTGATGTACAGGCATTAAGACAGCTTATTACATGGCGTTTTCACATTCGCCGAAATGCTTGCTTGTGATTGGTCAATAGCGCTCGTCAGAGGTCCGATATTACTCGATAACGGACCTCTGTGGAACAATAATGACCGCTGTGCGCAGCTGTTCGCAATCAAGCCCACTGACACACTGCATCAGTGCAGCCAATCAGACACACCTGCTGGCTGCACTGACAGCGGAGTGTGTGTGACGATGACAGCGGAGCCAGAACAGAACTGCGTCTGCATTTGATCTCGTCTTGTCGATGTAAAATTAATTAGGTATATTGTTAGTAAGTTAGCCATGTAATAAGCGGGATAATGTATAGCTATACTCGATCATTGTCGCAAAATAATTGACCTTCACTGATGTTTAAAACACCTCGGCGCTGCGCCTCGGTATTTTAAACTCTGTGTCGGTCAATTATTTTGCGACAATGACCTCGTAGCTATACATTATCCCTTACTTAATGGGGACTGTGGGCCAGCTAGCCATCTGAAGGAAGTTTAGGTTAGCTGTCTTTGGATTGTTCAAATTATTCTTTAGCATATACGTATACACACAAACTGTATATTTTTAAGTAAAATAAAAAAATATATATATATTTTTTTTTCTTTATTTTTTACAATACAGTATGTATATATTGATGGTGTTATTCACCGTCAAAGATGGAAAAGAAATAAAAAATTCTTTATATTCTCCATTGGTTCATTACAATTTACTCAAGCATAGTAACAGAAACAATATTTCTGACACTGGGAATACCTTCCCGGAGGTCCATGGATGTCCCTAGATACCAAGAACATGCAAATGCACCTTGTAGAAGTGGAGCAATCTTCCATTTACTTGGGTATGTACTTTTAGGCAAATTTTCTGAAAATATGGCTAGGGCTTAAGAGGTTAAGTGCGTAGATAGCTTTGGACATCCACCTTCTTCTTCTATTTTAAATTACAGCGATGGCTATATCTGAACTTCGCCACTAGATGGCTCCAAAATCAAATCAAATCTGTAAGCGGCACACCGCAAGTCCCAACAATGACATAAACAGCGCAAGCTACTGCAACTGAGGCTAAACTTCAAGGTTGATGTGGGAGGGGTAAATGTTGTTGGAATTTGAATAAACCAACAGAGTTTTCTTGACTATAATAACTAATTCCAATTGGTTGGAGCTCAAAATAAATGATTTTGAAATTGTACCCCTCACGAAGGACCACCCTAATAATTGGTATACCACCCAGCCTACTTGTTGCTAAAGAATATTTCAAATGACCACAACCTGTTACGGGTGAGTGTTTTACACAACCCAAAGACAGCTAAACTTGGCTAGCTGGCCCACAGCTATATATATATTAAACTAAATAAGACTTGTGCACAAACTGCACATCTAGTTGGACCCCGACTGGTCAGCGCAAGAGAGATATATGAAGCTAAAATGCGTCTCGCTTCTGCTTCCTATACACCTGAGGAAGCAGAAGCGAAACGCGCTGTGCAATAAAAAAGCAAAAATCAGTCCTGAGGAGTGTGCAGTCCCTTCTTTTGAAGGTATTCTTCTTTTAGCTTATATATATATAAAGCAAAAAAAATAAATGGACAAGAGAAAAATAAATCTCAATTTGGTCAGTATTGTCATTTGGACAAGCAAAGCCATTACTTTAAGTTGCAGGCAAGAAAGACAAGTCTGTCCACTGTCTCTGGTTTTAAAACTGCCCTGTTGCAGGTCACAAAAAAAGAATATATATATATATATATATATATTCGATTTTTTTTTTCCGATATTTTCTTTTCCGATATCGATTATTAAAATATATCACGATAAATATGAACGGCTCAGGAAACAGGGATTGATATCTGTCAATTAAGAGGGAGGGATGATTAGGTGGCCTTGATCTCAGAGACCTGATGAGGGAATTTGTCCAGGAACGCCGGGGGAACCCCCTACTCTTTACGCTAGGCGTCCTGGTTCTTTAACGACTGAGATTAATCAACTACCTAACTAGTAATGTTCCCCTGTTTCAGGTGATCTGGAGTGTGTCAGATAAGCAAACCAACGAGTGTAAGCACAAAGGGAAGGATCCTGAGGTGGGTCAACTCTTTTTTACTATTCACCGACCGCTCATATGGTGTGGATCGTAGTTCTTCACCAATTAAAAATGCATTTGACTGTATATCTCTGTATATTCTTGGCTGGATGGTATGGTATGGTATGGTATGGTATGGTTTATTTCTTAATCCCCAAGGGGAAACATGATTTGCCACCAGAGCGAATACACATATACAAACATGGAAGACACAGTTACATGATACAATACACTACAGGATAACAATACAAAAGGAGAGCCTCTTAACACTAGTGTTCGTAATCTTTCTTTACCGCAGCAGCTACAAAGGACCTTCTCAATCGCTCAGTAGAGCATTTGAGGCATCAGCAATCTGTTACTAAATGAGCTTCGCAGAGCATCGAAAATACTAGACAATGGGTGGCCTACAAAAGATAAAATGGTGTTCAGTTTAGTCCCAGTTTAGGATAGTTGTATATTTAAGATGTTAGAATGTATATACATACCAGAATGTATATCCCGGACCGTATTTGATTCTTTATTCAATTTTATTCTTATTTTTAATATTATTATTATATTCTTATTCTTATTCTTAGTCCTATTGACTACCTACCTAAATGTTTATTGTTGTTCAATGTGAGCGATCTGTATAGTGCCGAATTTCCCTCGGGATTAATTAAAGGATTTCTATTCTATTCTATTCATTTTTACAGATAGAGTGCAAGAACTACATCAGGATCTTGCACACGATGGAGGACGGACGGATGTACGTGTGTGGGACCAATGCCTTCGATCCGGAGTGCGATTACATGGTGAGACGGAGCGGATGAGATCATTCGCTCCGGGCTACAAGCACCAGGTTTGGCCCGACGGTTCTGTTGGGTTCTGTTGGGTCAGCAGAAACCCAAAAGGGCTGCCATTTCTTCAAAACAGCCACCACTGACTATACAGTACCTAAAATACTATTTCCGTCATAGAATTGGATAAAGCAGGCATATTTCGACAATTCTGGTGTTGAATTGGATGTTTTTTCGCGCTAGAGTTCAGCAAAATGGTCTGAGAAGTTGTGTCTTTAGTCAAAATGTCTTTGGCCGATTCAGTCAGAATGATGTCTCATTGATATCTTCACTGGTCAAATGGTTTAATATCAGCAATTGATTAATTTCCTTAATCTAGAAGCAACTCTGATCAGGTGAAAATGTTACAGCAAGGTTTTATTCTTTTTATTTGTCATAATCATAAATCAATTTGATTTATATAGCACATTTACAACAGTTGGTCGGCTGACCTTAGGGCTCTGGATGGGGTGTGGAGACACAGGAGCTCGGTCAGGTACTGTGGGGCCAGCAGGGCCATTTAGGGATTACCTGAGTCGGCGGCCTGGAGAAAATCATTTTGGCCGTTTCAGTGCTGTGAGATGTTTTAAAACCAGACTGGAATTTCTCATGGATGGTATTTATGGCAAGGAAAGACAGGATTGCACAAGGTCCTTGAAGTAACAATTTGTTACTTACATATTACCCATTCACACACCGATGGCAGAGGCAACCATGCAAGGTGCCAACCTGGTCATCAGGAGCAATTAGGGGTTAAGTGTCTTGCTCAAGGACACATCGACACGCTGCCCAGGAGGAGTGGGAATCGAACCGGGTACCTCTGGATTGCCAGACGACTGCTCTACCTCCTGAGACACTGTCGCTCCCCTAAAATATCTCCTTTCAAATGTAGTGGAGTAAAAGTATAAAGTTCCCTAAAATGAAAATACTCGTGTAAAAGTGCAAGTCGCGCGAAATTGTACTTAAGTACAGTACTTGAGTAAAAGTACTTTCCACCACTGATCATAATTATACTTTATTTATTTTTGTATTATTATTGTTATTATCTTTAAACCAAGGTCAAGGTCAAGTTTATTTATATAGCGCATTTAAAACCAGCCGAAGTTGCACCAAAGTGCTTTACAATAGAAAAACAGAGAAATAGAAAAAATACAAAATACAGTATACACAAAATCAAAAGCTACAAAACATTAAAACAATCACGACACGACCGGGGATGTAAGCCTCAAAAAGCCAATGAAAACAAGTGAGTCTTCAGCTGTGCTTTAAAAACCTCTAGGGTCTGGGCAGACCTCATTTGCAGTGGAAGACTGTTCCACAACTTAGGGGGCAGCCACCGCAAAAAGCTCGATCGCCTTTTGTTTTTAACCTAGACCTTGGGCCATCTAAAAGTAACTTATTGGATGACCTCGGTGCTCTAGCTGGGGTGCAAACATACAATAACCCATCCAAGTAATAAAATGTGTCTCTGTAGTCTTATGCAGATGGGAAGCTGACTCTGGAGAACAAAATAGAGGATGGGAAAGGCAAGTGTCCCTTCGACCCCTTCCAGAGATACTCCTACTTGGTGGACGGTGAGTCACAGAAATATATATATATATATATTTATTTATTTATTTGTTTTACCCAGGGACAGCGCACATTAATCAACATCTTCAGTTTCCACATCAATGTAAATGTGCCAGAATTAGCTAATGAGCTAGTTTTCACCTGTAGTCCCTGCCTGCCATGTATTAGGAAAGCAACAATTAACAACAAAAAAAGCTGAATCTTTTAATCAAAATGTTAACCCTTTCACTACCACACTACCAAAGGGTTAACCCTTTCACTGTGACAATACAGCAGGTTAACCCTTTCACTGGCATACGACAAAGGGGTTAACCCTTTCACTACCACACTACAGAAGGTTAACCTTTCACAACCACACTACAGAAGGTTAACCTTTCACTACCACACTACAGAAGGTTAACCCCTTTCACAACCACACTACAGAAGGTTAACCTTTCACAACCACACTACAGAAGGTTAACCCCTTTCACAACCACACTACAGAAGGTTAACCCTTTCACAACCACATGACAGAAGGTTAACCTTTTCACTACCACACTACAGAAGGTTAACCCTTTCATTGCCACACCACCAAAGGGTTAACCCTTTCACTACCACACTACAAAGGTTAACCCTTTCACAACCACACTACAGAAGGTTAACCCTTTCACTACCACACTACATACGGTTAACCTTTCACTACCACACTACAGAAGGTTAACCCTTTCACTGCCACGCGGCAAAGGGTTAACCCTTTCACAACCACGCTACAGAAGATACACGATACTTTAATGCCACACAACGATGGTTGGTGGTAATTGTTTAGTATTGGTATAGTTTGTTAAAAGCACTGGGACATCAACATGAAACATCAGACATACATACGGGACCGTCACATGTAACAGTGTCAGTCAGTGACGGACGCCTGCCCGTCTGTGCAAAGGGGGCGGGCCAGGGCGTTTAGTGTTCGGACTGCTGTGGGGGGGAAAACTGTCTGTAGTGTGGTAGTGAAAGGGTTAACCTTCTGTAGTGTGGTAGTGAAAGGGTTACAGGTTTTTTTTCTCCTATATTTGACCCTCTGCGCTTCCCGTCTTGCCAGGCGATGACCTGTACTCGGCCACCTCGCTGAACTTCCTGGGTTCAGAGCCGGTGGTGATGCGCTCTCCCGCCTCCATCCGCACCGAGTTCAAGAGCTCCTGGCTGAACGGTGAGACACATCGCGGCACGCGGCGTCCTAAGAGACACTGCTGCAACTACAATAACGTGTTGATGTTAAACAGGGGTCGCACAAATAGCAAATGGCTGCTTTTTTATATAGCAGCTTTTATCCAAAGCGCTTTACAATTTGTTCCTCACATTTTTACCCATTCACTCACACATTCACTCACACATTCACACACCGACGGCGGAGGCGACCATGCAAGGTGCCAACCTGCTCATCGGGAGCAATTAGTGTCTTGCTCAAGGACACATCGACGCGCTGCCCGGGAGGAGCGGGAATCGAACCGGGAACCTCCGGATTGCCAGACGACTGCTCTACCTCCCGAGCCACTGTCGCCCCTTGGCACAAGGTCCTTGAAGTGCTTAAAGTGCTTGATACAAAAAAAGTCAAGGCCTGGAATTCCTTAAACAGTCAAATTTTTTAACAAGGTGCTTAAAAAGTCCTTGAAATTCAAATCAACCATTCGCATTGAAAGTTTTGTTCATCCATGGTAAAATTGTTCTGAATCAAGAAATAGAATTTTCCATTTAAAGTGTAACTAATTGTCGGAAATGGGTTTTAAGCCATAAATATTGGATCCGTTTTTTTTTCCTATTAAAAAAAAACAACATTTAAAAGAAAAATAGTGCTTGGAAAAGTACTTGAAAGTCCTTGAATTAAATTGTGCAATGTCTGTGGGAACCCTGATTAAAGTAAGACATGGCTTTAGGGTACCTGGTGTATACTGCATCTTATGTATACTGTTTACTTTTACTCATAGTACCGGTATATATTCAGATTCAAATTCTTTATTGCCTATATTTATTGTAATGTATACTGCACCTTTGATTACACTGTTTCCTTTTCTCCTAATATTTTTCTATTCAGATCAAATTGTAGTGCCTATATTTATGTCTTTCTACTATTACCCTGCCCAATACCTGTACCTCCCCTCCCCCACGCTGCTATGACGCCCACATTTTCCCAAGGGGATCAATAAAGGAATATCTTATCTTATCTTTAGTAATGCTAATAGTTTGTGTGTCATGAAGTGGTAATGATGTTTAACCCTTTCACTGCCACACGACAAAGGGTTAACCTTCTGTAGTGTGGCACCACACTACAGAAGGTTAACCCTTTACTATGACACTACAGACGGTTAACCCTTTCACTACCACACTACCAAATGGTTAACCCTGTCACTGCGACAATACAGAAGGTTAACCCTTTCACTGCCACAAGTCAAGTCAAGAGTTTTTATTTGTCACGGCATACAAGCGTACAGTGAAATGCGGGAGGTCATGCCCGCAGCGATTTTGCAATAATACAAGTAATAAGAATAAGACATTTGTGCAATAATACAAGTAATACGAATAAGACATAACAGGTATAATGTACCGGTACATAAAGTTTACAAAAAACATGGTAAAGACACGCTAAGGTCCTGCGATAGTGCAATACAATGTTTGCTACGGATGAGGCACTGGGTCTTGTGTACACTACTACTACTATACAATACTATACTATACAACACGACACACGACAAAGGGTTAAGCCTTTCACTACCACACTACAGAAGGTTAACCCTTTACTATCACACTACAGAGACTGTTAACCTTCTGTAGTGTGGCAATGAAAGGTCTAGGCCGAGTCCAAAACGAACGTGCTGCTTCTCTCCCAGAGCCCAACTTCATCTCGATGGCTCAGATGCCGGAAAGTCAGAGCAGCGTCGAAGGAGACGACGACAAGGTCTACCTGTTCTTCAGCGAGACCGCCGTGGAGTACGACTTCTACAGCAAGGTGGTCGTCTCTCGCGTGGCCCGCGTCTGCAAGGTGAGGGTCCCGT